>NC_082712.1:177832664-178132664 GCF_030144855.1 Hypanus sabinus | reverse complement strand
TGCTGGTGGAATGCAGCAGACCAGGCAGCATCTATAGAAAGAAGTACAGTTGATGTTTCGGGCCGAGACCTTTCGTCAGGATTAACTGAAAAAAAGAGATAGTAAGAGAGAAATTTGCAGATTTCCTCGTGTTTGAGTGAAATCTGTCAGTTGCATTAACAACCAACTCACCCAAGAACGTGCTTGGGACAGCCAGCAAATGTTGCCATACGTTCCTGTGGCTACATAGCATTCCCGCAATGCTCAGCAGAGCAACACAGAACACAATCAACAAAACAATAGTAACAGAACACAAGCAACACCCACAAAATACTGGAGGAACTCAGCAGGCCAGACAGCATCTATGGAAAAGAGTAAACAGTCGAAGTTTCAGGCCGAGACCCTTCATCAGGTCTGATGTTTACTCTTTTCTCTAGATGCTGCAAGGCCTGCTGAGGATAGCTGAGTGATAGGTGAAGCCAATTGGGTAGGAAAGATAAAGGGCTAGAGTAGAAGGAATCTGATAGAGGAGAAGGGATCATAGGAGAAAGGGGAGGAGGAGGGGACCCAGGGACAGATGATAGACAGGACAGAAGAGGAAAGAGGCCAGAGTGGGAAATAGAAGAAAAAAGAAGGGGGAGGGATTTTTTTTTACCAGAAGGAGAAATTGATATGCTATCAGGTTGGAGGCTACCCAGATGAAATATAAGATGTTGTTCTTCCACCATGAAGGGGGTCTCATCTTGACAAAACAAGCCCCTTTCCTTCCTCTCCATCTACCTACACACACAAAACAGTCTTCCAACTCCAAGACAGGCCTCTGGGCCTCCAGTCTTCAGACTTCAGCCCTCAGGCTTTGATTTCAGGACTTCGAATCAACCTTTAGGTACCAGTCTTTGATATTGACCCTCAGACTAGCCAATGATGAGACCCTGAACTTCTACTGCTTTGCTTTCTGAACCTGGACACTCACCTTTAATGCTTCCTTTATAATAAAATCCGGCCCTTCTATCAAAGTGCATAACCTTCCACTTTTTCACACTAGTTTCCATGCACCATTCACTTAGCCTATCCAGATCTTCATGCGACCTTTCTGTAGTGACTCACAGGCCACTGCCACCCAGCTCCTGTTCATGAATGAATCTGGATAAATTGTACTTCACCTGTTCATCCAGCAATTGTGAATAATCAGGTCCACTGAACACAACCTCCCAACCTAGAGGGTGTCAAGCACCTTGGCTTTATCTGCAAAAAGCAGGATTTCCTGGTGAACAACCTTTTTAATTCCAATTACCGTGCCCATTCTGAGATGTTGGTCCACGGCCTCCTGTTCTGTCATGTTGAGGTCGCTCTTAGGTGGGAGGACCAGCACCTCATTCTGTTTAGGTAGCCTCCAACCTAATGGTATGAACATCAATTTCTCCAACTTATTGTCATCCTTTTTCCCATCCCCATTCCCTGTTCTTCATTTCCCCACTCTGACATCTTTTTCCTCACCTACCTATTACCCACCGCCCCCAGTGCCCCTCCTCCTTCCCTTTCTCCCAAGGTCCACTCTCTTCTCCTATCCAATTCCTTCTTCTCCAGCTCTTTTTTCCCCACTTAATCACCTCCCAGTTTCTTATTTCACCTCCCCACAATTTCTTACTCTGGCATCTTCCCCCTTCCTTTCTCATCTTGGTTGAAGGTTTTTGCCCTGAAATGTTGACTATTTATTCCTCTCCATAGATGCAGCCTGACCTGCTGAAATCCCTCCAGCATTTTGTGTGTGTTAACCTGGAAATAAACTCTTAATTCTTGCGCCATTGCCTCTGTTCAATAATAATCAACCCAGACCCTTGTTGGGAGTTTAATGATTGATGTGGCACCTTACTAAAGTCCTGCTGAAAGTTCAAATATACCACACTAACTGATTTCCTCCTCATCTATTCTAGTATTGGTAACCTGAAATAAAACTAAAGAAAAATGCCTCCTCACCCTACCCCCCCCCCCCCCCAAAATTGATAGGGTGGTTGAGAAGTTGTAGATAAATTGTATATTGTCAGTCAGGGGGTTTAGTTGAAGAGCCACAGGGTAATATTGAAGTTCCATAAAAGCTTGGTTGGACCACACTTGGAGTATTGTGTTTAGTTCTGGTCGCTTCGTGAAAGAAAGCACATAGAACCTTTGGAGATGGTGCAGAGGAGGTTTACTAGGATGCTGCCTGGTGTAGAGAGCATGTTTTATGAAGATAGGTTGAGCGTGCTAAGGATTTTCTCTTTGGAGAGAAAGAGAATGAGAAGATGATAAAAAGTGTAGGTTGAGTGGACAGTCAGTGGACCTTTTCCCCAGGGTGTAAATGGCTAATATGAGGGGGTATAATTTTAGGTAATTGGAGGAAAGTATAGAGGAGATGTCAGAGGTAGGTTTTTACACAGGAGTGGAGGGTTTTGTGGAATACACTACCAAAATTCGTGATAGAGGCAGATACAATAGGGGCATTTAAGAAGCTCTTAGGTAGGCACATGGATGATAGAAAATGGAAGGACATGTTGGAAAGAAGACTTGGATTGAATAGGTTAAAATGATTGGCATATCATGGACCAAAAGGCCCATACTGTGCCATGTTCAAATGGCACATTGTGCGAAGAGAACTTGTCAAGGAAATCTTCACTGCTTTAAAATAATTTAAATGCAGTTTAAATATGACAGTGTTAGCACCTGCCCTGTTTGTTGAAGGATAGTGCATCATGCGAATTTTCATTTTATTTCAGTCAGAGGACTCAAAGGTCCAAGCAGCTGATCTCTCCCTGCAGCAGTGTGGCTAAAAATAGGGCTTGTAAACATGCTGTGACTGTACTCTGTGTAAAAAGTGTGAGAGCATCAGCTAGTGAGGGAAGGGTTTACTTCCGAATTGGAATCAGGTGTCATAACACTGGTACGCAGTATGTCATGAAGTTTGTTGTTTTGCTGTAGCAATACATAGTAATAAAACCTATAAATTACAAGATATGTTTGTGTATGTGTGTGTGTATGTATGTGTATATGTGTGTGTGCGTGTAGAGGCATACACATCTGGGTGATCACAACAAAACTAATCCACCCCTCATTATAGTTGATCATCTGTCATTCAGTTAGATGAGGCTACAATCACTTGATTCCATTCTTCCCTGAACAGTTATAGCTGATGATCACTACCTTTTTTCTTTTTAAGGCCATCACTCCTACTGGGGCATAGGCCTGTTAACAGCAGCTCACCAGAGTCCTCTGTCCAGCCTCCCAGAAGGTTGATCAGCCCTGTGGCTTCTGCTTTTACTACATGACTTCATACATCTTTGAGGTGACGATCCTTCCTCTCCCTCAGAGATGAAGTCTTTGGAGCTTGTTGGTGTTTCTGTTGCTTTGAGTTTTTAAAGGGCATGGTTGCTAGCCCCATACCCACCCTCCTTTTGCAGCCAGGCTTGGGACCATGGTGCACTTAAGTGTGTACCCTTTGCCTCGTCCAGTTTCTCGTCTGAAAGTTGTCACTGTTAACTGAAAACATGGCACTTTTTCCCTGTATGGATGCTGCCCGCATTGGGAATTTCCAGATCTGGTGGAAGCAGAAATTTACTCCTAAATCTTGGGAAGAAATTTGTTCCCTGGCTTCAGACTCCATCCTTTTTTCTAGGATAGACTGAAGGAGAATCTTGGGTATATATTTAACCATAATCAGTTTCAGACACATCTTCCGTACAGATTACTTACTTTTGCTTAATTCCACATGATTCTCACCTCACCAGCACTTACTTCTGAAACATCCATATCTTTAGCATCTGTAATCTTGGTTGTTTAAAGCACTTCCAGTCATTGTGGGCATGCTGTGTTAGTGCTGATGTGTGTTGACGTTGGCAGGCTGCCTCCAGCGTATCCTTAGGTGTGTTGGTTGTTAACGCAAGCAGTGCATTTGACTGTACATATGATCAGTCTGAATCTGAATCCACCCTCATCAATGTAAGCTTAATCCCTTTATTAACTCTGAGTGCTGCTCACCCGATGCTTGGGCATACTGGCTTACCAGGCTTTCGTTTAAGTGAACTCTTTGAATGATAGTTCTAATCTTTGTTCTAAATATTCCTGTGGCCTCCTCCGTCTTCTGGGCTCTATCTGCTTTTTGATGGTAAACGTCTTTGTAGGGTTATATTGCTCCGAAATGACCCTCTGACGGAGGTTTCCCTAGGAGGCAGGTTTGTTCAGTAACATGGGGATCTTTATGATCTGGTGAAGAAGAAACTAAATACTATCCATTCTGAGCGTAGTGGTTAGTGTAACGTTTTACAGTGCCAGCTTTAAGATTGAGGTTCAGTTCCTACCATAGGATCAGGGTTCAATTCCCACTGCTGCCTATAAGGAGTTCGTACATTCTCCCCATGACCATAAGGGTTTCCTCCAGGTCTCTGGTTTCCTCCCACATTCCAAAGACATATGGGTTTGGGTTAGTAAACTGGGCATGTTATTGTTGGTGCCAGAATTTTGGAGACATTTGTGGGCTGCCCCACCACATCCTCTTACTGTGTTGATTGTTGACTTAGATGACGCATCTCACTATGTTTCGATATACGTGTGACATATAAAGTTAATCTGCATCTTTAAGTGCTGAAGATCCTTTTTTAAATTGGGCACTGCATATGATTGTTTGGAAAGATTATAGAATGTTTTGAATAAGAAATCTGGTCAAAGCCTTGCTACTGCAGTGCCCAGAGTTTACCCAGCTGTTTTAGTTGGGAATAGTGTTGCTGATATTTTGAATTTTTATTTTGAGGGTTGTAAACCTGTCCAGGTTAAAGGAAGGATCATGTGAATATACAAATTTATCTTTGCAAAGAATTAATAATTCCCAGAAATGAGTAAAAGAATAAAAATAAGTTTAAAAAAATAAAGGCTTGCATTCTTTAAGTACCTTTCACAACCATTGAAGGATCAATTAAGATGTTCTGAGGCATAATCACTAGTGATGTAGAAGGTTTGGGGCCATTTGCTTGTAGTAAGTTTCCATAAGCAATAACATCATGTCGACACATAATTGTGGTTCACTACCTCAGCCAGGTTTATTTTTTGAATAAGCAGTAATGCTTGGCTTATTGGTAATGCTGATGTCCCATCTGTGAATTAAATACTTTTTGTAAAGTTGTGAAACTGCAGTTTTGAGTTTGAGTGGATTTCTGCTTGCTACAGGATATGTGGGATTGGTGAATCAAGCTATGACCTGCTACCTGAACAGTTTGCTGCAGACGCTTTTTATGACTCCTGAGTTTAGGAATGCACTCTACAGGTAATGTCTAATTTAATTATTTCAGCATTTCAAAAGTAAATCTTATCAGACAGGTTGAAGCAGTGTTTAAATAAAAATACCTCACTCCCCCATCTTGTTATTCTGTGATCGATATTTACTCTTGTACGTTCTTGTGAATGGAGCATTTGAGTTTTTGTGTTCAGAGGCCCTTCAGCACATGTATGGAGTCTCAGGGACTCCACACAATTATCTCCACAGTGCAGGTTACAAGTGCGGCATCAGTCACAACTTGTCATTGAGTCAAGAACACATCCTGTAAGATCTCCAGTTCCACAAAGTTCATGCTTTGGCAATAAAAGGGCTTTGTTTAGACTTGGAAGTGTCACATCTGTAGTTTTGGGTAAGTGTGTGCGACCCATTGGTGCTCTGCCATTTTCAGTTTGGGATCCTCGCTTTTAACATGAGCCAATGTGTCTGGTTGAGGATGGAAATGAAGAAAACCAGTCTGGGAGAAGAACTCTTGTCTTCCCATGTTTATTCAGCTATCTGTTGAGGAGGAGTGTGACATAATTCTGCAAGCTGAGATGGCAGTTTGAGACATGGTACTGGTTTGAACCCCAAAGGTGACTATCTTGACAACAGTATAGAGCAGTTAAGCATGGATTCAGACCCTTCAGCCCAACTAGTCCACGCTGACCATGTCACCCACTCAGCTTGTTCTAATTTCATGTGTTTGGCCCATATCTCTTAAACGATACAGCATTTGCCTCAACCACCTTCTTCTGACAGCTTGTTCTGTATTTTCACTATCTTCTGTGGAAAAAGGAAGTTGCCCTTCAGATCCCTTTTATATATTCCCCCCCCACCCCACCCTAAATCTATACCTCCTGGTTTTTGGACTCCTCTTACTCTGGGGGAGAAAAATTGATACCTCTCATAATTTTAGACAGTTCTGTAAGGTCACCCCTCAATCTCCTCTGTTCCAAGGAATAAAGAACTAGCTTGGTCAACCTCCCTGATAAACTCAGACCTTGTTGTCTGGGCAAAATCCCCATAAATATCTTCTGCACTCTCTCCAGTTCAATCATTTCTTCCCATAATATGATACGCAAACCTGTACACAGTACTATTAGTGTGGCTCACTTAGTTTTAAAATCACACACATTTTTCTCAGTGAGTTAATTTGGATAAAATGCTGCCAGCATTTATATGACCTGCCACGGTAGAGTAGCAATGAGCTCAACACCTTACTGCACCAGCCATCATCCAACGGGATTCAGTTCCTGCTGTTGTCTGTATGGAGTTCGTACATCCTCCTTTGACCTTGTGGACTTTCTCCAGGTGCTCTAGCTTTCTCCCACAGTGCAAAGATGTATGGGTTAGGTTTAGTGAATTGTGTGCATGCTGTGTTGGCACTAGAAGCACGGTGACGCTTGCAAGCTTACCCTAGCTCATCCTTGGATTGTGGGTGTTGAAGCAAGTTATACTTGAGACAATGTTTATTTTTTATCTCTTCATAGTCAATAATCCACGAGTTACCACCCAAGATTATACATTTCACAGATAACCCTTTTGGAAGTTCCTTAGCCATTCTCATAATCTGTCAAACTCTGAGCTCTGAATCTTCTAACATACTGATTGTTAAAGATTGCTTAGCAGTAATTTCAAGGAGCTGGGATGTGCCAGTTGGTTCCTTGGGCTGATGCAGATGTGTTCACAGGTGGGAGTTTGAAGAAGGTGAGGAAGATCCGGTCACCAGCATTCCATACCAACTCCAAAGGCTCTTTGTTTTGCTACAAACGAGTAAAAAGAGAGCGGTGGAAACGACAGATGTGACACGAAGCTTTGGCTGGGATAGCAGCGAAGGTAGGTGATGCACTGAGAGCACTAGATTGGGGCAAAATATTCCTGGTGGTGTTTCAATGGTTTTTTCTCGATGTCCTTTATCAAGGCCTAATGATTGTGTTCCTCTTGCTAGCCTGGCAGCAGCATGACGTTCAGGAACTGTGCCGAGTCATGTTTGATGCACTCGAACAAAAATGGAAGCAAACAGAACAGGTAACTAATATTACACACGTCCTTGCTAAAATGAAACTGATATTTCCCTCCTGTTTTTCATCAGATATCAACTCTTTTGGCATGTATTACGGTTTTCACTGAACAACTTGACCTATTATCTTGTAGAGGAAAGAACTGTATGTCTTTTAAAAATCTAAATGTATTACATTGTACTTTGTACTACAATCTCAATTATTCTGTTCTCCTTTGCACTTGTGAACTGCAAATTACATGAAACAGTCTTGAATTTTGATTTCCCCCATGCTCATGCTAGTTATACCCTAACAGCAATTTAATACAATTTCAAAGGAGTCCTTGTCATAAAAGCATAGTGACTGTCTAATTGTATTATATTTTTTGTTTGTTTAATATTCCCTCAGCAAGAAATCCCAACTGTCTGGCATTACCAATGGCTGCCTAAGTCATGTATAAAAAAGCACCTCCTTCCCCCACCTCCCACCATCAATTTAATTTTTAAAAAAACCACGAAATGCTGGCAGAACTCAGCAGGCCAGACAGCATCTATGGGAGGAGGTAATAATGACATTTCGGGCTGAAACCCTTCATCATGAAGCTGGCTGAGTTTGCAACTCTGCAGTTGTTTCCAATCCTGTGCAGTGACCCTGCTATCACTTTACTTGGTGATGCAGAGCACTGCCTTTATTCTCCTCATTCTCCAGATTTGCAGTGCTAATGAATGAACATCAGTGCCTGAAGGTCTCCATATCCAACCTTTCTCTGATTTTGAGGTGTTTTGTTGGGGGCTGCAGTCCTGAAATTCCCAATCCTACCTTTGCCCAAACTACAGCACATGTGGCTTAAATGATGGACAATAAATCCATAGTTGACTTTATTCTCATCTGTAGAAGTGCATGTGTGCACAGGTGCAATGAAAACCTTGTTTGCAGCAGCATCACAGGCACAGAGCATCAAGTAAACAGCATTCACAAGTAAAACTTAAGATTATTAGACACAGCAGAGATGGGCCATCGGCCCTTTGAGTCTGCTTCGCCATTCCACCATGGCTGATTTATTATTGTTCTCAACTCCATTCTGCCTTTTCCTCATAACCTTTGACTCCCTGACTGAGGACCTGTCAACCTCTGCTTTAAATGTGTTCAGTGGCTTGCCCTCCACTGCCACCTGTGCAATGGATTAAATATAAATTATACACAATTTAAGCAAGGAAGAATACAATTTAAACAAAAATCCACTTTAGTGCAAAGTGATCTTGTCTTTGCCTGTAATGACCACAATCGACAGAAGAATGAGGGAAGCAGAATTTTGGCGAAGTTAACTTACTTGGTTGCTTATTTATAGATTTCCTCTTATTGCTTTGTGTTTTTAACTTCTACGTACTTCATTTGTTGCTATTGGGTCACAGCTGTGACTATCCAGTGGCAAAGTGTTTTCTAAAGACTGGATTTTGCTATGACAGTTGATTGGCGGATCTAGGAGGTGTCATTTACACCTTAGTACTGTACTGTAGTGTGGTGGTAGAGTTACTCACGATGTAGCAATGCTTTGTTGTTAATTCTAAGGAATCTTCTCTCTGGTTTCAGGCTGACCTCATTAACCAGCTCTACCAAGGGAAGTTAAAGGACTACGTGAAGTGTCTGGAGTGTGGCTACGAGAGCTGGAGAATTGATACGTACCTCGACATCCCACTGGTGATCAGGCCCTATGGTTCCAACCTTGCATTTAATAGTGTGGTAGGTGGTCATGCAACGTGCTTGGATGGCGGCATATCATTGGATTTGTACAATACATTGAAGTTACGGAGGACACAGAATGTCATGATGGTTTCCAGCACAGTGATCCCATCATTTCCCTTCTCATTTTCCTGCAACTTATTCCCTTTTTCATACCTTTAAACTTTTTGATTCTTTTGGAACTTACCATAAGATTAGTTTTGTATATCATGTGTATATTGAAACATACAGTGAAATGCATTGAATAAAATTGGTGAGGACTGTGCTGGGCAGCCTTCTTGCATCATCAAGCTTGCAGTACCAAATTAGCTTGACGACAACTTACTAACCCTAACGCTTTGGAATGTGGAAGAAAACCAGAGCACCTGGAAGAAACCCATGTGGTGTGGGGACAACATAGTCTCTTTACTTTAGTGGGAATTGAACCCCAATCTGGCAGCTTGCACTGTAACAGTGTTATGATAATTTCTACACTACAATGCCACCCCACTTAGCTGCATAAGAGAGCAGACTACAGTGGCAAGTTATCTTGGGGTGTGTGAAGAAATCAGAGATCCTAGCAGAAACTCACGTGGTCACAGAGTACTCTGCACAAGTAGCACCTTCTCACTTACTTACTGCCTGATGTGCAGCTGTCAGTTAAGACAGTATTGAAGGTCCTCCATCTCTGATGGTGGTCAGGCCTTCCTTCGTTGTGTCAGTAGCTTCCTCTCTGTTTTCACTACTGTCAGTCATGCAAGTCCTGGGTGAAGACTCAGGAATACCATGATACTCATATGTAGAAGGATTCTTTTTTGCTGTTTCCGTAACAATTTTTTTTTACCAGTCAGGGTTGTTAGTCCTGAGCTGAAACCCAGAAGCTGGAGGACTGGTGGACCACTTTTAATCTGTCCTCTACCCTTTGATCGGCTTGGCATGGGTGACCCCACCAAGAGCCAAAGCATAAAGCCCTGACTCCTGCCAGCATAGCTGTCTGGGTCATTGAGACACACAAGTCTCCAAACCATGAGAATATTGTGGTCCTCTTGGAGGAAATAGTCTCTCTTGTCAGCATCAAACTTGGGTCCCAGAAACTGAAAGGCAAAGGTGCTAGCTGTTATGCTACCTGTTCTGCCATGATACTTGGAGCCTTTCCTCTAAGTATATTGATAAGGACCATGTACAGATGCATGGCAGGGAGTTAAATCTGATTTGTTTCACTGTTGTTCTTAACCCATCACCCCTATTGGCCATTGA
The DNA here is from genome assembly GCF_030144855.1 of Hypanus sabinus. Classification (NCBI taxonomy): domain Eukaryota; kingdom Metazoa; phylum Chordata; class Chondrichthyes; order Myliobatiformes; family Dasyatidae; genus Hypanus; species Hypanus sabinus. The sequence continues at coordinate 178,122,428 of NC_082712.1, read as the reverse complement.
CAGCAGCTCACCAGAGTCCTCTGCCATGGGCCAGACTTTCAGTCTGAGAGAGTGTAGTCCATTGAAGATCCTTTCTCTCTCAGGAATGAGGCCTTTGGAGTTTCCGTATTTCTGGGATTTTACAGGATGAGGTTGCTATCCTCATGCCCAACCTTCCTCCTCTCAGCTGGACTTGGGACTATCCCTGGCAGATTTTTGTTGCTTTTAGTTGGAGATAAATGTTTGTTGGGTGTTAGTTGAACTCAGCTCTTCAAATAATTCCCTGTAAGACAAAAGATGTCATTCATACCTTTGTTATAACTAACTATGATAAAATACTTAAGTTACTGAACTTTTCTAAGTCCCTGTATCCAAGAAAAGTATGCAGAGTTACGAGGGTGACATGGTAGCTTTGCAGTTAGCATAAATCTAGTATCTAGTTTCCATTTTGCCATTGTCTGTCAGGACTTTGTATTTTCTCCCTATGACCATGTGAGTTTCCTGCAGGTGCTCTTTGGGGGTTAGTAGGTTAAATAGTCACATGGCAGTAATTGGATGGCGCAGGCTTGTTGGGCCAGAGAGGCCTGTTTCCATGCTGTATCTCCAAAAGAAATTAAGCAACAATGCAGCACCATAGCAAATGTATGTTCCTGCAGTGAGACAGAAACTGTTTAATTCATTGGTTGGCTGTTGTATCCAACAATGACAGGAGACTTGTGCAGGAGAGTTTCTAAAGTGGAAAAGCTGTTAGACTGGGGCAGTTCCACTCTTTTGATCTTGGAAGTCCAGGTCCAGTGGTACGAATAGTCATCACAATTGGAGTCTTCCTTGGTTGCAGTGGATGACCATAACTACTACTGTGCCTTGTCATGCCCTTCGCTTCCTACGAAACATTGTAGAGCCACCTTCACTGTAGATCTCATCTGCCCAGTCCACTGGAGCTGATTTTGCATGTTAGGACAAGCATGACTCTATCTCACCAGGCTTTAGGCCTGCCAGCTACCCCTCACCTGGTTTAGCCTGCCTGTCAGAGTGGTGTACTGAGGTGTGGCTGCTGTCACATGCAAACAGCTACTTGGAGCCACTGGTGAGAGCTGAGTGTCCCGTGAGGACGAAAGGTGAGTGAGGTGCTACCCCCACTGTTGAAAACTGGGCTGAGTTGAGTTCTATTCTATGCTCATTGCCCTATGACAGGAAAGATGTGGTGGAGGCTTTGGAGAGGATGCAGAAAAGGTTTACCAGGATTTTGTACTGTAATGAGGGGTTTGACAAACTTGGGTCATTTTCTCTGGAGCAGTGGAGGCTGAAGAGAGGCCTGATAGAAGTTTATAAGAGTGAGAGACATAGAACAGACAGCCGGTGTATTGAAAGACATAGAGCAGACAGCCGGTGTATTTTTCCCAGGACTGAACTGTCTAGTGCTAGAGGGCATGCACTTAAAGTGAGAGGGGGAAGTTTAAGGGAGATGTGCAGGGCAGGTCTTTCACACAGAGTGGTAGGTGCCTGGAGTAGGCATTTAAGAGGTATGGGCACATGAATGTGTAGAGTGGCTTTGTGTGGGCTGAAGAAAAGGGTTAGTTTCATTAGGCTTTTAGTCATTTGGTTAATTAGTTCAAAGTTTAAAGCTATTAAAGTATAAATACAACCTTAAGATTCATCTTGATGGCACTCAAAACAAAGAAACACAATAGAATTCATCAAAAAAAAAACTCGCAAGGCCAATGTTTGGCACAAAATTGAGCCTCAGGGCAAGTTCCTGTGCTGTTTCTATGTAACGTTTTTCTAGTCTGTCGATCAGTTGAAGCAGGTTGGAAAACTCCATGCCAAATATGTAATCACGAGCACTACATGCAAATATTCCTGTCTGGTATTATTGAGTGATCAAATTAAACAAGTAGACAAAGTGCAAATCTTTCCTTTGTCTACCCAGTCCCAGACAATTACGATTGCTGTATCTTACCTCATCTATACTCCCTATCTGAATAATATGGTAGAACAGCACAACAGCATAGTGGTGAGCTCACTTCACAGTGCACCTGCTGTTAGATCGGGATTTGATTCCTACCGCTGTCCGTAAGGAGTTTCCTCTGGGTTCCTCCAACATTAAAAGCGTGCGGTTCGGGTTTGTAAGTGATGTGCATGTAATGTTGGCACCAGATGGGTGGTAACATTTGTGTACTGCCCAACACATCCTTGCTGATAGGATTTGATGCAAATGACACATTTCACTGTATATTTTGACATACATGTGACAAAGGTCATCTTTAACCAAAATTAAATGATCATACCCAATTGAAGGTGTGCCTGACCCTGAAGAGCATACTTTTTGAATGTGTTGATGTCTGCCCTTGTCAGAAAAGTTCATGAGTCAAGGTCTGTAGCATGGCATTGTCAGGAATAAACCAGAATCCACCATTGAAACTTCGTCTTAATCTGAATCATCAAGGTCTCTCCTCCACCCATCTAAGGAGTGCTGCTTATGCAGGACCCTTAGCATTATCAAGGATCCCTCCCATATGTCCCACAATCTCTTTGACCCTCTATAATCAGGTAGGAGGTGCTGTAGCATTAGGACAGGGATTGTTGGGATGGGAATCAGCTTCTTCCCCCACTGAGCTCCCTGCCACCACCCAGATCTCATCGTGTACGAAGTGCCAGTAGCATTTTACTGTTTACTTTTCAACTTGTGTCATAAATGCAACTTATACAGGTTCACAATCCCTTATCCAAAATCCTTGGGGCCAGTTGCATTTCGGAATTCAGAATTTTTCAAATTTCAGAAAATTGATAATTATGTTGTTAATTAATGTCTCATAGCAGGTGGACTTAGGACCAGGGGGAGCTCTGGATTTGCGCACATCCTCCTGTATACTTTAAATCATCTCTAGATTACTTATAATACCTAATACAATGTAAATGCTATGTAAATAGTTGTTATACTGTATTGTTTAAGGAATAATGACAAGGGAAAAAGTCTGTACATGCTCAAACAAGTGCAGGAGAAGAACTTCCGGGTTTTCCCAATCCGCGATCTTTTGCAAGTACTATTACAGTACAGTTTATTTATAGAGTAATATACTGATACATGAAATAGTGGGATAATTGTAGACCATAAATATGTTAGTACATTTTATTTCCAACAAAAACATTCAGTAAAACAAAAATATACAGCTTCAAACAAACTGAATCAAACACATAGTAAATGACTTATTGGAATAAATGTAGAACGTAAATATTCTAGGACATATATAGGTTCAAACTAAGCTAAATACGTACAGGTACCTCTAGTTAAGTCGTACTACGTCTGGCAAACAAAGCTAAACCCACAGGTACCTGATGGAACAGGATTCTCAAGTTATGAAACAGCACTACGACAGACTGTTTTTAAAGACTTCTTCATGTGTCTCATTAACATAGGTTTATGTCTAAGTAATCTCTCTTTAACTGAGTAAACTTCCATAATCTCTTGCTTACTGATAAATGCGCGTTGTTCAAGGTCATCAATTAACTGATCACACATTTTCACCATATCGCCTATGGGTATTTTTTCACCTGTGTTCACTGTCATCATCATCACTACTATCATCATGCCGCACAGACACACCACAATCAAGCTTCTGCAATAACTCCACTTTCTGCATTATTGATAATGATAGATGCTTCCTTCTCTTTTTCTCATTGTTACCCATAGGGGTATCTGCAGCTCTTTTTGACATTTTCACAGTGAAATTAAACACAAAGTTACCAGTGAACACAAAATATCAGTGAACAGCAAATGCACGTGTAACCAGTACGAGCGCTGAGCCACAACTGATGTCTGGCAGCCTCTGTTAGTGCTGCCACTTCACACCTGAGTGACATCAGCTGTTGGCACGCCAAACAAGCCTTGTTACGACACGCTCCACACCCCACAAAAAAAACTTTGGTTTTCAGAGCTTTTCAGTTTTCAGATAAGGGATTGTGGAATTAAATATCAATTTTGTGGAATACTGTATATTTTGTTATTTTCTAGTTGTGGTAATTTTTGTGTTTTGTGTGAGTTCTATGTACTGTGTTGTGCACCTTGATCCAGAGAAACATTGCTTCGTTTGGAAGTGTACATGTATGACAATAAACTTGACCTTGAATCACATTATTGAAACAAGCTGTGTACACTGTCTTTTCCCTTTAACATTATTGCTGAAGGAATGCATGATTGGAAGTCAGTTAGCTGTTAGTACACTGAAGTTTTATTTGCCTATTCTGGTATTCCAGGAAGAAGCTTTGCAAGCGTTTGTCCAGCCTGAGACCCTGGATGGCCCCAACCAATACTTCTGTGAACGCTGTAAGAAAAAATGTGATGCCCGCAAGGTAAATTATTTCAAGTGGTACAAATGTGTTGGTGTACTTACCTGTTGAGGCTCTCTATTGGTCAGGATTGACCATAGATATTGCAACCTAGTTGTCTACACAGGCCAGTATGCAAGCTAGGGCAGTACTGTATGGAGAGCAAGCTGTTGCCCATGCAGCAGGACCCCCCTCTCCACACAGTTAGTGAATCTAAAGGAACGGCAGAAAGCTATACCCACTCACAGCCTTTTGCAGTAAACCCTGTGGAAAAATCCAGAGCTGGAGCCTCTAAGACAGTTCTGCTTTGAGTTCATTGCTGACTGACAACTCCTGCAATGCCACTGGTGCCAAATGTTTAATCTGATTTGCAATCTTGTTTTGTTTCCCTGTAGGGACTAAAGTTCCTTCATTTCCCGTATCTGCTGACACTGCAGCTGAAGCGATTTGATTTTGACTACACCACAATGCACAGAATAAAGCTGAACGATCGAATGACGTTTCCAGCCGAGTTGGACATGAATCCTTTCATAGACTTTGAAGAAGAAGTAAGTTCGATGCCACCTCAGCTGCACTGATGAGAGGCAGCAGAATGGATTTCCAACATTGAAGATTGTTTAATGTCCTTTCCAGTCCACGAGTCTAAAGGAGAACAAAATAATTGTTACTCTGGATCTAATGTAGCACAAAAAAAAAGTTTGAAGTGAATTTATTAGCAGAGTACCTATGTGACCATATACAACCCTGAGATTAGTTTCATGCTATCATACTCAGTAAATCCAAGAAGCATAATAGAATAGACAAGCAACCAGTGTGCAAATGACCACACTGTGAAAATAGAAAAAATAATAAATATGCAATAAATATTGAAGATGTGAGATGAGTCCGTAAGAAACAATGAATGTTAATACACGAGATTGTTTTTAAATATATATAGATTGAATAATTGTCCATAAGGTGACTGATGGGAAATAATAAACTTGTGGTGAAGATGTTAATCGGCCTTACTGCTTGGGGAAAGTAACTGTTTTTGAGTCTGGTGGTCCTGACGTGGATGCTATGTAGCCTCCTCCCTGATGGGAGTAGGACAAACAGTCCATGAGCAAAGTGGGTGAGATTCAGCTGCCATTCACAGAAATGGGAGAAACATTAGAAAAAGAGATTCTTCAGGGTAGAGAACTCCAGAACTTGGGAGCTCAGGTTTAGGATGAGGAAAAAGTTTTAGAAGGAACCTGAAGGACAACTTCAGGAAGAGGATGGTGAGTATATGGAATGAGGATGTGGTTGAGGCAGGTACGTTGGTTATCACTGAGAAGCACTTGGATTGGTACATGGAGGGGAGGGGCTTAGAGGGATATAGGTCATAGACAGGGAATTAGAGCAAGCTGGGTGGACCCTGTGATTGGCATAGACTAGTTGGGCTGAATGGCCTGATCCTGTGGTGTATTAACATAGTACAGTATAGCACAGTACAGGTCCTTTGCCCCATGAATGCTGACCTAGCAATGAGTAACAAAGACTCACTATTTTTTTTTAAAATCTGACATTCCCCCTATACTAGCCTCCAATCACCTTAAATTAATACTCCCTTGTATAGCCATTTCTGCCCTGGAAAAAGGTCTCTGGTTGTTCACTCTATTGATTAACTCTTAATATTTGAGGAGCTCTGGGCCTGTACTCTCTGAAATTTAAAAGAATTGGGGAGGGGGAACCTATTAAATATTGAAAGACATATAGAAGACGCGGAGAGGATGTCTCCTATAGTGGGAGAGTCTACAAGCAGAGGGTACAGCCTAGAATAGAACAATGTCCTTTTAGAACAGAGATAAGGGGGAATTTCTTTAACCAGAGGGGTGTGAATCTATAGAATTCATTGCCACAGACAGGTATGGAGGCCAAATTATTTAAAGCAGAGGTTGATGGGTTCTTGATTAGTCACTGGGTTATGGGGATAAGACAAGAGACTGGGTTGAGACGGATAATAAATCAGCCATGATGGAATGGCAGAGCAGACTTGATGGGCCAGATGGCCTATAATTCTGCTCCTGTGTCTTGGGGTCTAGTCAAAGATGCTGTCTGACTCTGTGATCTATCCAGGACGTTTTGCTTTCACAGAAATCTCCTCAGACTGAGAGCTGCACAGATAGTGGTGCTGAAAATGAAGGGAGTTGTCACAGTGATCAGTTGAGCAATGACTTCTCCAATGATGATGTTGTGGACGAAGGCATCTGCCTGGACAATAGCAGCACTAGCGATAAAACTTCAAAGGCAGGCAACGAAAAGGTACGTGGTATGATCAGTGACTTTGTTCTGGGGTCTATTACAACATACATGAAATTTGTTCTTTCTGAATGTGTTGGGGAAATGGCTGATAGAGAGCAGATGGAGTTTAATCCAGATAAACATAAGCTGCTGTGTTTGCAATGTGAAGGTCAGAACTCTTTTTTTAAATTACTTTTTCTTACGTCAGTAAAATTTTACTAATATTCCTGTCAAAGTCTTTAAGCCTTATGCCTTTACACTATTTAGAAAGCACTTTGTTTTCCTGTGAATGTCCTTGTGTGTGTGTGCACCTTTAACTCCTGGTGGAGTCGTTGGGGTGCCGTCATGACAAGCTTTTTGCACCAATCTTTTTGGTGATTGCTTATCATACAGTGTGTCTTGGGCATCTGAAACCTGGCAGAGCCCGTTCCTCTCCAGGTTTTTTTTTACGAGGTTGAGTTGCTAGCTCAACACTAAACCCAGGCACGGATGGAGATCGTGCAAGGGAACTGGTTGGTTTCAAACTCGGGACCTCTGATGACTTGCATGTACTTAAATGAAATGTATCTGCTACCATTTTGTCCAGTCTACCAATGTTTCCCTCTAATTGAACATTTCCATCTGCACTGTCTAACTTCTGCCTGAGGAAGGACCTAAATCTGCCTCAATTTGCTTACTGTCACAACAGATTTACAGGAATCACACAGGCTCTCCACTATGGTTTAAAGCACTGAGACACTGTTGATCAATTGTAGCTCGGTAATAATGCCATCATTCCCTCAGTGTTACTCAAAACCTGAACCTCTACCTCCCTCTGCAACTGGATCCTTAACTTCCTTATCAGAGACTGCAGACTACAAATCAGTGATTAATTCATCTTCTCACTGACAATCAATGTAGGCGCACCTTGAGGGTACATGCTTAGCTCTGCTGTCTACAGTTATGATTGTGTGGCTCAAATACCTTTATAAATTTGTAGATGACACTGCTGGATTCTGATGCCTTAATCTAAGGTTATTTCGAAGTCAGGAAAGAGGCACAGAGCTAGTTGCTTCACGATCGTTTTATGAAGCATTAATACAACAGAGAAATTAAAACAAACTGATAGACGTCTACTGAGCTATGAACTAAGATGCCACTAACATCGTGGTGCAGCACTTTTATACCCAAAGATAGGGAAAATTCCATTCAGATTTGTAGATAAGAATTGACCAATAAGCTATCCCTATTCAAATAATGCAGTACCAGGAGAAGCTTCCAGAATCATGCCAATATAGCAATGAGGGGACGCATTGAGCAACTGCATATACATACTGTGACCACTAGGGAAGATACTAGGCAGTTCCGTGTATATAATGTAGTGTAAAATACAAGTAGACAGTTAATTAAACTGAAGAAACTAACAGTTAAACAATCTGAGAATCTAAGATCCAATACACCACAGTTGGTAAAATCTGCAATGACAGCAAGACGGCAGACAGGAATGAGATAAATTGGCTGGGTGATACATAAATGATGTACTTCTATATAAATGCCAGGAAAACTAAGGAATTCAGGAAGGAGAAGTCAGGATAACACACACACCATTCCTCATTGAGGGGTTCGTAGTGGTAAGGGTGAGCAGCTTCAAGTTCTTGGGTATCAACATCTCAGAGGATACATCTTGGGCCCAACACAATGATACAGTCACAAAGAAGCCATGCTAGCCACGCTAGCAGCTGGACTTTGCTAGGAGATTTAGTATGTCATCAAATTACCGTGGAGAAGGTTCTGGCTGGTTGCATCACAGCCTGGTATGGGAGCTGTAATGCACAGGATTGCAAGAGCTGCAGAGGATTGCAGACTCGGCCAGCTGCATCACGGGTATCATAGAGGATATCTTCTGCTTCGTGAAGGCTGCATTCATCCCTAAAGACCCTCAATATCTGAGATGGCATTTTCTCATTGCTACTATCAAGATACAGGAGTCTAAAGACCCACACTTTGTCATGTAAACCTGATTCTGATCTCTTCTGCACTGTTTTCTATTGCTACGACATCACTCTTGTAGTTTGGTGGGTGACCAATACTGCAGTCTAACCAGTCTTTTGCGGTGCTGCATTGTTTTGGTATTTGAATGAATATTTCACAATAATTGTACATAGCTACTGCTGCCAGAATTCCAGGGCTTGTATCATTATTTGCAAAGGTCCAGGAAAACTATGTGTAATTTCAGCCAGCTCCATCATTGGCACTGGACTCCCCACCATTGAGGACATCTTCAATAGGCAATGCATGAAGAAGGCAGCGTCCATCAATATAGACCCCCACCACCCAGGACATGTCCTCTTTTCATTACTACCATCAGGAGGAGGAACAAGAGCCTGAAGAGAGAGACTCAATGTTTGGGAACAGCTTCTTCCCCTCCATCATTGTATTTCTGAATGGGCTATGAACACTACCTCACTTTTTGCTCTCTTATTGCATTACTTATTTTTTTCTTTCTTATTGTAACTTAGAGCAATTTTTAAAATCTTTTGTGCTGTACTGCTGCCGCAAAACAAATTTCATGACACACAGTATGACCATAAGACATAGAAATAGAATTAGTCCATTTGGCCCATTGTGTCTGCTCCATCATTCCATTGTGGCTGATTTATTATCCTTCTCAATCCTATTCTTCTGCTTTCTCCCCATAATTTTTGGCTCCCTTATTAACTAAGAACTTTTCAACCTCCACTTTAAATACAGCCATTGACTTGGCCTCCACAGCTGTCTGTGGTAATGAATTCTTCAGATTCACCAGCCTTTGGCTAACAAAATTCCTCCTCATCTCTGTTCTACAGGGACAACTTTATATACTGAGGGTATGCCCTCCAGTGCTATATTCCCCCACTTTAGAAATCATCCTCTCCACATCCAATCAAGCACGGCCTTTCAATAATTGATAGGTTTTAATAAGATTGATATATCATCGATAATAAAGCTGATTTTGGGTCTGCTCACAGTTGCGTTGCAGCCGTTCACTCAGCCTTGGTTTTGAAATTGCTCTAAGATCAGTTCAGCATTTTTTAAGCATTAAAGAATTTTCACAAAATAAGTAAGGTGGCAGAAGGGTTGGTAACCAGGCAAGGTCCATCACCTTGTTGTGATGGAGAGGCTTGTGAATTCCTGAGATCCCTCATATGGTGCCATCTGGAGCTCAACTCCTGATAGGGTCACCCATGGCGATAAGGTCAAGGTGGAGGTTCTGGGCAAAGAGCGATCCAACCAAGACCTCAGCGGTGGAGCCGGTGGAAAATGATACATCACAACTTCGGTGAAGGGTCCCCAGTCATCATGCACTCATGGCACTGGACCTTGACCCCAATCTGTCAATGACTGTGTGTATCAGCCCTGTTAAACAATTTCATACGCAGACATTCGCTGTTAAGGAGTGTGCACCTCCCTAGTCTTTTAAGGTGTTTGGCAGAAGTACGGAGATAGAGCGTGTGGGCGTGATGATTATTCTCCCTTGTGCTCGAGTTTGAAATGTTTTGTGTGAAGAGATTTTGGGGAAATGCAGGCAACTGGAACTAATTGGCTTGTTCTTTCTAAGAGCCAGCACAGGCAATGCCTTTTTTCTGTGCTGTTGTATCATTCAATGATGCAGTAAAAGTCAGAATCAGATTTAATATCATTGGTATATGTCCTGAAATAGATTGTTTTGTAGCAGCAGTAGATTACAATACATAATAAAAAATCTACAAATTACAATAAAAATATAAATGCAAAAAGAGAGCAAAATAGAATAGTGTTATGTTCATGGGTTCATTGTCCATTCCGAAATCTGATGACACAGGGGAAGAGGCTGTTACTGAAATATTGAATTTATCTTCAGTCTCCTGTACCTCTTGTACCTGATGATAGCATGGGTAATGGGTGCCCATAATAATGGATGCCACCTTTTAAGAGGCATCACCTTCTGAAGATGTACTTTATGCTGGGGAGGCTAGTGCCTGTGATGGAGCTGGCTGAGTTTATAACTTTCTGCCTGTTTATAACTTTTAAGTATTTAAGGTTACTCCCTGTGCTATTCTTTCAGAGTGGCTGGATTTATGAACTCTTCTCGGTTATGGTTCATTCAGGCAGTGCCGCTGGTGGACATTACTACGCCTGTATTAAATCATTCAGTGATGGGCAATGGTACAGTTTCAATGATCAGCATGTGAGCAGGGTAAGCAAGCATAGTATGCCTTCTACACAGGAATGCAGCCAAACTCCGTATGATTTACAAATGCCCTACCGCCCCTCAGTTTATAAAACTATTGTCATTCCTGTTCTCTCTGTTATTTCTGAATTATAATCTAACCTCTTTCCCTGCGCCCCCCCCCCCCCCCCCACCGTATGCTGCAAGTTAGCTATCATCCATATCGGTCTGTACTCACTCCCTTTCTTTGTAATTTCCTTATCGAGATGTGAGTACTTTTCTATTTCTGGTATATCAGATAGTCCTGGTTTTGACAGCTTTGCCACCAATGAAGCTGCTTGTAGCTGCCATTGTCCTAGGCTCTGAAATTCCCTTAGTAAACCTTCCTCCTTTTCCAGTGGAGCTTTTGACCACAATTTACTCTAATGCAGCTATGTGACAGATTCTGTTTTGAATTTTACCCCAGTGAAGCACATTAGAGCATTATGCTATATTAAAAGTCGTGGTGCCAACATTGTTAAGATGATAGCTGCTTATTTAAAAGTAAGCCTTGTCAAAGCTTTTGTAGAGAATCAAGATGCTGAGAAGGCTGGCATTTCTTGCCTATCCAGAGTAGTTCATGAGATGGTGGCATTAAGACACTGATTGAAGACTTTTGATGATGATGCTTGTTGGGTTCTGATGTTTTTAATCCAAGATTCTTTCAGAAGTCTGGAAAGAAGCTCAAAACTTGTTGCTTCGCATTAGAACAAAGGGAAGTTGAAATGAACAGTGATAGAGGTCTAGTATGTGAAGTGAGAAGCAAAAAACTAAGATGGTGCTGCCTTATGGTTAGCTATTGTTATACCCAGAGATGAGCTAAATTCCATTCAGATTCAACCATTGAGATAGCTCTTATTCAAGTAATGCAACAGCAAGAGAAGCTTCCAGAATCATAGCATTGTAGCCTCTGGGGGCACAACTGCATATACATACTGTGACCATGAGGAAGCATACTATGCAGTTACTTTTATGTAAGTAATTATATAATCTACAAGCAGATGATTAATCAGTAAACTGCAATGAAAATAACAAGTAGTCTAAGAATTTAACAGTCATATCCAATATGCTGCTACAGTGCTTGAGGGTGTTGGAGAGGAAGCTGATGGTTGTGGTTTTGGGAGTCATTGGGATATCCCAGGGTAGGTGTCTACATTCAGTGGGCGATGCACACTGCGCCGGGGTGGAAGGGAATAAACTTTTGAGGTTGTTAGCTGGGTGCCAAATATATTTGTTTGGTGTTTAGAATCCATTTTTACAAAAGAAAACAGTGAAATACAGGAAAATATTGCTGTGTTTGTGACTATCTAGATGGGGTAATTTTAAGAGAAATATAAGAAATGGGTTGCCTCGGTAGTCTAGAGGTTAGTGTGACACTATTGTAGCTCGGGGCGTTGGAATTCTAGTTCAGTTCTGCTGTCTTCTGTAAGGAGTTTGTATGTCCTTCCCAGTATGCGTGGGTTTACTCTCAATGATCTGGTTCCCTCACACATTCCAAAGGTGTATCAAATAGTAGGTTCATTGGTCATTGTAGATTGTCCTGTGATTAGGCTAGGGTTAAATTGGTGGGTTGCTGGGCATCACAGTTCAAAAGGCCAAAAGAATCTCTAAATTATTGAATCTATAAATTAATAAAATTAAAATGGAAATTAGTCCCTTAGTCTGATATTAATTAAAGTCAAGGGTAATTGTTTACCATAATGTCATTTTCTTGAACTAACCCTACTTCCTTTCAGTATTTTACACTCTATCACAGTATAACTGGACTTCACCTGGTGGAGTTAATATTTGTTGAAGTAAGTTAATACTTGCGTGTAACTATTTCATCAAAGATTTCTTAAAAATGTTTTAAAAGTTGTTCAGTTAAAGCAGTTTCCAGAAGCAAGTGGTAACATTGAATATGTAGATTTCAGGGTTACTTCAATTGAATATAATTATGTATTTTTTTCCTTTTTAGATCACTCAAGATGATATTAGGAAAACATATGGTGGCTCCGCAGTGACCAGAGGTTATTACTCAAGCGCCCTTGCTAGGTGACTACACAGCACTCACTAATATTATTTACTGTGTATCTTTGAGACTGTTAGATGTAAATATTAACATTGGCAGCAAACAACTTCCTTGGTTACAGCTTTCAACAACAGAAGTATCAGTAGAAATGTCTGAACACCATTTCAACGTTCAAAGTAAATTTGTATTCATTTACTGTATGTAATCATATACAACGCTGAGATTATTTTTTCTTGTGGGATTTCACAGTAGAACTACACACTTGCAACAACTGACAAACGCCCAATGTGCAAATGGAGATGAATTGTACAAATACAAAAAAAGTACTGCAGACATGAGTTGTAGAGTCCTTGAAAGTGTATCCATAGGTTGTGGAATCTGTTTAGAGTTGAGGTTTTTCTCTTCCTGTCTTTGTAATGTAGACCCAAGTATTTAATAAAATCATTAGTGTTCAGCATGTATCCATCTAAGCACTCTAATAGAGTACTGGAAGAGCACCACTCTGCTCTTAGATTGAGAAGCTAAGGGCTCCTGCCTGCCCCTCATTTGGATGTAAAAGGTACCACAGTGTTTTTGAAGAACAAAGAGGTTTTCCATTCCCCAGTTAATTTTTATGCGTCAGGCCACAAAACAAAAAAAATTTTTCCCGTGAGAGATTCTGCAGATGCTGGAAACCCAGAGCAACACACACAAAATGCTGGAGGAACTCAGCATGTCAGGCAGCATCTGGGGGGGTGGGGGGGGAATAAACTGTCGATGTTTCGGTCTGAGTCTTCAGAACTTCAGGAGATGAAGCGTCTTGGCCCAAATTGTGAACTGTTTATTCATTTCCATGGATGCTGCCTGACCTTTTGAGTTCCTCTGGCGTTTTGTTTGTTCTTCCTGTTGTTTTTTTGTTTGTAGCTCATTTCTGTGCTCAGATTAATTGCCATTTGCCTTCAGCGGGACATGGATGTACAGGTGAATTGATATATGGCAAATGAAAGTTAGTTTGTAAGTGTTATATTTGGCTGTCACAGTAGGTAGCAATTAGCATGACAATATTGCAGCTCAGAACATCTGAGTTCTGGGTTCAAATCCCACCACTGCCTGTAAGAAGTTTGTGCCCATGAACTGTGTGTGTTTCTTCCCACATTTCAAAGACATAATGGTTAGTAGGTTAACTGGTCATTGGAAATTGTCCTGTGATTAGCTTAGTGTTAAATAGGTGTGCATTACTGGCCAGTGTGGCTTGTTGAGCTGCACTGTAACTCTAAATAAGCAAAATAAAAAGTAAGTTGATAGAAAGTAAAGTTTAAAAGGAGTGTTGGGAAAGTTCAGAGATGCAAAGGAAGTGTCAGGATTGTCCGGGGGATGCCAAAGGAGTGCTGGAGGAGTCCAAAAGATGCCAGGGGAGTGACGGAGAGTCCAGGGGATGCCAGAGGAGTGATGGAGTGTTCGGGAGATGCCATAGGAGTGACGGAGAGTCCGGGAGATGCCAGGGGAGTGACGGAGAGTCCGCGAGATGCCAGGGGAGTGACGGAGAGTCCGGGGGATGCCAGGGGAGTGTCAGGGAGAAGCAAAGGCACACAGATTTGGAGGTAGGATGGTATTTTAATCTGTTAATGAATCTAAAACTGGAATGCAAAATGAAGGAAGTGACGTTGGGAATTTAAAAAGTGCTTCAACATCAGCTGAAGACAATATTTGTGAGGAAGAACATAGAACCGTGCAGACTCTTTGGCCCACGATGTTGTGCCAACCATTTAACCTACCGTAAGATCATTCTAACCCATCCTTACTATGCAACCCTCCCACAACCTCTTCATGTCATCTTCTCAATACTTATTGCTTAGTTATTTAATATTATTATTTCTTTTTTCCTTTTTTGTCATTTTTGTCTTTTGCACACTGGTTGTATGCCCGGTTGGTTTGGCCTGTCATTGATTCTATTGTGGTTATTGGATTTAAGAATGCCCACAAGAAAATGCATGTCAGGGATATAAATGGTAATTATTTATGTACTGTGATAATGAATTTACTTTGAACTTTGAGGAAATAAAAATAACAATGTTTTTCTTCCAGTGATAGGAATGTGGATAACCAGTCCATGGGGAGTTCATACCCAACCCTCCTCCTTTCATAGCGAGCTTGGGACTGTCCAGGGTGGAGTTCAATTAATAATTTCTTTTTTTGTTTTCACATGTATAGAAGTACAGTGGAGAAATGTTGTGTGCCATTCTGGCAGATCATTCCAAACATGGGTGCAGTGAAGTCATCCAAAGGGGAAGTTGTAATGGAATGCACATTATGGTGCTGTACTTACAGAGAAATGCATTGCAGGTTGACAGTAAAGTAAAAAGGCAGTGATGAAAGATGGAGTGCATTCTTTGAATTGTACTCAAATATCCTGACCAATGAGGGAAAGGGTGCCGTACACCTTATTTATCGATTTAACACGGCAGCACAGAGGAAGCCCTTCAAGCCTCAGCTGCCCCAGCAACCCCACAACTCCAATTAAATCAAACTTAATCACAGGACAGTTTACAATGACCAATTAACCTACTCAGTATGTCCTTGGATTGTGGGAGGAAACTGAAGCATCCGGGGAAAACCTACACATTCCATGTGGAGGATGTTCAGAGAATCCTTATAGAACGGAGATGGAATTGAACGGCAAACTCCTGAACACCTGAGCTGTTATAGCATCGCATTAACCCCATATTATGTACTAGTGTGGCCAGCTGACATCCATGCTTCCTCCGATCAAACACGGTTTGATTCCAGAGCTGTTACCCTGTCCTTCCAAGTTCAAAGTAAATTTATTATAAAAAGTATAGATATGTTACCATATATTACTTTCAGGTTTATCTTCATCCAGGCATTTGCAGGTTAAAAAAAAGACTATTACAGAATTTTACAGAAGTACACATAAACACAGACTAACAACCACCAACATACAAAAGAAGACAACAGTGCAAATAAAAGTAATGCTGAGAGCATGAGTTGCAAAGTTCTAACATGAGTTCTGTTGATCCTTCTAAATATTCCCTTTTCACACAATTAGCATTCCTAAATAACAATTAGCAATTTATAAAGAGGAGATTTACCAAGATGCTGCTTGAATTAGAGAGCACGTTTATGAGACCATAAAGACATAGGAGCAGAATTAGCCCATTTGCCCCACTGAGTGTATTCTGCAAACTTCAACGTTGGAAAGGTTAAATGCGTTAGGGCTTTTCTCTTTGGAGCGAATGAGGATGAGCGGTCCCTTGGTAGAGGTGCACAAGATAAGAAGCATCGATCAAGTAGTTAGCCAGGGACTTCTTCCCAGGACAAAAATGGCTAATATGAGAGTTTTAAGGTGACTGGAGGAAAGTATCGGGGAGATGTCGGGGTAGTTTTTTTTTACATGGAGAATGGTGAGTGTGTGAAACTTTAGCAGAGGTGGTGGTAGAGGCAGGTACATTAGGGGCATTTGAGAGACTTTTAGATAGGCACGTGGATGATAAGAAAATGGAGGGTTATAGGGGGGGAACTGTTAGATTGATCTTAGAGTAAGTTTTTTAAAAACAGTACAGTATAATGGGCTGAAGGGCCTGCGGGAAGACTCCTTACTTCCTTGATCTCTTCTAGCACTCAATGTCTGAATTTCCAGTGTAACTCCGTAGAGGTGCCATTTCTTTGTAGCTTGTAAATAGCATTAATTTTTATTAATTACTTTTAGATTTTATATCTAACCACTGACAGAACATCAAATGCCCTTTCTTCTAATCTTTTATATTGTTATCCCAAATTTCACTCTGGAGGTGCTTGACTCTGCTTCAAATTTGTCAAACAGCAGGAATGTATTTCATTCCATTTATCCTATTTTCGTAGAAAGCTTGGAGAAAATAGACTATAAGACATAGGAGCAGAATTAGGCCATTTAGCCCATTGGGTCTGCTCTGCCGTTTCCATCATGGCTGATTCTTTTCCCCCCTCAGCCCCACTCCCTGGCCTTCTCTCTGTAACCTCTGATGCAGTGTCCAATCAAGTATCTATCAAGCTCTGCCTTAAATACATCCAACGACTGGCTTCCACAGCTGCCTGGGGTAACAAATTCCACAAATTCACCACCCTCTGACTAAACAAATTTCTCAGCATCTCTGTTATAAATGGATGCCCTTCTGTCCAGGCTGTGCCCTCTTGTCCTACACTCTCCCACCATAGGAAACATCCTTTCCACATCCACTCTGTCCGGGCCTTTCAGCATTCAAAAGGCTTCAATAAGATCCCTCATCATTCCTTTAAATTCCAACGAGTACAGGTCCAGAGCTACCAAATGTTCCTCATATGATAACTCTTTCATTCCCAGAATCACCCTTGTGAACATCCAATGGCAACACATCTTTTCTTAGATGAGCCCAAAACCATTCACAGTGCTCTAGGTGAGGCCTCACCAGTGCCTTTTAAAACCTCAGCATCACATCCCTGTTCTTGTATTCTAGACCTCTTGAAATGAATGCTAACACTGCATTTGCCTTCCTCACCATCGACTACCTGCACAAGGTAGAGTGTTCTGCACAAGGACTCCCAAGTCCGTTTGCATCTCAGATTTTTGGGTATTTTTCCTGCTTAGAAAGTTGTTCTGCTACCACAGTGCATTTTCCAGCACTGTATTTCATTTGCTACTTTCTTGCCCTTTATTCTAATCTAAGTCCTTCCACAGCCTTCGAGTTTCCTCAAAACTATCTGCCCCTCCACCATTCTTCGTATCATCTGCAAACTTGGTAAGAAAGCCATCTATTCCATCATCTAAATCATTGATATACAGCATCAAAAGAAGCAGTCTCAACACCAACCCCCTGCTGAACACCACTAGTCTCTGGCAGCCAACCCAAAAAAAGATCCTTCTATTCCCACTCATTGTATCCTACCAATCAACCAATGCTCTAACCATGCCTCTAACTTTCCTGTAATACCATTCTCTAATCTTGGTAAGCAGCCTCATATGTGGCACCTTGTCAAGGGTCTTCTGAAAGTCCAAATATATAACATCCACTGCATCCCCTTTTTCTTTTGGAGCCCTGGGGTACAGTTCCTCTGGTCCAGGTGACCTATGTACCCATGGGTCTTTCAGCTTTTTGAGAATCTTCTCCCTTGTAATAGTAATTGCACTCACTTCTCTTCCCTCACACCTTTCAACACCTGGTACATTGCAAGTGTCTTTTGCAGTGAAGATTGATGCAAAATACTCATTTAGTTCATCTACCACCTCCTTGTCCCCTGTTATTATTTCTCCAGCCTCATTTCTAGCAGTCCTCTATCCACTCTCATCTCTTTTTATAGTTTGCATACTTAAAAAGCTTTTAATATCGACTTTATATTGTTTGCTAGCTTGCTTTCATATTTCATCTTTTCTCCCCCGAATAATTCTTTTTGTTGCATTCTGTAGGTGTTTAAAAGCTTCCCAATCCTCTATCTGCCTGTTAATTTTTGATTTGTATGCCCTTTCATTTGCTTTTACATTAGCTTTGAATTCCCTTGTCAGTCATGGTGGTACTATATGGCTATGAGTATTTCTTCATTTTTTGAGTACATCTATCCTGCACATTCCTTAATTTTCCCAGAAGCACACGCCATTGTTGCTCTGCTTTCATCTCTGCCAGCAGTTCCTTCCAATTTACTTTGGCCAACTCTTCTCTCATACTGCAGTAATTTCCTGTACTCCACTGAAGTACTGCTTCGTTAGACTTTATTTTCTCCCTATCACATTTCAAGTTGAACTCAGTCATATTGTGATCACTGCCTCCTAAGATTTCTTTTACCTTGAGCTCCCAAATCACCTCCGGTTCACTACATAACACCCAATCCCGTATAGTTGATCTCTTAGCAATTTCAATGAAAAACTGCTCTGAAAAGCCATCTCATAGGCATTCAACTAATTTGCTGTCTTCAGATCCATTTCCAACCTGATTTTCCCAATCGACCTGTGTGTTGAAATCTCCCATGACTATCATAGCATTGCCCTTTTGACATGCCTATTTCCTGTTGTGATCTATGGTCCACATCCCAGCTACTGTTGGGAGGCCTGTATATAGCTGCAATCAGAGTCCTTTTACCCTTGCAGTTTCTTCACTCAACCCACAAGAATTCAACATCTTCCGATTCTATATCACATCTTTCTACTGATTTGATGCCATTCTTTACCAGCAAAGCCACGCCATCCACTCTGCTGACCTTCCCATCCCTCTGATACAAAGTGTAACCTTGGACATTCAGCTCCCAACTACAACCATCCTTTAGCCACGATTCAGTGATGGCCACGGTTTCATGCCTGACAACCTGTAATAGTGCAACAAGATCATCCAACTTATTTCTTATATCTGTACATTGAGATATAACATTTAATGCATGAAGTTCCTTAATTTTTTTAAGGCCAGAATACCTAACTCTACTTTAGTGATTTCTATCACTTGCTAAGTATTTGAGGTAGATTCTCTGATTTCACTAGTATTGGGGAGTGGGCATCTTGGTAGCATGGTGCTATTACAGCTTGAGTGTCAGACTTCGGAGTTCAATTCTGGCCTCCTCTGTAAGCAAGTTTGTATGTCCTTCCCATATGCATATGGATTTCATCTGTGCTCCAGTTTCCTCCCACATTCCAAAGAAGTACTAGTTAGTAGGTTAATTGGTCATTGTAAATTGTCCTGTGACTATGCTGGGATTAATCACTGGGTTGAGCTGTGCAGCTTGTTGGGCTGGTAGGGCTTGTTCCCCACTCTTTCTCTAAGTAAAATAAAAACCCCTGTTCAGTTTGATTCACTAAAATCTTGCCACACTGTGAGTGTATGAGCAGCTGCAGTAATATAGTTGTGTTAGTGTCATTCATTTGTGGAGAAAACAAGTGTTACTGCACTGTACAACGTGTGCTGTGGCAGTTGTAAGGAATTCAGTAAGAGCCTAAGCAAATGTGCATTTGCTATGTGTATGAATATTTCATAAGGGATCAGTTTCAAAGTTATCTGCTACCTAATATAGCAAGTTCTGAGCTGAGAATAGTGTTGTTAACAGCTGAACTTCCTCTCTCACCAGCTCGACCAATGCGTACATGTTAATTTACAGACAAAAGGAGTCCACAAGGAATGCAAGTGAGTGAATTTACTTTACCACAGTTACCAAAAGTTTCAACACAACACAGCATTACTCCTCTTGCTGTTTGCTGCAGGGATATTCTTTAATATTTTCCCTTTTACTGCACAAGTTTAACCTTCGCCCACTTTTGTGTTGCCCATGATTCTTTGCCTTCTTCATTCAGTCATTTCTCAACCACTGAGAATGGAGAATATGAACCATGGCTAAAATGGACAGATATTTGATTGAAATGTGCAGTGAGAGGGTATCTTTCAGTTGTGTTGAATGTAATTCAGCCTTTCTGATATTAAATCTTAAGAAGATTCAGGTTTATTATCACTGTCATATTGTAGAGAAATTTCCTTTATGGTAGCAGTACAGTTCAATGCTTATACAAATTACTATAGGCAACTAAAAGTTATATACAAAATCAAAAAGTCAGGTAGTGTTCATACACCGTTCAGAAAAATGATGAACCCAGGCAACTATCTTAGAACCACAGAACCGTAGAACACTACAGCACAGAAGACAGGCCATTCAGCCCTTCTAGTCTGTGCTGAAACTTTATTCTGCTAGTCCCATTGACCTGCACCCAGTCCATAACCCTGCAGACCTCTCCCATTCATGTATCTCTCCAATTTATTCTTAAAACTTAAGAGTGAGCCCGCATTTACCACGTCAGATGGCAGCTCGTTCCACACTCCTACCGCTGAGTGAAGAAGTTCCCCATAATGTTCCCCCAAACCTTGGCACTTTCACCCGAAAGCCATGCCCTCTCGTATTTATCTCTCCTAATCTAAGTGGAAAGAGCCTACTCACATTTACCCTGTCCATACCCCTCATAATTTTGTAAACCTCTATCAAATCCCCCTTCATTCTTCTACGCTCCAAGGAATAAAGTCCTAACCTGTTCAATCTTTTCCTGTAACTCAACTCCTGAAGACCCGGCAACATCCTAGTAAATCTTCTCTGCATTCTTTCAATCTTACTGATATCCTTCCTATAGTTAGGTGACCAGAACTGCACACAATACTCCAAATCTGGCCTCACCAATGTATTATACAACCTCACCATAACATCCCAACTCCTATACTTAATACTTTGATTTATGAATGCCAGGATGCCGAAAGCCTTCTTTACAACCCTGTCTACCTGTGATGCCACTTTCAGAGAATTATGTATCTGAACTCTCAGGCCCCTTTGTTCCTCCGCATTCCTCAGTGCCCTACCATTTACTGTGTATGTCCTACCTTGATTTCTCCTTCCAAAATGCAACACCTCATACTTGTCTGCATTAAATTCCATCTGCCATTTTTTTCTGGCCCACCTTGGGTGAAGCAGGAGATTTCTTGGATCAACATTGTCATGCACCAACAGGAAAATATTATCTCGTCACTGATGTTGCTTTGTGAGCTTGTTGTTTGCATATTGGGTACTGTACTTCCTGTTTTACAACTCTCTGGGCTTTAGAAAGTGTTTTACAAGAAGTGTATTGGCACTTTAATGTTTTGCGAAGTGATTGTTTCCTCTGCAATGCTTATGCATCTGTGGCCACATAAAGTCATGCCTAGCCATAAAGCTATTGGTCATAGAGATATACCTTTAATGTGATGCATTTGTCCGAACCTCAGATGCTCTTCTGTTAAACTCTGGCTATTCCTTAAAGCTGCTGCAAAACAACAAATTTCAAGACGTATGTCAGTGACAATAAGCTTAATTCTGATTACAGACCAATTCCATAAATTTCAAGGTTAAGACCATAAAGAACAATATTGAAATGTCCTTTCTCTACACTGTAGATGTGACTGGAGTTTGTCAATTTCTAGTATTTTGTGAGTTTTTTTTCCTTAAGGATTTCGAACAGATAAATCATCTCTGATATTTCTCTCCAAAGTAAATCTTTCCAGGAAATTCTCCTCTTAACTTTGTTGTTCTCGGCACTTTCTGGGCATGGTCTTTGTAAAATGGCTGTTTAGACCAATACAGTGACTGTTCCAATCATTTAAGCTGCTAAAATGCATATATGGACTTTATCAAAGGCACCCACAGATTACCAAACAAATTTGTCACCATGCCAGAGGAGATCACGATAGACTAGTGCCCAAAAACACTGCCAAGGTTCAGTGTGGTCCCTTTATCAGCCATTAGTGTTTGCTTTATCCATCCGAGGGTCCATCCACTCACTTCCTGCTTTTCCACACTCCCGTAATTTTAGTGAGTAACACTTCAAAAACTTTCATTACTGTTGCAAGATGGTCCATAATGCAAGCTCACAGAACATCTTGAATGTTCAGCTATTTTTTCTGTGTGAGTACAGAGCATAACTTTCCTTCTTTGGTAGAGTTCTTGGAGGTGCATGACTTTCCAAAGCACATTGAACACCTGGTCCAGAAGGAGAAAGAATCAGAAGAACAAGAAAAAAGGCAGAAGGAAATTGAACGCAACACTTGCAAGGTATTATACATAGTCACACTTTAACATCTTTGTTTTCGAGATAATTTTTGTTTTAGATAAAGTACGTGGATGGGAGATACGAAGGGCTATGGTTGCCATGTGGGTTGATGGGACAGGAAGAATAATAGTTTGGTGTGGACTAGATGGGCCAAAGGGCCTGTTTCTGCGCTGCAGTGCTCTGACTCTATTATAAAGACAACAGCTTTTTGCTAATTGTTCAATTAAATATAAAAAGGAAGAACAAAACCCTTGTAACAGTTCCTTGGTTCTTTTGGTGTATTTCAAGTTCTGAGACCCAAGTTAAACACAGCAATGAGTTTAACGTGGTGAAAGTCAGGAGCATGTATGAGGGAGAAACATATATGAGAGAGGAGAACTGGTGTACAGATGAGAATTTGGCAAGGTTTCTAGGGTGGAAGAGTTTTGACATTGGTAGTGGTAGCACCACCCATGGCAAAAAAAAATCCTATTCCAGATGCATCTTATTTCTGAAAGATTAGTATTATTTGTCATTTGTACATTAAAACATGCACTAAAATGCGATGTTTGCATCAACAAGCATGTGATGGGAGCAGACTGAAAGTATCACCACACTTCTGGTGTCAACGTAACTTACCCACAACTTACTAGTTATAACCTGAACATCTTTGAACTGAGAGAGGAAATTTAAATTGGTCATGGGGAAAATATACAAACTTCTTACAGACAGCAGCACTCTTTCAACCCAACAATTTGTCACTGCCCAGTTAAATCCATGTGACAAATTATCCATAAGTCTATTGTGTATATTAATGGGAAGATGTATAAACTCATTATAGACAGCAGTGGGAATTGAACCTCAGGCTGTGATAGCGCTTAGTTAACCATTATGCAACTGTGGCATCCTAAGATTTTGAGGATCTTAGTTCAGCATCGTCCGGATAAAAACACATTCACTTGTTGGGTGACAAACCTGTTGCCGAGCAGTATTTCTTAAAAAAAAAATAAAGAACAATGTTTTTCAGTCCTCTTAATGGCTTGTGTAATTCTTCTGTCACAGATTAAATTATTCTGCATGCACCCTGTGCGGCAGATAATGATGGAGAACAAACTGGAGGTCCACAAGGACAAATCATTGCGGGAGGCTGTGGAGATTGCATGCAAGGTATGAACACGCGGAAAGAGCTGCATTTAACTTCTATCAGAGAGTGGCTGTCTTCCTTTCAAAGCAGAATAACCAAAATCTGTTTCCATTTACGGAAATTTTCTTGAATTTCTTGTACCTGAAACACAGCTAGCATGTTTATGGAGAATGCATAAGACACAGGAGCAGAATTAAGCCATTTGGTCCATTATGTCTTCTCGGCCATTCTGTCATGGCCGACTTATTATCCCTCTGAACTCCATTCTCCTGCCTTCTCCCTGTAACCTTTGATGCCCTAACTAATCAAGAACCTGTCAAATTCTACTTTAAATATACCCAGTAACTTAGCCTCCTCGGCCATCAACAGATTCACTACCCTCTGGCAAAAGAATTTCCTCTTCATCTCTATTCTAATTGGATGAACCTCTACTCTGAGGCACTGCCTTCTGGTCCTAGACTTCCCCACTATAGAAAACATTCACTCTCTCTGTTTGTTAATATTCAGTAGGTTTTAATACTCCACACACCCCTAGCCCCGCCCTCCCAAAGATGCTTCTAAACTCCAACAAGTACGTGCCCTGGAGTTTATGCCACAGTTAAGAGTGCATTACCAGCAAATGATAACGCTTATCTCTCTGCCTTTTTTTTTAAGCTCATGGGCCTGAAAGATGTACTTCCGCTGGATTGCTGCCGGCTGGTCAAGTACGATGAGTTCCATGATTACTTAGAGCGTTCATACGAGGGTGAGGAAGATACTCCTATGGGTCTACTCCTGGGCGGAGTCAAGTCCTCTTACATGTTTGACTTGCTGCTCGAAACAAAGCAACCTGATCAGATTTTCCAACCGTACAAGTCAGGAGGTGAGTTTCTTGTATTGGTGCTGAGAAAGCAATACCATTGTTTTAATTTCCAAATGGCTGCATAGAAATAACTTGTATTAAAATTCCATTTTCATTTTGGAATGCTCTCCTGATAAACTGATTCAAAAGGTTAGCAGCTGCAGCAGTTAAGCATCCCTTCAATCTTACCTTGAATGAGCAGCCTATTTTACGCCTGAAACCTCCTGGTGAAATTCTGCTACTTCAATTTTAGAAGCCGGTTTTCAAAAACCTTTCATTTTGTGGAACAATAATCATCGCACCTTAGTCCAGAATCAGGTTTATCATCATGAACTTGTAGGCTGGCAAATATGTTGTTTTGCAGCTCCCACCTTTTTATTCCGTCATTTTTCCTCATTCCTTTCCAGTCCTGATGAAGAGTCTTGGCCTGAAGCATCAACAATTTATTCATTTCATTAGATGCTGCCTGCCCTGCTGAGTTCCTCCAGCATGTGTGTTTGTTGCTCTGGATTTCCAGCATCTGCAGAATCTCTGGTTTATGATGGGTGATTTGTTGTTTTGCAGCATTAGTACAGTACACTGTGCAGTGTAGAGTAGAATTTCTACACATTATCAACATATTGCCAATAAAAAGGAATGACAGGGTAATATTTGGAAGTTACCCTCGATGGTAGGGTGGCTTTGCCCCCTTGATAGACCTAATGGAGTCTACAACCCTCTGCAGCCTCTTGCGACACTGTGCATACCAGACGGTGATCCAAGCAGTCAGACTGCTCTCCAAGGTACATCTGTAGAAATTTTCCAGTGCCTTTGGTGACAGTTAACCTGCTCAAATAATACTTCTCTTGAGCTGTCTCTAATTCTTGTCAATCCATTCTGATCATGTCTTTAACCTGGAATATTGACCCTGTTTCTGTTACCACATACGCTGCCTGACTTGCTGAGCATTTGTGGGACTCTGTTTTTGCTTTGTCTTTCCAGTATCTGCGGTATTTTGCCTTGCTCTGTTCAATCTGTGTTCAGTGGTTACAGACTTACTCCTGCCAGTGGGAGTGGTTTCTTATTTTCCCTGCTGTAAAGTTCATTTTGAACACCTAAAAGGAGGACATCCCAGTTTCTCCAACTGCTGAAGTCTCTTATCCATAGGGCCATTTCGATAAATCTTCTCCAAAACCATTGAACCTGAAGAAGCTGCAGTTATAGCTGAGTTTTATCTACTGATTTGCTTTCAATGTTTGCTGGACATTTCTTGGCTTTGTACTTTGTCCATAAACTCAACAATCCCTGTAATAACTTTCTCCACTTCAAAGACAATTTATTGTCAAAATACACCATATATTACCCTACAATTCATTATTCAAGAAAGAAAGAAGCACAAAACTTTTCTCTTCACAAACGTTTTATGAAGTACTAATAAAGCACAGAATTGAAAGCAAACAGTAACAGGGAAGGGAAGAAGGAAGTTAAAGATTAATGATGGTGAGCTTGCATGTTCAGCTCTTTTTATACCCATAGATTAGACACATTCCATTCATATTTGAAGGTAAGGGTAACTAGTCAGGTAGCCCCTGTTCAAATAGTACAAT
Source organism: Hypanus sabinus (assembly GCF_030144855.1). NCBI lineage: Eukaryota > Metazoa > Chordata > Chondrichthyes > Myliobatiformes > Dasyatidae > Hypanus > Hypanus sabinus. The sequence continues at coordinate 178,096,546 of NC_082712.1, read as the reverse complement.
ACCAGACAAACTTCCAGAATGATACAACCCCCCCCCCCCCCCCCCACCCCTTCAGCATCCCATTCCCTTTCCCCTCTCTTATCTCCTTGCCCACCATTCTGGTGCTCCTTCCCCCTTTTCATTCTTCCATGGCCTTCTGTCCTTTTCTATCAGACTCCCCTTCTCCAGCACTGTATCTCCTTCAATCAAATTCCCAGCTCTTGTTACTTAATTCCTCTCCCTTCAGGTTTCATCCATCACCTTGTGTTTCTCTCCCCTCCCCCCACCTTTTAAATCTACTCCTCAGCTTTTTCTCCAGTCCTGCTGAAGGGCCTTGGACCAAAACGTCTTTTCCATAGATGCTGCCCGGCCTGCTGAGTTTCTTCAGCGTTTTCTGTGTGATGCCTGGATTTCCAGCATCTGTGGATTTTCTCTTGTTTCTGATATGATACTTCAATTATCTTATAATTGTGTCCCCTCGTATTAGCCATTTCCATCCTGGGAAAAAGTCTCTGGTTATCCATTTGATCAAAGCCTCTAATCATTTTGTACACCTCTTTTAAGTTGCCTCTCATCCTCAGTTGCTTCAAAGAGAAAAGCCCTATCTTGCTTAGTCTTTCTTCATAAAACTTGCCTTCTGAACCAGGCAGCATCCTGGCCAATCTCTGCATACACTCTAAACCAGGGGTTCCCAACCTGGGGTTCACGATCCCCTTGCTGAATGGTGTTGGTCCATGGCATAAAAAAACATTAGGAACCCCTGCTATAAATCTTCCACATCCACTTGTCACCAGGACAGTATTTGGCGCTCTGAAAGACGATGCAAATCCTCAAATTAGCCAAAGCTGGAGTCCATGTGTGATTTATTACAGGGTTTGTTTATCAGCTGTCCAGTGTACTTGTGCAATCAGTCTTCACGTGGGCATTGACGTGAGCCAAGATTTCATTCTGCAAATGATTGAACCCACATCAGGCCAACGTGCAGAGATTGGAATCTTTTTCTGTACACCATGAGAAAATCAGATGGTGACCTTGCTTTGGAAACACGGCTCAGGATGGCATGGCATGTTTCCAGGTCACCTGGTTTCAATGTAATTCCATCCCAGAAAGAACCCTGATATAACAAAACTTTAGTGTATCAACATCAACTCTGTGAAGGATTTTGTTAAAGTTTTGCTGGTTAGGGGAGGAACTTGCCCTGCATCTGAGAGGGGACCACTTTGTTTCCTCCTTGTCTCAGATTGAACAAGAAGCACATTTGTAAATACTCCTTTTGTAAGATGTGACCTGGCTGCATTTCCTTAGGATTGTTGTAGCTGGAGGTGGGGGATGTAGTGGGGATATGCTCCCACTATCTGTTACATGCTCCGAATGACGTGTGTCTTGAATATCTTCTGAAAACCAAGTTTAGCTCCTGGCCTTCACCTGTGGCTGAGCTCCTGAGCTCAGCAGAACAGTTTCTACTGACAGGAGAAAGGAGCAAAGGCAGACTACTGGCACTTCGGGCAGATGGTCTTATCAGCCGTGGTTGGCAGCTCATCCAGGAGAAAGAAGAAGCTGATCTCAAACCTCCGCTGACTTGCGGCTATACCCTCTCATGGGGAAGGCTTTGGGAGTAAACCCCAAGGGAAAATCTGGAGCTGGAGGCTCTGAGGCAGTCCTACATTGAGTTCAATGCTGACTGGCAACTCCTGTGATACCGCTGGTGCCAAACTGTATTGGTCTCTGTTGTTCCTTTGTATTCATCAGCTGCATGGAGAGGGGGAGCCTGCTGCATGAGTAACAGCTTGCTCTCCATATCATACTGTCCTGGCTTGGTACGACAGTTAGGACGCAATATCAATGGTCGACTACAGCATACTTATTCACTCCACAGTAGAGCCATTCTTCTATTCCCACTAATTCCGGGACAAATCCACTGAGTCTGAGCCAATGAAGAGATTCTACATTAGCTCCTCCACCCACCTTCTCCCCAGTCCCATTGAAGTGTCTCCACTCAAAACATCAACTGTCTGTTTCCCTCTACAAATGGTGCCTGACGCACTGTGTTCCTCCAGCATCCAATGTGTTGCTGAAGATTCTGTTTGGTAGAGTAAACAACCTCGGAACACATGCCAAAGCTAATATTTAGAAAATTATTGGAGATGTGAGACAGCTGGAATCTGGAGCAACAATCAATCTGCTGAAGAGCTCAGTGGCTCGAACAGCAACTGTGGATGGAAAGGAATTGTTGATGTTTCAGGTGAGAGGAAAAACACTGGATCAGTACTGACTTTAGCAACAACTTTTTTAAAAAAATGCATGAGATTTTGCAGATGCTGGAATTGCAGAGCAATACACACAAAATGCTGGAGGAACTCAGCAGGTCAGGCAGCATCTATGGAGGGGAATAAATAGCTGGCGATTAAGGCTGAGATCCTGCTCCCCTCCTTTCCAGTCCTGATGAAGGGTCTTGGCCTGAAACACCTACCATTTATTCCCCTTCATAACTGCTGCCTGGCCTGCTGAGTTCCTCCAACATTTTGTGTGTTTCTCTAAAAATAACTTAGTTGCTTTGGCTTTTATTATCAGTTATTGAAGGAAACATAGTGATAACATTGCTCATTCTTTATATTCTTGCACTTTACAATTGAGAATAAGCAGCTCAAGAGTACAGTTTCTTTCAGATATAGTGATGAGATAACATTCACTTTGCATTACGCTTTAGAGTGCCAATGATCAGAGTTCAATTCCCTCTGCTGCTTGTAAGGAGTTTGTACATTCTCCTTGTGACCGTGTGGGTTTCCTCACACATTCTGAAATAGCGATAGTAATTTGTGGACATGCTTTATTGGTGCTAGAAGCATGGTGACACTTCTGGACTGCCCTCAGCACATCGTCAGACTCTGGTCATTGATGCAAGTGCCGCATTTCACTATGTTTTGATGTACATGTGACAAATAAAGCTAATTTAATGCATCAGCATCGTCCGCTGTTTTCCTGCTAAGTTTGTCCACTCTTCTGTTACTGCAGACACAAGAATCACGCTGATTATTAGTACCAGACACTGCACAAGGAAACCAGGGTGTTGTTGCAGTAAAGATTATTTTCACACACCAACTCTGAGCTCTAGATCTTACACTTGTGTTTGAGTAAATTTTTTGAAGTGGACTTGCCTTATTTCTGCAAGTAAGGGGAGCAAATGTGGGTTGGAATCACTGTATACAGTCTGATGAATTTGAGTTGCTGGTGTATCTTGTACTGTTGTGTCTTTAAGGCTGGGTGGAGGTTGTGTTGGTGATGCCTGAGCAACGGTGGTATCAGTCTATCCTGAATATCGCAATGACAATGAATTCCACAGATTCACCACCCTCTGGCTAAAGAAATTCTTCCTCATTTCTGCTCTAAAGGAATGCCCCTCTATCTTGAGCCGTGCTCCCTGATCCGAGATTCACCTACTATAGGAAACATTCTCTCCATATGCACTCCAGATAGTCCTTTCAATATTCGATAGGTTTCAATGATATTTTCTCCCTGCCTGCTATTCTTCTAAGTTCTGAATAAAGCATGTGTGCATATCCGTTGAATGTCTCTGTGTGGTTACCGAATTTACTCATTGCTTAATTGACAATTTAATATAAAAAAAAATTCAGTACACAAAGAAAAAACTACTCAGGCAATTCTTTGTGTGTACTGACTAAGTGTTATGTGTTTTAGAGGCACTAAATATACATGTTTTAAGTTTGGAAATAGTCATCATAAAATACAGTGGATTCCAGTAAATTGGGACACATCAGGACCAGTACATTTTAGGCCAATTAAGCAGCTGCCTCAATTTGTCAAAGTTTCATGGAAATAGTTAAAAAGGTGCATATATAAAAAAAAATCAAACTGCTCTATTACTGAGTAACAAATTGTCTATTTAAATGAAATGCAGAACAAATTTAGAACAATTGCCAATACTATTATAGTACTATAAAATTGTATTAGTTTCCAATAGTTATTGACAGAGGAATTCATTCAGAATACAGTGCTCTGTTCTATTGATTGCAAATGAACAAAATCAGCGCAGACACCTTGTGCAGATAAAGGCCTGCCTTCATACAATGCTTTGGATTGCTTCCTTCAAATCTTCATTTTTCATTGTAACATTCAAAATTATTGTTGATATCTTCAAATTCTTTGTAGTTCCTAACTTGCTGAAGTAGTGAAATTGTTTCATTTTCACTCCTGGCATTTTTGGCGTCTCCAAGCCCAAGTGTTTGAAACCACAGTGAGCAAAACAGTTCCGAATTGTCTTACTGCTTATTTCTCGCCAATTATCGGTGACAGAAATCACTGCTTTTTATACACAAGCACACACACAACTGACACTATTTTAAAACTATTCACTCTAAGCACAGTGTAGTGTCTAACAGCCACACAAGTACACACAATTGACGCTAGTTAGAAACTGTTCAGCAACAGTCCCCTGCCCAATTAAGCTGCACAGTGTCCCAAATAAATGAAGGGAGTCCTGGCTATTTTCTCAATTAGTTTTTATTCTTTAAGAGTTGTCTCAAATAGGCAGTTGCCCTGATTAACTGGTGGCCTAATTAACCTGAATCCACTGTATTCCATTTCAGAGGTTTGTTTGTAGCTGAAACAGTGTCAGTAGAGGCCATAAAATGGTGCTTGCAAAGGTCTGCAGCGGAGCAAGCCTGCCACTGCCATTCCTGCTCATCTCATGTTCATCCATTACTTTTTGTTCAGAAGTGATGGTGAAGGTGCACGTGGTTGACCTGAAGACAGAAACGCTGGCTCCGCCCATCAGTGTTCGGGCCTATCTTAACCAAACAGTGGCCGAGTTCAAACAGATCATTTCCCAGGTAGGAGCTGTGGGTTGTTAGATTCATGAGTTTGTCTGTGTGCTTGGAGTTGTGTTGCATCTGTGGACTGTACAGTGTGTCGTTCTCTCAGTAGGTTGAGTGTTTGGCTATGAGCAACACTAGCTCAGATACCAGGTTCAGAATTGGGTTTATTATCACTGACAGATGTCATGAAATGTGTTGTTTTGTGGCAGCAGTATAGTGTAAGACATAAACAATAACAAATTAATTCTGCTGAACATTGTCGGTATGCTATGTTGGTGCTAGAATAAGTGGCGACACTTGCAGCCCCAAGCATGTCCTCAGGTGTGTTGGTTATTCATGTAAACGATGCCTTTCAATGTAATGTTTTGATGAAAATGTGGTCAATCTGAAGAGTGCAAAAGAGGAATAGTGAGGTTGTATTCATGGCTCATTCAGAAATCTGATGGCAGAGGGGAAGCAGCTGTTCCTAAAATACCAAATATGGGTCTTCAGGTTCCCATACCTCCTCTCCAGTGTTCATAATTAGAAGAGGCCATGTCCTGAGTGGTGAGGGTCATAGAGTCATAGAACACTGCAGTCCAGAAACAGGCCCTTCGGGTCATCTAGTCCAGTGGCAAACTGCCTAGTGCCATTGACCACAGCCCTCCATACCCCTGCAATCCATGTCCCTCTCCTAATGTCTCTTAAATGTTGTGATTGAACCTGCATCCACCATTTCCACTGGCAGCTCATTTTACACTCTCAGCACCCTCTGAATTAAGAAGTTCCCCTTAAGCATTTCACCTTTCACCCTTATGACCTCTAGTTATTAGTCTCACCCTTGCTCAGCGGAAAAAGCCTGCTTGCATTATACCCATAATTTTGTACACCTCTATCAAGTCTCCTCTCATTCTCCTACACTCCAGGGAATAAAGTCCTACTTAATCAGCCTTTCCCTATAACTCAAGGAACTCAAGTCCAAAAGACCGTAAGATATAGGAGCTGAATTAGGCTATTTGGTTCATCAAGTCTGCTCCACCATTTCATCATGACAGATCCATTTTCACTCACAGCTCCAATCTCCTATCTTTTCTCCATAACCCTTCATGTCCTGACTAATCAAGAATCTGTGAAGTACACCCAGTAACTTGGCCTCCACAGCCTCCTGTGGCAATGAATTCCACAGATTTACAACTGTCTGGCTAAAGTACAGAAACAGGTCCTTTGGGTAAGAGTGTGCCCTTTGGTCCTAGACTCCCCTACCACAGGCAACATTCTCTCTGCATCCACTATGTTGAGGCCTAATGAGATAAGTTTCAATAAGACCCCCATTCATTCTTCTGAGTTCCAGTGAGTACAAGCTCAGAGCCATCAATTAGTCCTCATATGGTAACCCTTTCATTCCTGGAATAATTTTTGTGAACCTCTTTTGAACCCTCTCCTATATCTGGAGTAACAGACAAACTGCTGCAGGAGCTCAGCAGGCCAGGTAGCATCTGAGGAGGGACATGCACAAAATGCTGGAGGAACTCAGCAGGCTAGGAGCATCTATAGAAAAGAGTAAACAGTTGATATTTCAGGCCAGGACTGGAAAGAAAGGAGAGAAGGCAAAGAAGGTGGTGGGGGGAGGGAAGGAAGAAGTTCAAAGTGACAGGTGATACCAAGGGGGGGGGGTGGTGAAGTAAAGATTTGGAAAGTTGGTGAAAGAGGTGAAGGACTAGAGAAGGGGGGAATATGATAGAAGAGGACAGAAGACTATTGAAGAAAGGGACAGAGGAGGAGCAACAAAGCGAGTTTATGGGCAGGGAAGGAGATAAGGTGGGGGGCAAACAGGAATGGGGAATGGTGAAGGAGAGTGTGGGAGGGAAGTTTGAGAAATCAATGTACATGCCATCAAGTTGGAGGCTACTCAGACAGAATATAAGGTGTTGCTCATCCAAGCTGAGTGTAGCCTTATCCTGGCAGTAGAGGAGGCCCTGTACTGACACATCAGTATGGAAATGGGTGGCCACCGGGAGATCTTACTTTTTGTGGAGGATGGAGTGCAGGTGCTTGCCGAAGTGGTCTCCCAATCTACATAGGGTCTCACCGATATACAGGAGGCCACACTGGGAGCACTGATACAGTAGATGACCCCAACAGACTTGCAGGTGAAGTGTCACTTCACCTGGATGGATGGTTTGCGGCCCTGAATGGTCGTGAGTGTGAAAGTGTAGGGATAGTTGTGGCACTTATTCCACTTGCTAGGGTAAGTGCCAGGAGGAAGATGAATGGGGAGGAGTGAGTGGAGAAGGGAGTCGTGAAGGGTCCAGTCCCTGCAGACAGTGGGCGAAGGGGAAGATGTGTTCAGTGTTGGTGATGGTAGAAGTTATGAAGAATAATGTGCTGAAGGCAGAGGCCAGTGGGGACAAGAGGAACCCTATCCCTGGTGTGGCAGCAGGAGGATGGAATGAGGGCAGATGTACGCAAAATGGAAGAGGTGCATGGAAGGATAGCATCGATGGTGGAGGAAGGAAAACCCCTTTCTTTGAAGAAGGACATTTCAGTGGTTCTGGAATGAAGAGCCTCATCCTGAGAGCAGATGTAGTGGAGCCGGAGAAACTTGGAGAAAAGGATGGCAGTTTTACAAGTGACAGGGTGGGAAGAGGTACAGTACAGATAGCTGTGGAGTCAGCAGGTTTATAAAAGATATCAATAGATAGACTCTCCAGAGAAAGACAGATATTGAGAGAGGTGTTGGAAATGAACCAAGTAAATTTGAGGGCAGGGTGGAATTTGGAGGCAAAGTTGATTAAATTGATGAGCTGAAGATGGGTGCAGGAAGCAGCACCAATGATGGAGCTGGCTGAGTTTAAAACTTGTTGCAGTTTTTTCTGATTCTGTGCTGTGGCCCCTTCATGCCAGATAGTGATGCTCAAAGGAAGGATTGTGCAAGGCAACAGGGAGAGGGTGTACAGTGTATATGTACACATATATACACATATAACCATATAACAATTAGAGCATGGAAACAGGCCATCTCGGCCCTTCTAGTCTGTGCCAAACACTTACTCTCACCTAGTCCCACCGACCTGCACTCAGCCCATAAACTTCCTTTCCTGTCCATATACCTATACAATTTTACTTTAAATGACAAAATCAAACCCGCCTGTACCATTCTACTGGAAACTCGTTCTACGCAGCTACCACTCTCTGAGTACAGAAGTTCTCCCTCATGTTACCCCTAAACTTTTGCCCCCTAATTCTCAACTCATGTCCTCTTGTTTGAATCTCCCCTACTCTCAATGGAAAAAGACTACCCATGTCAACTTGATCTATCCCCCTCATAATTTTAAATACTTCTATCAAGTCCCCCCTCAACCTTCTATGCTCCAAAGAATAAAGACCTAACTTGTTCAACCTTTCTCTGTAACTTAGGTGCTGAAAGCCAGGTAACATTCTAGTAAATCTCCTCTGCACTCTCTCTATTTTGTTGACATCTTTCCTATAATTCGGTGACCAGAACTGTACACAATACTCCAAATTTGGCCTTACCAATGCCTTGTACAATTTTAACATTAAATCCCAACTCCTATACTCAATGCTCTGATTTATAAAGGCCAGCATACCAAAAGCTTTCTTCACCACCCTATTCACATGAGATTCCACCTTCAGGATACTATGCACCATTATTCCTAGATCACTCTGTTCTACTGGATTCCTCAATGCCCTACCATTTACCATGTATGTCTTATTTAGATTACTCCTACCAAAATGTAGCACCTCACACTTATCACCATTAAACTCCATCTGCCATCTTTCAGCCCACTCTTCTAACTGGCCTAAATCTCTCTGCAAGCTTTGAAAACCTACTTCATTATCCACAATGCCACCTACCTTAGTATCATCTGCATACTTACTAATCCAATTTACCACCCCATCAGCCAGATCATCGATGTATACGACAAACAACATTGGACCCAGTACAGATCCCTGAGGCACACCACTAGTCACCAGCCTCCAACCCGACAAACAGTTATCCACCACTACTACATGCACCGTACATATATATATCTGGGATGCCTGAAACTTTTGCACAGCACTGTATTTGTCAACATGGAACACAGAATGAGTTTGTAAATCTGACGAGAGCAAAAGATGTTGAGAATGGTGAGGGTAGATCGCCACAAGAGGGCTGTGGGACAGGTGGCATGGGCGCAAACACCCCCAGCTCTGAAACACCAGGGAAGGTCGGTTGATTCCAAACAATTGGTTTATTGATCATTACAGTATATCTCTCCAGAGTTTCTGCATCCTCCCCTTTTGCACTGGATAGTTCTTGCATTGAACCAGTAAGAACTCGACTGATGAGAAGAGAATTTTGTGGGAAAATTAATGTTTATTGTTTTTTGCGAAGAATAGAATTGTAAACAATGAGAGACTCTTGCGTACAGAATTGTCTTGGGAACTGGTTGATAAGACATAGAAAGTAAACATACAGGTAAAGCAATCAATTAGGATGACAAATTGTACATCAATTTTTCTTGTAAAGAGATTAGACTGATATTTAAAATTGATTGTACTTCAGAACAACCCTGTTTGAGATGTCAGCAGCTTGGATTATCTGAACTGAAAGAGCAATAGACATGGGTTCAGAGCAGTGTTGATTCATTCGATTGATTTCTACAATGCAAAAGCTGTTGAGAAAGCAATCTCTTGTCCCTTGTGTGATCTGTGATCATAAATGGTGGAGATATGTGAGACTGCAGATGCTGGAAATCAGCGGCAACACTCAGCAGCTGAAGGAAAGGAATCGTAAGCATTAGACCATAAAATGTAGGAACAAAATTAGGCCAATCAGCCCATTGAATCTGTTGTGCCATTTCATCATGTCTGATTTTATTATCTCTTTCACCCCGTTCTGCTGCCTTTTTCCCGTAACCTTTGCCACCCTGACTAATCAAAAACCTATCAACTTTACTTTAAATAATACTCAATGACTTGGCTTCCACAGCCATATGTGGCAGTGAATTCCACAGATTTACAACTTTGGATAAAGAAATTCCTCCTCATCTCTGTTCTAAATGGATGTCCCTGTATTCTGAGGCTGTGCTCTCTGGTCCGAGACATTCCCAGTATAGGAAACATCCTCACCACATCCACTCTGTTCAGGCCTTTCAATATTCAATAGGTTTCAATGAGGTTCTTTCCCCCCCCCCCCCCCCAGTCTTCTAAATTCCAGTGATTACAGACCAGAGCCTTTGATCACTGCTCATATGATATCTCTTTCATTCCCAGAATCATTCTCGTGAACCTCCTTTGAACCCTCTCCAACAACAGCACATCCTTTCTTAGATGAGAGCCCACAACTGCTCACGGTATTCCAAGTGCTCACCAATGTCTTATAAGCCTCAGCATTTCATCCTTGCTTTTATAATATAGATCTCAGGTTGAGTCCCTTCATTGGTCTTGATAAAACAAATTAAGACACAAATCTGTAATTTTTGCTCCATCTGTAAACACAGGTATGCTTCGTTTTAAACACAGGCATGCTTTTATTCTCTGTACTTCCCACTGGTATTCAGCACCACGTAAACTTTATGAAGTTTCTTCAAGTTGATTGCAGTGGTGATACAGATTTGAGGCCAGAGATGGAGTACTGTGTACAGTTCTGGTTGATTGCCACACTGGTGCAGTGAAAAGTCTTCAGGATGTATTTTGGTAGGAGGGAAGAGTAGGTAGACTGTGTTTGTTTATATTGTGGGCATGATTGAGGTGCAGGCCGTTTCCTGGTTATGGACACTTCTGCTTAAACACTGGGTGGTTCAAAGATTATCAAAGTAGGTATTTAGTGCGTCACCTTGAATTTCATTTTGTTGTGAGCATTCACAGTGGAACAGGGAAACACAGTAGAATCAATGAAAGGCTGACAATCAATGGGCAAAAGAAGCCAAACTTTCCAAATACACCAGGAAATAATACTGAGAGCATGAATTGAAAAGAATCATTGAAAGTCAGTTCTTAGGTTGTGGAATCCATTCAGAATTGTGAGTAAACTTATCCACTCTGGTTCAAGTGCCTGATGGTTGAGTGGTAAAAAGCTGTTCCTGAATCTTGTGATTTGAGACCTAAGGCTCCAGTGCCACCTTCCCAACGGTAATGCTCAGTGGTGAGGAGGGCTGTACGTGTGATGGACTGGGCTGTATCCACCACTTCCTGTATGCTTTTCTGTTCCTGAGCATGATGCAGGCAGTCAGGATGTTTTCTGCTGTGCATCTGCAACAGTTTGAAGTGCGGAACTAGGACCATTAAATTAAAAAGCTCTATCTATGTACATATGTTTGCTCCAATGAACAGCAGAGCAGGTTCCCTCACTGTTGTTTGTTATTTTCTACTTTTAGAGATTCTGTCTTATAGATGCCATTCATATTGAGTGCAATTTGTCATTTTCTAACTTCGGAGATGTTGCACTAGCTGAATTCCAGGATGGAACGGGATACTAGGTGCGGAAAAGTTGTGTAAATTTGGTCTAAATTCTACAGAAGAATGAAAGGTGGTTTTATTGAAACCTATTCTGAGGGGGCTTGTTGCTGAGGATGGAGGGGGTGAGGTTTCACAATAATCTAGGTGAATCAATAAATCTGAAGAGGCTTTACCATTGGATATATTAAAAACTGAGTTGGGTAGGGTGTTTTGACCCATTTAAAGGTGGCATGGTAGCGTAGCAGTTAGCATATGCTTTACAGCGCCAACGACAAGGGTTATCAATTCTGCTGCTGTCTGTAGGGGGTTTGCACATTCTCCCTGTGACTGCATGGGTTTCTTCTGGTGCTCTGATTTCCTCCCATGTTCCAAAGACAGATGAGCATCAAATCTCCATTCCTTCCTTTACGTTCTAGGGAATAAAGACATATTGTAGCGATGTGCTACACACAGCGCTGAAATAATGACATGCAGTCGGTAAGTCATTTCGAGACTAGTTTATTCAAACTTCGCGGTGCTGGCATTTAATCCCTAGCGCCCGCCCTCTCCAGGTGGAAATGGCGTCAGAGGTGCATTACCAAAGTCTCCCCCCGCGCGCTGGCTATTTGTGAGCCGGTTCGCCTGCGCAGAAAGTGGGTCGCCACATAACCCCCCCCCCCCCCCCAAGAACTGGCAATACACCCCCCAATGTCCACAGTCTGGATCAGCCTCTGTTTGGGAGGTCTGCCTTTGCACCACGGTGCCTGAACCTCGACCGGTTGCACCAAGTCCACATGGGCTGGTTTGAGTCGGTCCACCGTGAAAACCACCTCTCTCCCCCCAATGTCCAGAACGTATGTGGACCCGTTGTTGTTGATCACCTTGAACGGCCCCTCGTACAGCCGCTGTAGCGGTGCCCGGTATCCGCCCCTTCGTACAAACACAAACTTACAGTCCTGCAGGTCTTTGGGTACATGGGTCGGGGTCCGTCCATGCTGTGAAGTCGGTACGGGGGCCAGGTTGCCGAGCCTTTTGCGTAGTGTCCAGGACTGCTGCGGGTTCTTCTTCTTGCCCCCTTGGGGCTGGTATGAACTCTCCTGGGACGGCCAGGGGTGCGCTGTACACCAACTTGGCCAATGAGGCATGCAGATCCTCTTTGGGCGCTGTGCGAATTCCAAGCAGGACCCAGGGAAGCTCGTCCACCCAGTTAGGTTCTCTCAGGCGGGCCATGAGAGCCGACTTCAAGTGACGGTGGAAGCGTTCCACTAGTCCGTTTGACTGTGGGTGGTAGGCAGTAGTGTGGTGTAGCTGCGTTCCCAACAGGCTGGCCACAGCCGACCACAGGCTGGAGGTGAACTGGGCGCCTCTGTCGGAGGTAATGTCGGCCGGTACACCGAAGCGTGCTACCCAGGTTGTAATCAGTGCTCGGGCGCAGGAATCGGCAGATGTGTCAGTGAGTGGGACCGCCTCTGGCCACCTCGTGAACCGGTTCACCATAGTTAGGAGGTACCGTGCTCCTCGGGACACTGGTAGGAGGCCAATGATATCCACTTGAATGTGGTCGAACCTCCGGTGGGTGGGTTTGAACTGCTGTGGCGGGGCTTTAGTGTGCTGCTGCACCTTGGCTGTTTGGCACTGCACGCACGTTCTGATCCATTCACTGACCTGCTTGCGAAGTCCGTGCCACGCGAACTTGCTGGAGACCAGCCGGGCGGTTGTCCTGATAGATGGGTGCATCAAACCGTGTATGGAGTCGAAAACTCGCCGCCTCCAGGCTGCCAGGATGATGGGGCGATGTTGGCCGGTAGCCATGTCGCACAGGAGGGTCCTCTCACCTAGGCCTACGAGGAAGTCCTGCAGCTGCAAACCCGAGACTGCGGTCCTGTAGCTGGGCATCTCATCGTCTGCCTGCTCCGCCTCCGCCAGTGCTGCATAGTCCACCTCCAGGGACAGGGCCTGGACAGCTGGTCTGGAGAGTGCATCCGCCACGACGTTGTCCTTTCCCGAGACATGCTGGATGTCCGTCGTGTACTTGGAGATGTAGGACAGCTGTCGCTGCTGGCGAGCTGACCAGGGATTGGACACCTTCGTGAACATGAAGGTCAACGGTTTCTGGTCCATGAACGCGGTGAACGGCCTGCCATCTAAGAAGTACCTGAAATGCCGGATTGCCAGATACAGTACCAACAGCTCCCGGTCGAAAGCACTGTACTTGAGTTTGGGTGGTCGTAAGTGCTTGCTGAAGAATGCCAGGGGTTGCCAGCGCCCCTCGATGAGCTGCTCCAGCACCCCGCCGACTGCTGTGTCGGATGCGTCCACCGTGAGGGCGGTCAGAACGTCCGTTCTGGGGTGCACCAGCATCGCTGCATCTGCCAAGGCTTCCTTGGCTTTAACGAAAGCGGCCGTGGCCTCCTCGTCCCACGTAATGTCCTTGCCTTTACCCGACATCAGGGTGTACAAAGGGCGCATGATACGAGCTGCTGAGGGGAGGAAATGGTGGTAGAAGTTCACCATACTAACGAACTCCTGTAGGCCTTTGACCGGGTTGGGCCGGGCAAAGTGGCGGATTGCGTCTACCTTGGCGGGAAGAGGTGTTGCCCCGTCTTTGGTAATCCTGTGGCACAGGAAGTCGATGGTATTGAGACCAAACTGGCATTTGGCCGGGTTGATGGTGAGGCCGAAATCACTCAGGCGGGAGTAGAGCTGCCGGAGGTGGGACAGATGCTCCTGACGACTACTGCTGGCTATAAGGATGTCGTCCAAATAGATGTACGCAAAGTCCAGGTCGCGTCCCACCGCATCCATTAGCTGCTGGAACGTCTATGCGGCATTCTTTAGGCCGAATGGCATTCGGAGGGACTCGAACAGGCCGAACGGGGTGATAAGTGCTGTTTTGGGGATGTCTTCAGGGTGCACTGGGATTTAATGGTATCCCCGGACGAGGTCTACTTTGGAAAATATCCTTGCCCCGTGCAGGTTTGCTGCAAAGTCCTGTATGTGCGGCACGGGGTAGCGGTCTGGAGTTGTAGCCTCATTCAGTCTGCGGTAGTCGCCGCATGGTCTCCAGCCCCCTGTTGCTTTGGGCACCATGTGCATGGGGGAGGCCCATGGGCTGTCGGACCTCTGTATGATCCCCAATTCCTCCATCCTCTTGAACTCCTCCTTCGCCAAGTAGAGCTTTTCCGGGGGGGGATCCTTCGTGCGCAGGCGTGGAGGGGTGGTCCCTTGGTCGGGATGTGGTGCTGAACCCCGTGTCTGGGCATGGCTGCCATGAACTGTGGTGCCAGAATCGATGGAAAGTCCACCAGGATTCTGGTGAATTCGTTGTCTGACTGCATGATGGAGTCCAGTTGTGGGACCGGCAACTTGGCTTCACCCAGGGAGAACATTTGGAAAGTCTCGGCATGTACCAGTCTTTTCCCTTGCAAGTTGACCAGCTGGCTGTGAGCTCGCAAGAAGCCCGCCCCCAGGAGTGGTTGGGCCACAGCGGCCAGTGTGAAGTCCCATGTGAACCGGCTGGCGCCGAACTGCAGCTGCACTGTACAGGTGCCGTAGGTCCGTATCGTGCTGCCGTTTGCAGCCCTCAGGGTGGGTCCTGGCTTCCTGTTGCAGGTGTTGTACCCCGTCGGGGGCAAGACACTGATTGTCGACCAAGAAGCGGCGTCCTGACTGTTTGTCCCAGACATCCAAGAGGCTGTCCTGGTGGCCAGCTGCCATAGTCATTAGTGGCAGCTGGCCCTGGCCCTTGCAGGGCGGGCGACAACAGTGGGCTTTTGTGCCCCACCGCTGGTGGTAGAAACACCACTGCTCACTGGCCTCCTCACTCCTGCCTCTGTGTTGTGTGCGCCCCCCTGCCGGGCCTGATCTGGTCCGCTGTTGGGCACGTGGCCCTGTTGGCTTTCGACAGCACGTCTGCTTGGGCCGTCACCTTCTGGGGGGTCGCTGAAATCTGCGTCGGCCAGCAGCAAATGTATGTCCTTGGGCAGTTGCTCTAAGAACGCTTGCTCGAACATGAGGCAGGGCTTGTGTCCGTCAGCCAAGGCCAGCATCTTGTTCATCAATGCTGACGGCAGTCTGTCTCCCAAACCATCCAGGTGAATGCTTCATATTTGCCTTCTTCCGGGGGCGACTGTATGAAATCTGCAACCTGGGTGGCCATCTCCTGGTCAAGGGCGCTCACAACGTGGTAGTAATGTGTGGAATCAGTGGACATCTGCCGAATCTGGAACTGGGCTTCTGCTTGGCTAAACCACACGTGTGGTCGCAGCGTCCAGAAAGTCAGCAGTTTTAGCGAAACTGCGTAAACAGATGAAGACTCGGTCATCTTTGGTCCAAATCCCGTTTGGTCCGTCGGGGTCACCAATGTAGCGATGTGCTACACACAGCGCTGAAATAACGACACGCAGTCGGTAAGTCGTTTCAAGACTAGTTTATTCAAACTTCGCGCCATTGGCATTTAACCCCTAGTGCCCGCCCTCTCCGGGCGGAAATGACATCAGAGGTGCATTACCAAAGTCTCCCCCCGCGTGCTGGCTATTTGTGAGCCGCTTTGCCTGCACAGAAAGTGGGTCACCACAATATCCTTCTAACTTAGCTCAAGTCCCAGCAACATTTCCTCTGGACTCTTTGAATCTTATTTACATCTTTCCTGTGAATAAGCAACTAAAACTGCATATAATACTCCAAATTAGACCTCAACAACCTCTGACACAATTTCAACATAACATCCAAACTCCTTACTCAATACCTTGTATTATAGTAATCTTGTACTACGTGCTGTGTCCACACA
The DNA here is from genome assembly GCF_030144855.1 of Hypanus sabinus. Classification (NCBI taxonomy): domain Eukaryota; kingdom Metazoa; phylum Chordata; class Chondrichthyes; order Myliobatiformes; family Dasyatidae; genus Hypanus; species Hypanus sabinus. The sequence goes on along the minus strand of NC_082712.1, from coordinate 178,080,526 downwards.
GGGGAGCTCTAGGCTTTCTGATAGGTGTGAAGTCAACCAACTGCATTACAATCGAGGGAATCTGTCGATGAAGGAAATCCAAGTAACAGGCACAAAATGCTGGAGAAACTCAGCAGGCCAGGCAACATCTTTGGTAAAAAGTACAGTTGATGTTTCGGCCTGAAACCCTGGAGAACAACTGAAGAGAAAAGGCTGGGGAGTAGAATTAAAAGGTGGGGAGGGGAGAGAGAAACACCAGGTGATAAGTGAAGCCTGGAGGGGTAAAGTAAAGAATTGGGAAGTTCATCAGTGAAAGAAACAGAAGGCAATGGAAAAAGGAAAAAGCAGGGAGGAGCACCAGAGGGAGGTGATGGGCAGGCAGGTGAGAGAAGAAGAAGAGGATGGGAAATGGTAAGGGTGGGGTGGTGGGGGGCATTTCTGCAAGTTTGAGAAATTACTGTTCGTGCCATAGGTTGGAGGCTGCCCAGGCAGAGTATAAGGCGTTGTTCCTCCAACCTGCGTGTGGCCTCATCACGACAGTGGAGGAGGCTATGGATGAAAATGTCAGAATGAGAATGGAAAATGGAATCAAAATGGGTAGCAACTGGGATATCCCGTTTGTTCTGGCGGTTGGAGCATAGATGCTCGGTGAAGCAGTCTCCCAATCTGTGTCGGGTCTCACCGATACACAGGAGGCCACACTGTGAGCTCCGAAACCAGTAAATAACCTCAACAGACTCATGGGTGAAGTGTCACCTCATCTGGAGGGACTGTTTAGGGCCCTGAATGGTAGTGGGGGAGGAGATTTAGGGGCAGGTGTAGCACTTGTTCCACTTGCAAGGACAAGTGCCAGGAGGGAGATCAGTGGAGAGGGATGAATGGACAAGTGAGTGATCCCTACAGAAAGTGGGGGGGGGAGGGAAAGATGTGTTTGGTGGTGGGATCCCGTTGGAGGTGGCAGGCACGGAGGCTGGTAGGATGGTAGGTGAGGATAAGAGGAACCCTATCCCTGGTAGGGTGGTGGGAAGATGGGGTAAGAGACGATGTGTGTGAAATGGAAGAGATGCGGTTGAGAGCAGCGTCAGTAGTGGAGGAAGAGAAACTCCTTTCTTTGGAAAAGGAAGACATCTCATTGTTCTAGGTTGAAAGGCCTCATCCTGAAAGCAGATGCGGTGAAGATGGAGAAATTGAGAAAAGATAATGGCGCTTTTACAAGTAGCAGGTGGGATGAGGTGCCCATCTCCTTCTTTTGTCCTAGACCCCCTCTCCATGAGGAACATCCTTTCCACTGTCTAGGCCTTTCAACATTCAAAAGATTTCAATGAGATCCCCCTCACCCTTCTGAATTCCAGCGAGTACAGGTCCACAGCCATCAAGTGTTCCTTATATGACAACTCTTTCATTCCCGGAATCATCCTTGTGAACCCCCTCTGAACCCTGCCAGCACAACTTTTTTAAATAAGGAGCCCAAAACTGTTCACAATTCTGAAGGTGAGACCTCATCAGTGCTGTATAAAGCCTTAGCATCGTATCTCTGTTCTTGTATTCTAGACCTCTTGAAATGAATGCCAACATTGCAGTTGCTTCCCTCTCCATTGACTCAACCTGCAAGTTAACCTTTAGGGTGTTCTGCACAATGACTTCCAAGTCTCTTTGCATTTCAGATTTTTGGATTTTCTCCCCGTTTAGAAAATCATCTGCACATTTCTTTCTTCTGCCAAAGTGCATGACCATATATTTTCCAACACTGTATTTCATTTGCCACTTTCTTGCCCATTCTCCTAATCTGTCCAAGTCTTTGTGCAGCCTTCCTGTTTCCTCAACACTACCTGCCCTTCCACCAATCTTTGTATCATCTGCAAACTTGGCTACAAAACCATCTATTTCATCATCCAAATCATTGATATACAGCATAAAAAAGAGGTGATCCCAACACCAACCTCTGCGGAACATCACTAGTCACTGGCAGCCAACCCAGAAAAGGATTATTTTATTTCCACTCGCTGCCTCCTATCGATCAACAATGGTCTAACCATACCAGTAACTATCCTATAATACGATGGGCTGTAATCTTGGTAAGGAGCCTCGTGTGGCACCTTGTCAAAGGCCTTTTGAAAATCCAAATAGACAAAATCCACTGCATCCCCTTTATCTATTCTATCTGTAATCTCAAAGAATTCCAACAGGTTCATCAGGCAAGATTTTCCCTTAAGGAAACCATGCTGACTTTCTCCTATCTTGTCCTGTGCCACCAAGTATTCTGTAAGCTCATCCTTAACATTTGACTCCCTATATCTTCCCAACCACTGAGGTCAGGCTAACTGGTCTAAATTTCCTTTCTGCTGCCTCTCTACTTTCTTAAAGAGTGGAGTGACATTTGGGATTTGGAGATTCCTCGTCTTCACCTACCACCCCACCAGCCTCCGCGTCCAGCACATAATTCTCCGAAACTTCCATCTCCAACTGGTTCCCACCACGAAACATATCTTTCCCTCCCCCCCCCCCCCCACCAGTTTCTGCTTTCCGCAGGGATCACTCCCCACCTGACTTTTTTGTCCATTCATCTCTCCCCTCTGATCTCCCTCCTGGCACTTATCCTTGCAAGTGGAACAAGTGCTTCACCTACCCCTACACCACCTTCCTCACCACCATTCAGAGCCCCAAACAGTCCTTCCAGGTGAGGCGACACTTCACCTGTTGGTTCTGTGTTTGGTGCTCTTGTATGTTGGTGAGATTGGTTTGCCGAGCATCTACGCTCCGTCTGCTAGAACAAGCGGGATCTCCCAGTGGCCACCCATTTTAATTCCACTTCCCATTCCCATTCCATGGCCTCCACTGTCGTGAACCTAAGGCCACACTTAGGTTGGAGGAACAACACCTTATATTCCATTTGGGTAGCCTGCAACCTGATGAAAGAACATCCAGTGTTGCTTCCTACCCCACCCTTCACCATTTCCCATCCCCTTGCCCCTCTCTCTTGTTATCTCCTTGCCTGCCTATTGCTTCCCTCTGGTGCTCCTCTTCTCTTTCCCCCCCCCCCCCTTCTTCCATGGCCTTCTGTCTCTTTCACCAATCAACTTCCTAGTGCGTTGCTTCATCTCTCACCCTCCAAGTTTCACCTATCGTCTGGTGTTTCTTTCTCCCCTCCATCCACCTTTTAAATCAACTCCTCAGCTTTTTTTCTCCAGTCCTGCCAAAGGGCTTTGGCCCAAAACGTCAACTGTACTTTTTTCCACAGATGCTGCCTGGCCTGCTGAGTTCCTCCAGCATTTTGTGTGTGTTGCTTGGATTTCCTGCACCTGCAGATTTTCTCTTGTTTGACATTTGGAATTTTCCAATCCTTCAGAACAGTGCCAGAGTCCAGTGATTCTTGAAAGATCATTACCAATACCTCCACAATCTCTACCGCTACCTCTTTCAGAACCCTAGGGTACAGCTGATCTGGTCTGGGTGACTTTTATACCCTTGGGTCTTTCAGCTTTTTGAGCACCTTCTCCCTTGTAATAGTAACTGCACTCACTTCTCTTCCCGCACACCCTTCAATACCTGGCACACTGCTAGTGTCTTCCACAGTGAAGACTGATGCAAAATACTCATTTAGTTCATCTGCCATTTCCTTGCCCCCTGCTATTATTTCTCCTGCCTCATTTTCTAGCTGTCCTATAACCACTCTCATTTCTCTTTTATTTTTTATATACTTAAAGCTATTTCAGTCCACCTTGACATTGTTTGCTAGCTTGCCTTCATATTCCGTCTTTTCCCTCCGAATGCTTCTTTCAGTTGCTTTCTGTAGGTTTTTAAAAGCTTTACAATCCTCTATCTTCCCGCTGATTTTTGCTTTGTTGTAAGCCCTTTTCCCGCAGTTATACTATTTTGCCATTTGATTTTGGAATACAGTTGGCCCTCCTTATCCAGCGGGTTCCACGTACATGGACTCAACCAACTGCGGATCGAGAAAACCCGGAAGTTCTCTCTCCAGCACTTGTTTGAACACGTACAGAATTTTTTTCTTGTCATTATTTTCTAAACCATACAGTATAACAATTATTTACATAGCATTTATATTGTATTAAGTATTATAAGTAATCTAGAGATGATTTAAAGTATACGGGGGGGAGGGATGTGCATAGGTTACCACTGATTGGGAATCAAAAAAACCTTGAAGTTCTCTAAGTCGGAACAGGTATATTCGGTATTATTTAGCATCAGTTAGTGAAACGTTTGTCTTAGGATATAGTATATATTTTACCTTTCTATGCATATAAAACTCTTAAAATGTATGTATTTCAATAATTAAACCACTGCATTGCTTAGTAATATCTGTGGCTTTCATCGGGGCAGGGTCTTCACATGCTCCATTATTCTCACTTTATCCTTTAAAATTGTTCCGATCATTGACCGACTGTAGCCTAACGCTTTTCCAATGACTGATGGCGTTTCACCTCTTTCCGAATGCTTTATTATTTCCACTTTATTTTGAATTGTGATCGTTTTCCGGAACAGAAACACTGTGGGCGGCGGGTCCTGGGCTCCACTGGGTCCTAAAGTCCACTGCACTGAGACAGGTTAAATAAGGTCCGGAGCTCTGTCAGGTCCTAAAGTCCACCCACTTGAGCATCCACGTTTTTTGGAATCCGCGGGAGGTTCTTGGAGCAAATCTCCCGCTGATAAGGAGGGCCGACTGTACATTTATCCAGCACCTTCCTCATTTTTCCCAGAAACTCACGCCATTGCTGCTCTGTTGTCATCGCTGCCTGTATCTCCTTCCAACTTACTTTGGCCAACTCTGTCATCCCATAGTAATTTCCTTTACTCCACTGAAATACTGCTACATCAGACTTTGCTTTCTCCCAATCAGATTTCAAGTTGAACTCAGTCATATTGGGATCACTGCCTTCTAAGTTTTCCTTTACCTTAAGTTCCCTAATTGCCACCAGTTCATTACATTACACCCAATCCAGTACATCTGATCGACAAGCTGCTCAAAAAGCCATTTCTTAGGCATTCAGTAAATTCCCTCTTAAGATCCATTACTAACCTGATTTTCCCAATCTCCTTACATGTCAAAATCTCCCACAATTATCATTACATTGCGCTTTTGACACATCTTTTCTATTTCCTGTTGTAATCTGTAGTCCATATCCCAGCTACTGTTTGGAGGCCTGTATGTAACTGACTTGAGTGTCCTTTTACCCCTGCAGTTTCTTAACTCAACCCACAAGGATTCAACATCTTCTGATTCTATGTCACATCTTTCTAATGATTTGATGCCATTTTTACCAGCAGAGCCATGCCACCCTCTCTGCCTCCCTTCCTGCCCCTCCAATACACCTTGGACATTCAGCTTCCATCTACAGCCATCCTTTAGCCATGATTCAGTAATGGCCCCAACTTCATATCTGACAATCTGTAAAGATGCAAGATCATCCACCTTATTTTGTATATTCCATGCATTGAGATATAACACTTTGAGTACTGTATTTACTACCCTTTTTGATTCTGCATCCCTAATGCACTGATACTCACCCTACTGGCTGCAATTATGTCCTATCACCTGCCTGCCCTTTCTGACAGTCTGACTGCATACTGTCTTTGTTTTTCTACCATCCATCCTATCCTGAGTCCCTTCACTCCAATTCCCATACTCCTGGCAGATTAGTTTAAACCCTCCTAAACAGCTCTAACATACCTGCCTGAGAGAATATTAGCTCCCCCACCTTGGGTCAGGTGCAGCCCACCCCTTTTGTTCAGGTCATACCTCCCTCAGAAGAAATCCCAATGATCCAAGAACCTGAAGCCCTGCCCCCTGCACCAGCTTGTCAGCCATGCACTTATTTGTTTCTACCCTCACTGGTGTGTGGTACAGGCAGCAGTCCAGAAATTACTACTTCTGATCCTGCTTCTCAGCTTTCTGTCCAGCTCTCTAAATTTTCTCTTCAGGATCTTATTGCTTTTCCTTCCTATGCCATTGGTATCAATATGTATCAAGACATCTGGCTGCTCTCCCTCCCTCTCCAAAATGCTGTGGATGTGATTCGAGATGTCCCTGACGCTGACACTTTGGAAGCAGCATACTATCTGAGTGATACACACAAAATGCTGGAGGAACTCCTCTGTCAGGATGAGGCCACACTCAGGTTGGAGGAACAACACCTTGTACTCCATTTGGGAAGCCTCCAACCTGATGACAGGAACATCTATTTCTCAAACTTCCACCCACCTCCCCCCTACCCTCACCATTTCCCATCCCTTTGTCCCTCATGTTAACTCCTTGTCCACCTATCACTTCCCTTTGGTGCTCCACCTCCCCCCTTTCTTTCTTCCAATCAACTTCCTAGCTTATTGCTTCACCTCTCCCCCTCTCAAGTTTCACCTATCGCCTGGTGTTTCTCTCTCCCCTCCCCACCTTTCAGATCTTCTCCTCAGCTTTTTTTCTCCAGTCCTGCTGAAGGGTTTTGGCCTGAAATGTCAACTGTACTTTTTTCCATAGATGCTGCCTGGCCTGCTGAGTTTCTCCAGCATTTTGAGTGCGTTGCTCAGGTTTCCAGCATCCGGTGATTTTCGCTTGTTTGTGATTTGAATACTATCTGAGTGTCCCGTTCATGTCAACAGAATCTCCTGTATGTTCCTCTGACTAATAAGACTATTAAGTACTGCTCCCTTCTTCTCCCTCTTTCCCTTCTGCACTACAGACCTGTGCTCAGTGCCAATAACCTGGTCTCTGTGACATTCAACCCCCACAATAGTATCCAAAGTGATATACTTATTATTGAGAGGAATGGCCACAGGGGAGCTTTGCTCTAACTGCCTATTTGCCTTCCCATTTCTTCTCCTGATAGTCACCCAGCTACCTGCTTCCTGCAACTTAGGGGTGACTACTTCCCTGTAACTCTGATTGATGATCTCCTCACTCTCCCATCCAGGCTGAAGGTCATCCAGCTGCTGCTCCAGATCCCTAACATGGTCCTCAAGGGAGCTGCAGCTGGATACACCATGCAGATGTAGTTCCCCAGGAGAGTCTGGGTCTTCTGGGTCTCTGACACCCATTAAGAAGAACACACAACAGCCATTTAAACTGCACTAAATACCCTGACTCAGTAAGAAAAAGGGGAAACTTTATAGAAACTTACCAGGACAGCTTATCCAGAGCCAAGCCAAAGCCATCTTTGAGCCAAAGCCTGACCCTCCCACTCTCACCACTGGCCCACTCCCAACAATGGCCATTCCGCTTGTCCCCTCTGTACTTTTATTGTCCTCTCTGCGCTACTCCCACTGCTGATTTGGCCACTTGGAGTGAAAGATCAACTAGAGTCCAGAAGACACCAAACTGCAAATGCAAATATCATGCAAATTTGTAACTTGTATTAGTTTTTTGTCTCACATCTGCCCCAAAAGAAATTTTATGACATGTACTCGGTGGCCACTTTCTAATGTATAACATGTGGACTATTGCTGCTGCAGCCCATTCACTTCAAAGTTTGATGTGTTTTGCTCCTCTGCACTGCACTGTTGTAACGTGTGGTTATCTGAGTTACTGTCACCTGCCTGTCAGCTTGAACCAGTCTGGCCATTCACCTCTGACGTCTCTCATTTACAAGGTGTTTTCACCCACAGAACTGCTGCTCACTGGATGTTTTTGTTTTTGTTTACATCTGTCCCAGTAAGCTCAAGGGACTGTGTATGTGAAAATCCCAGGAGATCAGCAGTTTCTGAGATACTCAAACCACCCTGTCTGGCACCACTCGATGGTCAAAGTCACTTAGATCACATTTGACATTTGGTCTGAACAACAACTGAATTTCTTGGCAATGTCCACATGCTATTATGCATTGAGTTGAAGCCACACGATTGGCCAGTTAGATATTTGTATTAGCAGGCCGCTGTACGGCTGTACCGAATCAAGTGCCCTCCAAGTGCATCATTGATAATAAACCTGATTCTGATTCTGGTAAATTTAGGTTTTGCTTGAATGAAACATCACAGCTGCCGCTGAATGGATCTGATATAGTTGGGACGTTGGAGAGGACTGGGTTATCCAAGTGTGATAGTAGGTGTGGAATAAAGGAACCCAGCAGAGACAGAATTGGGAATAGTTGGATTATTTGATAACAAATGCTCGAATGAAAGGTCACAGCAGCATGTGAGCCTTGTGATGTCAGCACAGTCAAAATGAACAAACTTCGCAATGAATCATTTCTTAAGATCAAATAAGAGACCGAATAAAATGCAATAAACAACATGATGGAGGAACTGCAGCATCTGTCAGGGGAAAAGGGATTGTCAATATTTTTGTGGTGAAACCCTGCAGTCTTACCCTACCTCAAAAAGGAGGCATCTGTTGTTAAGGGCACCCATCACCCAGGACATGCCCTCTTCGCATTGCTACCATCAGGGAGGAGGTACAGGAGCCTGAAGACACACACTTAATGATTCAGGAGCGGCTTTTTCCCCTCCGCTATCAGATTTCTGAATGAACATTGAATCTATGAACACTGCCTCATTTTTTCTCTCTGTTTGCACTATTTATTTGATTTATATTAATATATACTTAATTTATAGTTTATTGTTATATATTGCAATGTACTTTTGCCACAAAACAACAAATTTCACGACATAAGCACAAGAAATTCCGCAGATGATTGAAATCCAAAACATTGTACACAAAATGCTGGAGGAACTCAGCAGGTCAGGCAGCATCTATGAAGATGAATAAACAGTCAATGTTTCAGGCTAAGACTCATCTTCAACACTGGAAAGGCGGGGGAGGGGAAGATAGCCAGAAGGTGATAGGTGAAGCCAGGTGGGTAGGAAAGGTAACGGGTTGTAAGGGAAGGAATCTGATGGGAGAGGAGAGTGGATCATTGGATAAAGAGGGGAAAGGGAAGCAGGAGGAGGTGATCAGCAGGTGAGGAAAGATAGGGGGCCAGAGTTGAGAAAAGAAGAGAGAAATAGGAGGCTTTTTTTTAACCAGAAGGAGATACTGATATTCATGCCTTTTAACTACATGTACCAGTGATATTAGACCTGATTCTGAACCTTGTCTTTATACACCCCACATCCCATCAGGAAGCTGTTTAAGCCCTCTACTTTCTTTGATATACAGTTGCAAGAAAAAAGTTAGTGAACCCTAATTCATCCAAATTCTATTAAGCTTCTGGTGATTCACTGCTACCCTGACATTCTCCTGTAAAATGTCTTGATACAATTTTGAATTCATTGTTCCCTCAAGTTGTCTAGGCCCTGAAACAGCAAAACAGCCCCAAACCATGATCCTCCTTCCACCATGCTTCACAGTTGGGGTGAGGTTTTGGTGTTGGTGTGCATTGTCCTTTTTCCTTCAAACATAGCAATGTGCATTTCTGCCAAAAATTTCAACGTTTGTCTCATTTGTCCACAGAGCATTGTGGATCATCCAGGTGGTCTTTTGCAAATTTGAGACATGCAGCAGAGTTTTTTTTTAGAGCAATGGGTTCTTTCATGATGTCCATCAATGGACAACATTCTTGTTCAGTGCTTATAGTGGACACATGAAAAGTGACTTCTGCAAGTTCTCAATGTTTCTTTTGGTCTTTTGCTGTTACCCTTTGGTTCTTTCTCACCTGTTTCTTGGTGTGATCTTTGCAGGACCCCCACTCGTAGGTAGAGTAGCAATAGTACTGAATTTCCTCCATTTGTAGACACTTTCTCTTACTGTGGACTGTGTAGTGTTTCGAGAGGCTCGTCATGAGGCACATCAAGACCCTGCTGCCCTCCTCACTGGACCCCCTGCAGTTTGCGTACCATCCCAACCGTTCAACAGACAATGCCATTGCCATCACCCTCCACCTGGCCCTAACCCACCCGGACAAAAGAGACAGATGCGTTCAAATGCTGTTCATAGACTTCAGTTCAGCATTCAACACAATCATCCCTCAGAAACTGATTGGAAAGCTGAGCCTACTGGGCCTGAACACCTGCCTCTGCAACTGGGTCCTAGAATTCCTGACTGGGAGACCTCAGTCAGTCCGGATCGGGAGCAGCATCTCCAACACCATCACACTGAGCACGGGGGCCTCCCAGGGCTGCGTGTTCAGTCCACTGCTGTTCACTCTGCTGACCCATGACTGTGCTGCAACACACAGCTCGAACCACATCAGTAAGTTCACCGACGATACAACTATGGTGGGTCTCATCAGCAAGAACGACGAGTCAGCATACAGAGAGGAGGTGCAGTGGCTAATGAACTGGTGCAGAGCCAGCAACCTGTCTCTGAATGTGAACAAAACAAAAGAGATGGTTGTTGACTTCAGGAGGGCACGGAGCGACCACTCCCTGCTGAACATCGACAGCTCTTCGGTAGAGATCGTAAAGAGCACCAAATTTCTTGGTGTTCACCTGACGGAGAATCTCACCTGGTCCGTCAACACCAGCTCCATTGCAAAGAAAGCCCAGCAGCGTCTCTACTTTCTGCGAAGGCTGAGGAAAGTCCATCTCCCACCCCCCATCCTCATCACATTCTACAGGGGTTGTATTGAGAGCATCCTGAGCAGCTACATCATTGCCTGGTTCAGAAATTGCACCATCTTGGATTGCAAGACCCTGCAGCGGATAGTGAGGTCAGCTGAGAAGATCATCGGGGTCTCTCTTCCCGCCAGTACAGACATTTATACTACACACTGCATCCGCAAAGCAAACAGCATTATGAAGGACCCCCACGCACTCCTCATACAAATTCTCCCTCCCGCCGTCTGGGAAAAGGCACCGAAGCATTCGGGCTCTCACGACCAGACTATGTAACAGTTTCTTCCTTTAAGCCATCAGACTCCTCAATACCCAGAGCCTGGACTGACACCAGCTTACTGCCCTCTACTGTGCCATTGCCTTGTTTATTATTTATTGTAATGCCTGCACTGTTTTGTGCACTTTATGCAGTCCTGGGTAGGTCTGTAGTCTAGTGTTTTTTTCTGTGTTGTTTTTATATAGTTCAGTGTAGTTTTTGTACTGTTTCATGTAGCACCATGGTCCTGAAAAATGTTGTCTCGTTTTTACTGTGTACTGTACCAGCAATTATGGTTGAAATGACAATAAAAAGTGACTTGACTTGATAAGCACTCAGGTCTTTAGAAATGCTTTTGTAGCTTTTTCCAGCTATAATTCTTCTTTAAGGTCATCTGAAAGCTGTTTTGATCGAGGCATGGTGCACGTAAATAAATCTTTCTTGAGAAGAGCAGGCTCTCAGTAACCTAACGTTGTGTGTCTTTTTTTAATATAGGGCAGGGCACCTCTACAACCCACACCTCCAATCTCATCTTATTTATTGGAACACCTGACTCCAAATAGCTTTTTGTGGTAGGCATTATCTCAGAGGTTCACCTACTTTTTTGAACCTAGATTATGATTGTTTAAATGGTGTACTCAGTATTAGAGAAGTACAATTGTTTGTGTTATTAGTTTAGGCAGATTGTGTTTGTCTATTATCGGGATCTAGATGAAGGTCAGACCACATTTTAAGAGTAATTAATGCAGAAAACCAGGTAATTGCAAAGCGTTCATAAACTTTTTCTTGCAATTGTAGATCCAAGCTGTTCCCCTCTATTGACCTCATTTATGTGGCTGAACTTGTATTTAAACTGAACAACTTCTCTTTTAATTCCTACTCCTCAGCCCTGCTTTTCTCCAGCTTTTTCTGTGTTGTTCCAGATTCCAGCATCTATAGTTTCTTGTGTCAACCAAATACTGGTTCAGATTCACAGCAATAGTAGAAAGAAGAATTGAAGAATGGGGGTGTGGCAGGGTTTTGCTGCTGTTTCGTAAAGATCTAAAAATATTCCTGGATTTAAAATCTAGATTGGTTTTCAAAAGCAGTAGCCTTATGGAGTCCATTTGCCTTTTGTTTCTAATCACAGGCGACAGGACTGTCTGCTGAACATATGCGCATTGTCCTGGAGCGCTGTTGCAATGACCTGCGGCTGCTTCATGTACTCAGCAAGACACTGAAGGCTGAAGGATTCTTCCGCAGTAATAAGGTGAGTAAAAGAAACAAGGCGGCCATGCTGGACAGTTACAGGTATGTGATTCAAGATTGTTTAATGTCATTTCCAGTATGCAAGTGTAAAGGATAACAAAATAATTGTAACTCCAGAGCTGATGCAGCAGCGACAAAAGATAAACAAGACAATAATAAAAAAAAACAACACATATAAATAGATAGTTTATATACATAGATAGATTGATTGTTTGTCCATAAAGTGATGCTAAGCACAGGAGTGTCTATACATAAGATGACTAACAGGAAATGATAAAGTCATGGTGGTTGGTGGTGTGAAGGGGTTGATAAGCCTTCTGTGAAGCCCTCCATTTGTCAGGTTTGATCATGGATGTTGCGTCTTTGCGTGATACACAAGCCAGGGGCTTTGATATGGAGAGGAAGCTATTGCCTGTGTAGCACATTTCCCCTCTCCACACAACTGATGGATTCAAAGCAATGGCAGAGACCGATGCTGTTTCACATGCATCGTTCCACAAAGTTCCACATGGAAGGTTAGTTAAGAAGGTTCAGTCATTAGGTATTAATGCTGGAGTAATAAAATGAATTCAACAGTGGCTAGATGGGAGATGCCAGAGAGTAGTGGTGGATAATTGTTTATCGGGATGGAGGCCGGTGACTAGCGGGGTGCCTCAGGGATCTGTTTTGGGCCCAATGTTGTTTGTAATATACATAAATGATCTGGATGATGGGGTGATAAATTGGATTAGTAAGTATGCCGATGATACTAAGGTAGGAGGTGTTGTGGATAATGAGGTGGATTTTCAAAGCTTGCAGGGAGATTTATGCCGGTTAGAAGAATGGGCTGAACGTTGGCAGATGGAGTTTAATGCTGAGAAGTGTGAGGTTCTACATTTTGGCAGGAATAATCCAAATAGAACATACAGAGTAAATGGTAGGGCATTGAGGAATGCAGAGGAACAGAGAGATCTAGGAATAACTGTGCATAGTTCCCTGAAAGTGGAGTCTCATGTAGATAGGGTGGTGAAGAGGGCTTTTGGAACGCTGGCCTTTATAAATCAAAGCATTGAGTACAGAAGTTGGGATGTAATGCTAAAGTTGTACAAGGCATTGGTAAGGCCAAATTTGGAATATTGTGTGCAGTTCTGGTCACCGAATTATAGGAAAGATATCAATAAATTAGAGAGAGTGCAGAGACGATTTACTAGGATGTTACCTGGGTTTCAGCAATTAAGTTACAGAGAAAGGTTGAACAAGTTAGGTCTCTATTCATTGGAGCGTAGAAGGTTGAGGGGGGATTTGATCGAGGTATTTAAAATTTTGAGAGGGATAGATAGAGTTGACGTGAACAGGCTGTTTCCATTGAGAGTAGGGGAGATTCAAACTAGAGGACATGATTTGAGAGTTAGGGGGCAGGTTTAAGGGAAACACGAGGGGGTATTTCTTTACTCAAAGAGCAATAGCTGTGTGGAATGAGCTTCCTGTAGAAGTAGTAGAGGCCAGTTCAGTTGTGTCATTTAAGGTAAAATTGGATAGGTATATGGACAGGAAAGGAGTGGATGGTTATGGGCTGAGTGCGGGTAGGTGGGTCTAGGTGAGATTAAGGGTTCGGCACGGACTAGGAGGGCAAAGATGGCCTGTTTCCGTGCTGTGATTGTTATATGGTTATGGTTATATGTTTGGCACCAGCAATATTGTAGGAGATGCTGGTCAGTGTTGAGCTCAATGTAGGACTGTTTTAGGGACTACAGTTTAAAGTTTTTTCTCATGGTTTACTCCCAAAGCCTTTGTCATGAGTGGGTTTAGCCGCAAGGCAGCAGAGGTTTGAGATCGGAGTTTTTCTTCTCCTAGTTGAGCTGCCAACCACGGCTGAGGTGCCCAGTCTGTCCGAAGTGATTGGTTTTAAGGTGCCAGTATCCACCTTTTCCCCTTCTCCTGTCAGCTGAAACGGTTCGGCTGAGCTTAGTGGCTAAGCTACACATGAAGACCAAGAACTGGACTTGGTTGTCAGAAACTATTTGAGATGCAGATCATTGGGAGCATTTAATGGGTAGTGAGAGCTTATCCCCATGACCTCTCCCAGATGTAACAGCCTTAAGGAATCAGATCAGCCTTACTGCTTGAGGAAGTAACTCCAGGTTAATGGCAATGCAGCAAGTAGGGTTAAAACCTTCTGGTATGAAATCAACTTTAACAGAACCTTGTAGAATGAAGTAATTATAAAATACAGTTTTGCTAGAAGGAAAATATTTTAATTTGGATTATAAATTTTGTATTCAGATATTTCACTGTAGCACACAGGAAGGCTGTACAACAGGTAGACAAAACTGCCTAACACATCACTGGCTTGAAACGTGTTAGTAACATCATGAAGGATCCCAGCCATCCTGCTCATGGACTGTTTGTCCCACTCTCATCAGGGTGGAGGCTACATAGCACCACGTCAGGACCACCAGACTCAAAAACAGTTACTTTCCCCAAGCAGTGAGGCTGATCAACAACTCCACCCACTAACCCACCCCTCCACACCCCCAACCACCACTACTTTATCATTTCCTGTCAGTCACCTTATGTACAGACACTTCTGTGCCTTGAGTCATACAATCAATCTATGGATATAAGCTATCTGAATATATTTATATTTATTTTGTTTTAATTATTATTGTATAACAATATAACAATCACAGCACGGAAATAGGCCATCTTGGCCCTCCTAGTCCGTGCTGAACCCTTAATCTCACCTACTCCCACCTACCCGCACTCAGCCCATAACCCTCCACTCCTTTCCTGTCCATATACCCATCCAATTTTACCTTAAATGACACAACTGAACTGGCCTCTACTACTTCTACAGGAAGCTCATTCCACACAGCTATCACTCTTTGAGTAAAGAAATACCCCCTCGTGTTTCCCTTAAACCTGCCCCCTAACTCTCAAATCATGTCCTCTAGTTTGAATCTCCCCTACTCTCAATGGAAACAGCCTGTTCACGTCAACTCTATCTATCCCTCTCAAAATTTTAAATACCTCGATCAAATCCCCCCTCAACCTTCTACGCTCCAATGAATAGAGAATTGTGTTCTTGATCTTATTGTGTTTTATTTTTTTGTGCTGCAACAGATCCAGGGCAACAATTCTTTTGTTCTCCTTTACACTTGTGTACAGGAAATGACGTAAAGCAATCTCGAATCTTCAGCCTATTTTGTCGATGCTGTGGCTCAGTGCAAGCCCCAGTTATTTTGTCTGTAGCTTACTCTTTCTCATGTTCATTAAACCCCTCCGATTCTTTTGCCATGTTAGCATTCATTTCAAAAGAATTTCTTGAGCCAAAGAGTAGTGAATCATGGCAAAGATGGCTATAGAGGTCAAGTCATTGTATATATTTTAAGTGGAGGTTAATAGGTTCTTGATTAGTCATGTCAAAGGTTACAGGGAGAAGGCAGAGCAATGCATTGAGGGGTTAATAAATCTAGCATGATGTGGAGTGGACTCAATGGCCTGAATGGCCTAATTCTGCTGCTATGTCTTACAGTCTTATAACCTACCGAGCCAGATCTCAGGTACATGGAATGAAACCAGAGCACCTGAGGAAGCCCATACAGGCATGTACAGATTCCCTCAAGCGGCTCTAGTGATTATGATTGAACCCTGTGTCAGTGGGGCTATTGAGGAGCAGTTCTCTCTGCTTGTTTCCTTGAGCTGCTCCTATTGTACAGTTAATAGTGGCATTCAGTGAGAACTATAGAGAGGGTCTGTGTGCCTGTTTGTGTGTTGGTATATAGAAATGTAAGAATGTGTTCCCAAAGGAAGGCACAGTTACATTCTTCATGAATGTTAATGTAACATGATATACCAGTTTTAATCATTACAGCTCTTACCTCTGCAACTCCAGAGGTTCACACACTTTCTTGAACCTGGATTGTGATTGTTTAAATGGTGTACTTGGTATTGATGAGAAGAGGTCCAATTGTGTGTTTTTAGTTTAGGCAGATTGTCTTTGTCTATTATTGTGACTTACATGAAGATCACACAACACTTTGAGTAATTAATGCAGAAAATCAGGAAATTGCAAAGGGTTCACAAACTTTTTCTTGCAACTATATGTAAATTGATAATGAATTTACTTTGATAGTTGAAACTTTTGTATGTTTCCCCACTGAGGTAGGACACTGAACAGTACAGAACTGGATAGGCCACTTCATCCATGATGTTGTATTGATCTCGATGCCAATTTATGCTAAATGCCCTCCTCCTATATATCATTCATGTCTCTCCATCATATTCATGTGTACCTGTGAAAGCCTCTTAAACTTCACCAGACTGCCTGCTTCCACGACTGGATTGCATTACAACTGTTGAAGAGTGTATGCCCTCGCTGTCTACGTGATATTCAAGCCAGGGCAGTACAATATGGAGACCAAGTTATTGCCCATGCAGTAGGCTTCCCCTCTCCACGACAGAGACTCATACAGTTTGGCACCAGTGGTGTCACAGGAGTTGCCGGTCAGCATTGAATTCAACACAGATCTGCCTTAGGGACTCCAGCCATGGATTTTTTGTCGGGGTTTACTCCTGAAGCTTTCCCCATGTGCGGGAATAGCTGCAAGACCAGTGGAGATTTGAGATCAGAGTTTTTCTTCTCCTAGATGAGCTGCCAAACATAGCTGATGAGCCCATTTGCCCAAAGCAATTGACTTTTAAGGTGCCAGTAACCAACCGTTGCCCCTTTTCCCGTCAGTAGAAACAGTTCCACCTTGATTAGTTGCTAAGCCATACGTGAAGTTCAGGAGATGCACTTGATTGTCAGAGAACAATGCTGGATAAGCAAGAAGGTTTCGATAGCATTGATTCTGTGAACTGTAGAATAGTATGCTACGGTGGTACGGAGGTTAGCGGAACACTTTACAGCACTAGCAACCCAGGTTCATTTTTGCTGCTCTCTGTAAAGAGTTTGTACGTTCTCCCCAAGACCACATGCGTTTCTCCTGTGTGTTTGTCTCCTCCCACAGTCTAAAGCTGAAGGGTTTGGGTGAGTAAATTGTGGGCATATGACATTGGCATCACCTGCAAGATGCCTCAGCATGCTTGGACATCGTTGTGTTTGTTGACACAAATGATGCATTTCACTATATCTTTTGATGTATGTGTGACAAATAAATCTAATCTTTAAATCTTTTAACAGTAATTTCAATCCATGTTAACCTAAGTTTTAATGTGCTCTAGGTATTTGTCGAAAGCTCGGACACGCAGGATAATCAGGTGCCATTCACTGAATCACATCTTTGGCATCTGCTGGACCAGCACTCCAACACCATTCGGTTGTATGTTTCATTACCAGAGCAGTCACCCGGCTCCCAGGGACTGAGGTACCTGCATCAGAAAGCAGCAGGGGATCCCACCAGCCAGGAGGACAGCTGTGAGTCTACAAGGGGGTCTTCGGCACGCAGGAAGCCAGTGGAGGCAATTTTGGAGGAGAGCACAGAGAGACTAAGAAACCTTTCACTGTTGCAGCACCAGCAACAGTCTTCCTGCAGTTTGGGAGGGAATGGCGATGGGCCGAGAAGTGCCGAAGGCAGTGACTTTGAAACAATTGAGTCCCCATCTCAACATCTTAAATTGTCGGTGTCTGCGGACAACAGAGAACTGGAGAACCGGATTCCGTCTTGTGATGCTGAGGCACCATTGCAGTCAGAGGAGCGGTCGGACTCCGATGTAAACAACGACAGGAGCACCAGCTCTGTGGACAGTGACATCCTCAGCTCTAGCCACAGTAGTGACACTCTGTGCAATGCCGACACTGTCCCCATGTCCCTAACCAATGGCTTGGACTCCCACAGCATCACGTACAGCCGCCGCTCAAAGGCCAGCGAAGGGAAGAAGGAAACATGGGACACAGCAGAAGAGGACTCGGGGACGGATAGTGAGTACGATGAGAACGGAAAGGGCAGAGGACTTGCACGGAATATTTACTTCAAAGCAGAACAGTGCACATCAGAGGATGGATCAGGTGATGGACAGAGAAGTATGTTGCCTCTGTTTAGTGCTTATTAAAATGACTTTTGTTCTTGGGTATATTTCTAACATCACCAATCTGCTAAATAATGAGTAATATAACTACAAAATACTGTGAATGCACTAGCGGTCATGTTGTGGGTGCTGGTCATGGAGTCAGAGCAGCACAGAAGCAAGCCTTTGTGCCCGTCTAGTTTGTGCCAAACTATTATTCTTCTTGGTCCCATTGACCTGCACCCAGATCCTAGCCCTTCATATTAGTCCCATCCATGTACTTATCCAAGCTTCTGTTAATTGGTGAAATCAAACCCGCATCCACACTTCTTCTGGCAGCTTGTTCCACTCTCTTGACCCTCTGAGTGAAGAAGTTCCCCCCATGTTCCTCTTAAAACTTTCACCTTTTACTCTTAGCCTATGACCTCTGGTTGTAGTCTCACCCAACTTCAGTGGAAAAAAACCTGCTTGCCTTTACCTTATAGACAATAGACAATAGGTGCAGAAGTAGACCATTTGGCTCTTCAAGCCTGCACCACCGTTCTGAGATCATGGCTGATCATCTACTGTCAATACCCGGTTCCTGCCTTGTCCCCATATCCCTCGATTCCCCTATCCTTAAGATACCTATCTAGCTCCTTCTTGAAAGCATCCAGAGAATTGGCCTCCACTGCCTTCTGAGGCAGTGCATTCCAGACCCCCACAACTCTCTGGAAGAAGAAGTTTTTCCTTAACTCTGTCCTAAATTATCTACCCCTTATTCTCAAACCATGCCCTCTGGTACTGGACTCTCCCAGCATTTGGAACATATTTCCTGCCTCTATCTTGTCCAATCCCTTAATAATCTTATAAATTGCAATCAGATCCCCTCTCAATCTCCTTAATTCCTGTGTGTACAAGCCCAATCTCTCTAACCTCTCTACGTAAGACAGTCCAGACATCCCAGGAATTAACCTCATGAATCTACGCTGCACTTCCTCTATAGCCAGGATGTCCTTCCTTAACCCTGGAGACCAAAACTGTACACAATGCTCCAGGTGTGGTCTCACCAGGGCTCTGTACAAATGCAAGAGGATTTCCTTGTTCTTGTACTTAATTCTCTTTGTAATAAAGGCCAACATTCCATTAGCCTTCTTCACTGCCTGCTGCACTTGCTCATTCACCTTCAGTGACTGATGAACAAGGATTCCTAGATCTCTTTGTATTTCTCCCTTACCTAACTCTACACCGTTCAGATAATAATCTGCCTTCCTGTTCTTACTCTCAAAGTGGATAACCTCACACTTATTCACATTAAATGTCATCTGCCAAGTAACTGCCCACTCACTCAGCCTATCCAAGTCACCCTGAATTCTCCTAACATCCTCATCACATGTCACACTGCCACCCAGCTTAGTATCATCAGCAAACTTGCTGATGTTATTCTCAATGCCTTCATCTAAATCACTGATGTAAATCGTAACAGCTATGGTCCCAATACCGAGCCCTGTAGCACCCCACTAGTCACCACCTGCCATTCCAAGAAACACCCATTCACCATTACCCTTTGCTTTCTATCTGCCAACCAGTTTTCTATCCCTGTCAATATCTTGCCCCCCCCCCCCCCCCCCGCCCATGCCATGAGCTCTGATTTTACCCACCAATCTCCTATGTGGGACTTTATCAAATGCCTTCTGAAAATCGAGGTACACTACATCCACCGGATCTCCCTTGTCTAACTTCCTGGTTACATCCTCGAAAAACTCCAATAGATTAGTCAAGCATGATTTGCCCTTGGTAAATCCATGCTGGCTCGGCCCAATCCTATCACTGCTATCTAGATATGTCACTATTTCATCTTTAATAATGGACTCTAGCATCTTCACCACTACTGATGTTAGGCTGACAGGACGATAGTTCTCTGTTTTTTCCCTCCGTCCTTTCTTAAAAAGTGGGATAACATTAGCCATTCTCCAATCCTCAGGAACTGATCCTGAATCTAATGAACATTGGAAAATGATTACCAATGCATCTGCAATTTCCGGGGCCACCTCCTTTAGTACCCTAGGATGCAGACCATCTGGACCTGGAGATTTGTCAGCCTTCAGTCCCATCAGTCTACTCATCACCGTTTCCTTCCGAATGTCAATATGTTTCATTTCCTCTGTTACCCTATGTCCTTGGCCCATCCATACATCTGGGAGATTGCTTGTGTCTTCCCTAGTGAAGACAGATCTAAAGTACTTATTAAATTCTTCTGCCATTTCTCTGTTTCCCATAACAATTTCACCCAATTCATTCTTCAAGGGCCCAACATTGTTCTTAACTATCTTCTTTCTCTTCATATCTAAACTCTTCACAATCTTGTATGCCTCTATAAAATCTCCCCGATTCTTCTATGCTTTAAGGACTAAAGTCTTAATTGATTTAACCTTTCTCTACAACTTCGGTCCTCAAGTCCTGGAAACATCCTTGTTAATGTTCCGTGTACTCTTTTAATCTTATTGATATCTTCCTGAAGGTGGGTGTCAGTGATGGAGCTGCACATGGAGTATTGTGTTCAGTTTTGATCACCCATGTTACTAAACTGGAAATGAGGCAGACAAAATTCACAAGGATGGTGCCAGGACTTAAGTGACTGTTATAGGGAGAGCTTGAACAAGGTCGGACTTTATTCCTTGGAGCGTAGGAGATGGAGAGATGTGTATAAAATCATGAGGGGCATAGATAGATTGAATGCACTCGGTGTTTTTCCCAGAGTTGAGGAATCAGGATGTAGTGGGTATAGGTTTAAAGTGAGAGTGGAAAATTTAGTGTGAACTTAAGACACCAACAATTTCTTTAAACGGCCGCATGTATATACAGTGAGTTACCAGAAGAAATGATACAATAATAACTTGCCACAGTTAAGACCATAAGACATTTGAGCAGAATTAGGCCATTCAGCTAATCGAGTCTGTTCTTCCATTCCATCATAGCTGATATATTATCGATCTCAACCCCGTTCTCCTGCCTTCTTCCCATAACCTTTGATGTCCTTACTAATTGACATGTCAACCTCTGCTTTAAATGTACCAAATGACTTGACCTTCACAGCCGTCTGTGACAATGAATTCCACAGATTCAGCACCCTCTGGCAAAAGAAATTCCTCTTCATCTTTGTTCTAAAAGGATGCCCCTCTGTTGAGGCTGTGATCCTAGACTCCCCCACAATAAGAATCCTCCTTCCCATGTCCATTCTATCCAGGCCTTTCAATATTCTATAGGTTTCAATGAGATCCCACCCCCCATTCTTCTAAAGTTGGACAAATACCTGAATTAGAAAGGTTCAGAAGGTTAAGAGCAAACACTGGTGAATGGGACTCACTTTGAGTGGGCATTTTGGTTAGTTGGACCAAAGGGCCTGTTTCCATGCTGTATCACTCTATGACTCGCTTGTAGTCCCTGACCTTAGATGCATTGAGATGTACCCATTCTAGCAAACAATTTGTATTTGCATTTGTGTAGTTTTGCATATGGGTTTTGTTGGACAACTGGTTGTTACCCTGGTAGTTGGCTGTGAGCATCCTTGAACCACTGCAGGTACTGGAAATGTGGAACAATACAGAAGGTTAGAGGAACTTATGGTTCAGGTGGCATCTACTGAAGGGAAAGAGACAACTTCTGACTGCCATGGAGCAGTTTGCAACAAAGCAAAGCATTGTCAGCATATATGATAGCAATGTTAAAGGGGTATTTGGACAGATGGGGGCAACTTGCAGACAGATGGGATTAGTTCAGACAAAGGCCGTTGTCACTGCAGACATGGTGAACCACATGGCCTGTTTCTGTGCTGTAGTGTTTGAAGTACACCACTCCCTTCACCCTCTGAAAACAGCATTCTGTGTTCTCTCCACACCAATCCCAGGCTCACTATCAGACTCAGCACAGAAACAGGTCCTTTGGCACATTGTGTCAGCATTGACCAGGATCAAGTATATTATCTGATCTATTAATCAGGTAATCGCTGGCATACGTCGTGACATTTGTTGTCTTGCGGCAGCAGTACAGAGCAATGCAGAACACTAAAAGCCGTAAATTACAATAAATATATATTTAAAATAATGGATTAAATAGTAGTACAAATAAAGAGGGAAAAGAAAATACTGAGGTCGTGTACTTGGGATCAATGTCCGTTCAGAAATCTGATTGCAGAGAGGAAAAGCTGTTCCTAAAACATTGAGTGCATGTCTCCAGGCTCTCGTACCACCAGCTTAATGGTAGCAATGAGAAGAAGATGTGTCCTGGGTGGTGGGATCCTTAATGATGGGTGCCACCTTTTTGGGGCATCACCTTTTAAAGGTCTCCTCGATGCTGGAGAGGCTAGTGCCCATGATGGAGCTAGCTGAATTTATAACTTTGTGCAACTTCCAATCCTGTGTGGTGACCCCTCCATACTAGACGGTGATGCAACCTGTTAGAATGCTGTCCACAGTACATTTGTGGAAATTTGCAAGTGCCTTTTGTGACATACCGATTCTCCTCAAACTGCCATGCCTTTTTTGTAATTGCATTGATATGTTGGACCCAGGATAGATCCTCAGAGATGCTGACGCTCAGGAACTTGAAACTGCTCACCCTTTCCAATACTGATCTCTCAATGAGGACTGATGTGTGTTGTCTCAACTTCCCCTTCCTGAAATCTACAATCAACTCCTTGTCTTACTGACGTTGAGGCCAGGTCATTGCTTGGGCAGAAGTTGAATCTAGGCATGACCAATCTCTCAAAACACTTTGTCACAGTAGATGTGAGTACATCTGGGTGACAGTTGTTGAGGAAGCTCACCCTTCTCAGGCACTGGTATGTTTGTTACACTTTTGAAGCAGGTGGAAACCTTTGACTGCAGCAGAGAGAGATTGAAGGTGCATACATAAAATGCAGAAGGAACTCGGCATTCTTAAGAAGGTTTTCATCCTGAAACATCGACTGTCTGTTCAGAGATGCTGCCTGACTTGTTGAGTTCCTCTAGCATTTTGTGTATGTTGCTTTGGATTTCCAGCATCTGCAGAATTTCTGTTTTTGAGAATGAAGGTGTCTGAACAGTTGCTTGGCACAGGTTATCAGAGCCCTACCAGGTACACCATCAAGGCCTGACACCTTGCAAGAGTTCACTCTCTTGAAAGATGTTCTGACATTGGCCTCGAAAGCGGAGAACACAGGATCACCAGGGATTCACACAGGTGTAGTTTATTCTGTCTTTCAAAGTGTGCATAAAAGGCATTGAGCTCATCTGATAATGAAGATGAAGCATCACTGTGAGTCATAATATTAGGTTTTGTTTTGTAGAAAGTAATGGTGCATAAATCTTGCCAGAGCTGACATGCATCAGATTCCATCTCTAACCTCAATTGGAATAGTTCTGGATTACCAGTCCTGATACTAGTCTAACTAATCATATCTACCTGCAAGTCATCCCTGGCTATTCGTGCATCTGTCTAAATGCCCCTTAAATGTTGTTGTCACATCTGCCTCCATCGCTTTGCTTTGTCACAAACTGCTCCATGGCCTGTCCATTCAACATTCTCATCACTCTATGGTTGAAGTGGTTTATTATTGTCAAAAATACTGAAGTACAGTGGAAAACTTGTCTCATATACTGTCCATACAGATCAGATCATTACACAGTACATTGAGGTAGAACAAGGTAAAACAATTGCAAAACGCAGAATAAAGTATTACAGAGAAAGTGCAGGCAGATATTAAGCTGTAAGGCCATGAAGAGATAGATTGTGAGGTCAAGAGTCAATGTTAGTGTACTGGGCAGATATTCAGTACTCTTAAACAGCCTGGTGGGACTTGCTTTCAGGCTTTTCTATTTGCTGCCCAGTGGGAAGGGGGAGAAGAAGAAAGAATGTCCAGAATAGGTGGGGCCTTTGATTATGCTGGCTGCTTTACTGAGGTAGCCGTAAGTATAGACAGAGTCCATGGAGGGGAGGCTGGTTTCTGTAATGTGCTGAGCTGTGTCCACAGTTCTCTGCAGTTTAATCTGGTCACAAACAAAGCAGTTGCTGTACTAAGCTGAGATGTGTCCAGATAGGATGCTTCATATCGTAGTTTGATTAAAAATCAGTGAAGGGCAAAGATGGCATGCCATATTTCTTTAGCCACCCTGAGGAAGTAGAGCTTTCTTAAACGTGGGCTCTGCATGGTTGGACCAGGACAGGCTATTGGCAATGTTCACGCCAAGGCATCTGAAGCTTTCAGCATCTCCTCTGTACCGACTTCCAAGCACCTTAAAACTGTTCCTTCTTGTGGCAACCATGTCAGCCCTGGGAAAAAGCCTCTGACTATCCACACGATCAATGCCTCTCATCATCTTATACACCTCTATCAGGTCACCTCCACCACTACTCTCTGGCATCTCCCATCTAGCCACTGTTGAATCCATTTTATTACTCCAGCATTAACACCTACCAACTGAACCTTCTTAACTAACCTTCCATGTGGAACTTTGTCAAAGGCCTTGCTGAAGTCCATATAGACTACATCCACTGCCTTACCCTCGTCAACATTCCTCGTAACTTCTTCAAAAAATTCAATAAGGTTTGTCAAACGTGACCTTCCACGCACAAATCCATGCTGGCTACTCCTAATCAGATCCTGTCTATCCAGATAATTATAAATACTATCTCTAAGAATACTTTCCATTAATTTACCCACCACTGATGTCAAACTGACAGGTCTACAATTGCTAGGCTTACTTCTAGAACCCTTTTTAAACAATGGAACCACATGAGCAATACGCCAATCCTCCGGCACAATCCCCGTTTCTAATGACATCTGAAAGATCTCCATCAGAAAAGATATATTAGGAGTTTGAAGAGATTTGGCATGTCAACAAATACACTCAAAATCTTCTATAGTTGTACTGTGGACAGCATACTGACAGGCTCCATCACTGTCTGGTATGGAGGGGCTACTGCACAGGACCAAAAGAAGCTGCAAAGGGATGTAAATATTCCTCATAACTTCAAAAAAAAATATATATATATATATTTAAAAAAAGTGAGGTAGTGTCCAAGGGATCAATGTCCATTTAGGAATTAGATGGCACAGGGGAAGAAGCTGTTCCTGAATCGTTGAGTGCCTTCAGGCTTCTGTACCTCCTTCCTGATGGTAATAGTGAGAAAAGGCCATGCCCTGGGTGCTGGAGGTCCTTAATAATGAGCGCTGCCTTTCTAAGACACTGCTCCTTGAATATGTCTTGGGTAGTTTGTAGACTAGTACCCAAGATGGAGATGATGAGATTTACACCCCTTTGCAGCTTCTTTTGGTCCTGTGCAGTAGCCCCTCCATACCAGACAGTGATGGAGCCTGTCAGAATGCTGTCCACAGTACAACTATAGAAGATTTTGAGTGTATTTGTTGCCATGCCAAATCTCTTCAAACTCCTAATTAATTATAGCCATTGTCTTGCCTTCTTTATAACTACATTGTTATGTTGGAACCAGGTTAAATCCTCAGAGATCTTGACACCCAGAAACTTGAAGCTGTTCACTCTCTCCACTTGTAATCCCTCTATAAGGATTGGTATGTGTTCCTTTGTTTTACCCTTTCTGAAGTCCACAATCAGCTCTTTCGTCTTACTGACGTTGAGTGCCACATTGTTGCTGCGGCACCATTCCACTAGTTGTCACCTCTTAATCCTGTATGCCCTCTCATCACCATCTGGGATTCTACCAACAATGGTTGTATTGTTCGCAAATTTATAGTTGGTATTTGAGCTATGCCTAGCCACACAGTGATGTGTATACAGAGAGTAGAGCAGTGGGCCCCTGGGGTGCGCCAGTATTGATCGCCGGTGAGGAGGATATGTTATCAACAATCCGCACAGATTGTGATCTTCCGGTTAGGAAGTTGAGGATCCAATTGCAAAGGGAGGTACAGAGTCTGTCACGATCTCCTGTATGTTACTGATGTTGAACTTGCACCATTTGACAGAGTCCTCCATCAGGACCATGTATTCATCCTTCTGTCCTCCCTTTATACACCCAACTATTGCTGAATGATCAGAGAATTTCTTTAGATGACATGACTCAGTGTTGTCTAAAGTCCGAGGTATACAGGGTAAACAGGAAGTGAGCCAATACAGTCCCCTGTGGGGCCCCAGTGCTGCTTATAGCCATGTCTGACACACAGCTCTGAAGCCACACGTAATGTGATCTGCCAGTCAGGCAGTCCATTATCCAGGATACAATGGGTGCCAATCTCCATTGAACGGAGTTCTTCCCCCAGCAATGAAGGTTGTATGGTATTAAAGGCACTTGAGAAATCAAAAAACATGATCCCCACAGTGCTGCCCTGCTTATCCAAGTGGGAATAGGCTCTGTTTAGCAGGTAGATGAGGGCATCATCAATGCCAGTGATGGCCAAACTGCAGGGGATCGAGGGCTGATCTGACCAGGGGTTGAAAATCTGGTTCTGATTCCAATTTTGCTGCCTACCCCTGCTGCTTGCGGTCTATTGGTCAGGAGGTCAGGGATCCAATTGCAAAAGGAGATGTTGAGATCTCTGAGCTCTCCATTAATTTTACTGGTGGCAGTATTGCATTTCTACTCTGAGTTCAGATTTTGCCCACAAGTGGACATTGTCTTTTCCACATGTGCCTATCAATCTTACACCGTAACTGTAAAGATCTTTAAAATGATCAAAGCTGCTACGTGTGCAAACTTACAGTTGAGAATCCTTTGCAGTTACCTGGTTTTCTGCATTAATTACTCATAAAATGTGGTCTGATATTCATCTAAGTCGCAATAATAGACAAAGACAATCTGCCTAAACAAATAACAAACAACTGTACTTCTTGTCAATACTGAGTACACCATTTAAACAATCTTTCTAGGTTCAAAAATTTATGTGAACCCCTGCAGTTAAGCCTTCTACAAAAGTTATTTTGGAGTCAGGTGTTCAAATCAATAACATGAGATTGGAGGTGTGGGTTGTCAAGGTGTCCGACCCTAAAAAAAAGGCATACTACATTGGGTTACTGACATGGCCTGTTCTTCTCAAAAAAGATACATTTATTTGCACCATGCCTTGAATCAAAACAACTTTCAGAGGACCTTTGGAGAAGAATTGTAGCTCTGAAAGGCTACAAAAGCATTTCTAAAGACTACAGTAAAATTGCCTACAAATGGAAGAAACTCAGTATTGTTGCTACTTTCCCTAGGAGTGGGCATCCTGCAAAGATCACATCAAGAGCACAACATGCAGTGATGACGGAGGTGATAAAAGAACCCAAGGGTAACAGAAAGAGACCTGCAGAAACCTCTGGAACTGGCTAAAGTCTTTGTTCACCTCATCCCAACTGTGAAGCATTGTGGAAGGTGGATCATGGTTTGGGACTGCTTTGCTGCCTCAAGATAGCTTGCAGTCGTTGAGGAAACAATGAGTTCAAAATTGTATCAAGATTACGCAAGTCTGATCAGCAGCTACAGGAAATGTTTGGTGGAGGTTATTTCTGCTAAAGGAGGTTCTACCAGTTATTAAGTCCAAGGGTTCACATACTTTTTCCAGCCTGGACAATGAATGATTAAACAATGTGTTCAATAAAGACATGAAAAGAACAATTGTTTTGTGTTATTAGTTTAGGCAGGTAGTGTTTGTGTATTATTTTGACTTGGGTGAAGATCAGACTACATTTTATGAGTAATTAATGCAGAAAACCAGGTAATTGCAAAGGGTTCACAGACTTCAGTAGGTAGTTTCTCTTTGGTTCACATCTGCCTGTTCGCCAGTAACCTCACTACTTCTCCCATCCCCCTCCTCTTTCTTGCCTCTTCCTTTCCCTCCCCACCTCCTCAAATCACTCTCCCCCATCCCCTCCCCACCAATCATTTTGTAAGGAAGAAGCATTGTTTGCTTCAACCATGACATGTTCAGACATGGAAATTGCAAACCCACTACAAGTGTCCCCCGCTTTACGAATGTTCACTTTACACCACTTCGCTTTTACAAAAGAACTACATTGGTAACCTGTTTTCGCATTACAAAGAGGATTTCCGCTTTTACAAAAATTTTTCCCATATAAATTAATGGTTCTTTGCTTTACATCATTTCAGCTTAAGAAAGGGTTCGTAGGAACGCTCTACCTTTGTAAAGGGGGGGGGGCATCTGTAGTGTGGAAGTAAAAGGTTTAAAAACCTGTCATTTTATATCTATCAATGCAAGTATCTGGTTTGTTCAGCCCCATGAAGATGTGAAAAGGAAACTAATGAAAAATATAGAAGGTAATTAACCTACAGATTTTTGATGTTGGGAAGAATACTAAAAAGTAGAAATTACTCCCCTGACAGAAAATCCGAATTAACCTCATATACCTCTTGGCAATGGATAACCCTGAGGCCAGATTACTCATCTTGGCAAAGGAATAATAAACTTGCATGTTTGGTAATCCTGCCTTCATAAAACTTGCCATGAGTAAGGCCACAGGAATTGTCCTTATTTATTATAAAATACCAGAATTACTGAGTAAGGGGATTAAGAAGGAAGCAGTCTTGAGATTTGCCATTACTCTTGTTTAAATAACTTTTCTGTTTAAAGTTTAATTTATAGGACATTTCCTGGACATAAATCTGCTGTCCAGTGGGGATGTGATAGCTCCCATTACAACCCTCCATCCCCCCCCCGGTGTTCACTTTCAAGATCTAGTTCCTCTAATGAGCCTGCTGATAGGGAGGCTATCAGTTAAAACTGATCCTTGGGGTAAAATTTGGGTAGGGACCCAAGACAATAGTTGCCAGCCTTATAACAGTTCTGGGCAGAGCTCAGAACGTAGAACTTAGAACAGTATAGCACAGTGCAGGCTCTTTGGCCCACATTGTTCTGCCAACCTTTTAACCTACTCTAAGATCAGTTTAACGCTGCATCCATTATTCTATCATCCATGTATCCATCTAAGAGTCTCTTAAATTTGTTTCCAAAGTGTTTGCCTCTACCACCACCCAAGGAAGCATGTTCCAAGGACCCACCACTCTGAGTAAAAAAGCCTGCCTCTAACATTTCCTGATACTTTGCTTTCATCTTAAAATTATGTGCCCTGGTATTAGCCAATTTTGCCTTGGGGGAAAATGTCTCTGGCTGTAGACTTGCTCTATGCCTCTTATCATATTATACAGCTCTATTAAGTCACCTCTCATCCCCCTGCTCTCCAAAGAGAAAAGCCCTAGCTTGTCCAACTTTTCTTCATAAGACATGCTGTCTAATCCAGGCAGTATCCTGGTAAACCTTCTCTGCGCCCTCTTTAAAGCTTCCATATACTGAGGCGTCAGAATTGAGCACAATATGCCCAAGTGTGGTCTAACCAGGGTTTTTAAAACTTCAACATTACCTTGCACCTCTTGAACTCAGTTTCCCGACTAATGAAGACCAACACACCATACACCTTAACCACCCTATCAACTGGCGCAGCAAGTTTGAAGGATCTGTGGTAGCTGGAGTAATGATTTGGGACTATAGTTTTCAAGCAGGTGTTCGTGGGTGAGGCTTCAGGGGGCAGAATATCTGTGGGATTCTACCTGGTGTTGCGAGGCCACAAAAATTGAGTGTAACAAAAAGAATTGGTAACCCCATAGGTTTCCTCTGCTTCCTTCTCACATTGCAAAGTCATTCAGGTTGGATGATTAATTGGTCATATGGTTGTAATTGAGCGGCGTGGGCTTATTGGGCCAGAAGGGAATACTGAAGGGGATTTTCACGCTGTGAATGGTGAGCGTGTGGAATGAGCTGCAGCGAAAGTGGTGGATACAGGTTCGATTTCCACATTTCAGAGAAGTTTGGACAGGTACATGAATGGGGGAGTGTGGAGGGCTGTTTTCCAGGTGCAGGCCAAAGGGAGAAGACAAAATAAAAATTCAGCATGGAATAGATGGGCTGAAGGGCATGTTTCTGTGGCCTACAATAGTTAGAAAAATAAGTATTTTGTGTAGAGTTGCAGAGTCATAGAGTACTACAGTGCAGAAACAGGCCCTTTAACCCATCTATTCCATGCTGAACCATTAATCTGCCTAGTCCCATTGAGCTGCACCCAAACTATAACCCTCCATACCCACCAACACCTATTCATGTACTTATCCAAACTTCTCTTAAATGTTGCAGTTGAACCCACATCCACCATTTGTGCTGGCAGTTCATTCCACACTCACTACCCTCTGAGTGAAGGAGTTCTCTTTAAGCATTTCACCTTTCACCCTTAACCCATGACCT
Organism: Hypanus sabinus; assembly: GCF_030144855.1. Taxonomy (NCBI): domain Eukaryota; kingdom Metazoa; phylum Chordata; class Chondrichthyes; order Myliobatiformes; family Dasyatidae; genus Hypanus; species Hypanus sabinus. The sequence continues at coordinate 178,050,332 of NC_082712.1, read as the reverse complement.
CTAGTTATAGTCTTACCCAACCTCAGTGGAAAGAACCTGCTTGCTTTTACCCTATCTATATTCATAATTTTATATACCTCTATTAAATCTCCCCTTAGTCTTCTATATTCCAGGGAACAAAGTCCTAACCAGTTCAATGTTTCTTTATAAGTCAGGTCCTCAAATCCCAGCAAAATCCTTGTAAATTTTCTCGGCACTCTTAAAATCTTATTTACATCGTTCCTGTATGTAAGTGACTGGAACTTCACACAAAACTCCAAATTAGGTCCCAGCAATGTCTTAGGCAATAAGATATAGGAACAAAATTACGCCATATCGATTTTACTCTGCCATTTCATCATGGCTGATCCATTTTTCCTCTCAGCCCCAATCTCCTGCCTTCACCCTGTATCCCTTCACACCTTGACCAATCAACTCTGCCTTAAAAATAGAAATTCCACAAGTTCACCGCTCTCTGACTAAAGAAATCCTTCCCCATCTCCTTTCTAAAAGGATGCCCCTCTTTTCTGAGGCTGTGTCCTTTGATCCCATCATAGGAAACATCCTCTCCAAATCGACTCAATCAAGGCCTTTCACCATTCGATAGGTTTCAGTGAGGTCACCCTTATTCTTCAGATTCTAGTAAATACAGACCCAGAGCCATCAAACGCTCTTCATATGACAACTTGTTCAATCTTGGAGTCATTCTCATGAACTTCCTTTGAACCCTCTCCAGTTTCCACACATCCTTTCTAAAATAAGCGGCCCAAAACTGTGTACAGTACTCCAAGTGAGACCTCAGCAATGCTTTATAAAGCCTCAACATTACATCCTTTTATATTCTAGTCCTCGTGAAATGAATACTAACATTGCATTTGCCTTCCTCACCACTGACTCAACCTGCAAATTTATTTTTAGGGAATCCTGCACAAAGACTCCAAAGTCCCTTCCCACCTCAGTTTTTTGGATTTTTTCTTCATACAGAAAATAGTATACCCTTTCATTTCTTCTACCTAACTGTATGACCTTACACTTCCCACTTCTGCCACTTCATTGCCCATTCTCCTAATCTAAGTCCATCTGTAGCCTCTCTATTTCCTCAAAATTACCTGCTCCTCCACCTATCTTCATCTTGTCTACAAACTTTGCAACAAAACCATCAATTCCGTCATCCACGTCATTGACACATAATGTAAAAAGAATCAGTCCCAACCCAGACTCCTGTGGAACACCATTAGTCACCAGCAGCCAACCAGAAAAGGCTGCTTTTATTCCCACTCTTTGCTTCCTGCCAATCGGCCAATGCTTTATCCATGCTAGAATCTTTCCTGTAATACCATGGGCTCTTAAATTGTTAAGCAGCCTCGTGTGGCACCTTGTCAAAGGCTTTCTGAAAATCCAAGTACAAAGCATCAAGTGATTCTCCTTTGTCTATGCTACTTGATATTTCTTTAAAGAATTCCATCAGGTTTGTCAGGCAAAGTTTTCCCTTAAGGAAGCCATGCTGACTATGGCCTATTTTATCATGTGCCCCCAAGTACCCTAAGATCGCATCCTTAATAATCGACATCAGTGTCTTTCTAACCACTGAGATCAGGTTAACTGGCCTATAATTTCATTTCTTCTGCCTCTCTCTTCTTGAAGAGTAGAGTGATATTTGCAAATTTTCAGTCTTCTGGAAGCATTCTGGAATCTAGTGATTCTTGAAAAATCATTACTAATGCCTCTGCAATCTCTTCAGCCACCTCTTTCACAACCCTGGGGTATACACCATCTGCTCCAGCTGACTTCAGACCTTTCAGTTTCCAAAGAACCTTCTTTCTAGTAATGGCAATTTCACTCCCTTCTCCCTTCTCCCTGCACTCTGGAACTTCCACCACACTGCACAGTGAAAACTGATGCAATGTACTTATTCAGCTTCACCGCCACTTTCTTGTTCCCGATTACTACCTCTCCAGCATCATTTTACAGTGGTGCAATATCCATTATAGCCTCTCTTTCACACTTTATATATCTGAAGAAACTTTTGGTATCCTCTTTAATATTATAGGCTAGCTTATTTTTGTATTCCATCTTTACTTTAATGACTATTTTTAGTTGTCTTCTGTTGGTCTTTAAATGCATCTCAATCCTCTGACTTCCCACTATTTTTTGCTGTATTATAGGCCCTCTCTTTGGCTTTTATGTCAGCCTTGACTACTCTTGTTAGCCACGATTGTGTCATCTTACCTTCAGAATACTATCTCCTCTTTGGGATGTTTATGTCCTGTGCCTTCCAGCTTGTAGTTCTCAATAAAACTTGCTCTTCCAGTGTTCTTTTCCAGTTAATTTTGGCCAACTTCTCTCTCATGCCAGTGTAATTCCCTTTATTTCACTGTAATACTGATACATCTGACTTCAGTGTCTTCTCAAATTTCAGGGTGAATTTGATCACTTGCCCCTAGGGCTTCTTTTACCTTGAGTTCTTTAATCAATTCTGGTTCATTGCACAACACCCAATCCAAAATAGCTGATCCCCTATTGGGCTCAATTACAAGCTGCTCTAAAACGCCATTTTATCGGCACTCTAGAAATTCCCTGTCCTGTAATCCAGCAGCAACCTGATTTTGCCAATCTACCTGCGTATTGAAATCCCCCATGACTTTTGTAGCATTGCCCTTTGGCATGCATTTTCTATCTCCTGTTTTTATTTGTAGACCAAATCCTTACTACTATTTGGGGGTCTGTACACAACTCCCATCTTCTACGACTGTACTTCAACATAATGTCTTGACTCCACTGGCAGTTGTAGCTAACGTGAGTTGGGAAGGGTTCTTGAGCAACTTTTAAAGCTTGTTTTGCTCTTCAAAGCATTAACATTTAATATGGAAATAGTTCAAGATACTTCTGATGCACAAAGCAGACTGTCTGAGCCACAGATGTTTAGGCTAGCCGCTAAAATGAACACATACTCCTTTTAGAATTTTGCATCAGTGGTTAGCCAGCTTTAAAGTGCTATCCAAGTGTAATCACCCCCGAAACACATTTCATCATCATGAGCAAATCGCCCTTTTCATTGCTTTCTTGCTTTCTAATAAATCACTGAGGATCAAGGTTACAAAATGGTTGTATTAATCCTTTCCACTTTTCTGCATGAGTTATTTTACTGTAAGGTTAATATTAGATTAGCTTTATTTATCGCACAGACATCAAAACCTACAATGAAGTGTGTTGTTTGTGTCAACAAACCAGCACGGTCTGAGGATTATGCTGGGGGCAATCCAGCACCAACATAGGCATAAGCACAATTTACTAAAGATACTTTTGTAAGTTAAGTTCAAGTTCAGGTTTATTGTCATTTGACTGTACATGTGTACGACCAAACGAATCGGTGTGCCTCTAGACCAGGGCTTCCTCACTTGGGGTCCACAGACCCCTTAGTTATTAGTAGCGGTCTATGGCATAAAAAGCTGGGAACTCCTCTCCAGACCTCCGTGCACTCACAATAATTGAATAAACACACAGCACATAAAACAAAATATTACTATAAAAAGTAAATAAAATATAATTCAAAATGCATGTAGCTCCTACTTAACAATACAGTAAACAACTTGCTGTCCTAGTGTCAAGACCTCGGTGGTGGCAGGGTATTCATTAGTCTCACAGCCTGAGGGAAGAAGCTGTTAGCTAGCCTGGCAGTCCTAGTCCTGTTGCTTATATACCTCCTTCTGACAGTAGTGGGTCAAAGAGATGTGGGATGGAAGGTAGGGATCCTCAAAAATGTTACGAGCCAACACTTACCAGCTATCCAGTTTTGTAATCCCTTCTCCAAATGGGTCACTATATAGTAATTATATTAGTGGGATATAGGAATAGGCATCCGTTAGTCTCGTGAGACCATGGATTTGCACCTTGGAAGGTTTCCAGGGCACAGGCCTGGGCAGGGTTGTATGGGAGACCGGCAGTTGCCCAAGCTGCAAGCCTTCCGCTCTCCACGCCACTGATGTTGTCCAAGGGAAGGGCACTAGGACCAATGCAGCTTGGCACCGGTGTCATCGCAGAGCAATGTGTTGTTAAGTCCTTGCTCAAGGGCACAACATGCTGCTTCAGCTGAGGCTCGAGTCAGTGACCTTCAGATCACTAGACCAATGCCTTATCCACTAGGCCAGGGGTCAGCAACCTTTACCACTGAAAGAGCCACTTGGACCCGTTTCCCACAGAAAAGAAAACACTGGGAGCCGCAAAACCCGTTTGACATTTAAAATGAAATAACACTGCATACAACGTTTTGTTTTGCCTTTATGCTATGTATAAACAAACTATAATGTGTTGCATTTATGAAATTGATGAACTCCTGCAGAGAAAACGAAATTACATTTCTGCATGCAACAAAAACATTTTGAACTCCGAAAAAAAAGACGTTGGGTTGAAGGTTACTTTTAAGTAAAATACTCAACGTCTATTTGAGTCCTCCTTGTATTTATGAAAAACGCCAAACTTAAATTTGCCGCCAGCAGCAAAAATAACGTCAGCCAGCTGTCAACCTGAAAAATAAAAGGACTATTTCACTGAACAATGAAAACATATGAATATACGTAAAATAATAGGCAATTAAAATATTTATCATACTTGTTCAGGTTGACTCACACCTGACAATGCAGTCGTATTCAATAGGGATGGATCGATGCTTAGGGGAGTGACCGGGAAGGATAATGTGTTTTTTTCCTCTCTGAACTCACAGAAGCGTTTCCCAAACGATGTTTGCATTGCGATGATTGCAGAATGTAAATACTCCGAATTTATCATGTCGTGACCTTGTTTGAACTCTCTCAAATTGGGGAAGTGAGACAATGTGCCTTTCTGTAAATCTCTGGCAAGCAACGTCAACTTGCGCTCGAATGCCAAAACATCCTCCAACATGTGCAGGGCTGTACGTCCTTACCCCGTTGAAGAGCTGTGTTCAGCGTGTTCAGGTGCGCTGTCATGTCTACCATGAAGTGTAGCTTTTCCAGCCACTCTGGCTGTTCCAGCTCAGGAAAGGTGAGCCCTTTGCTGCTCAGGAAAGTTTTCACTTCTTCCAGACACGCGACAAAGCGTTTCAGCACCTCCCCTCTGGACAGCCAGCGATAGAAACACGTTGTAGCGGTGTGCTACACGCAGTCAGTAAACTGCAGTCAAAGATAGCTTTATTCGAACTAAACAGCCTTGCTTTGAAGCCTCCCTCAACCCGCCCCCCCATGGGCGCGGATGCTGCAAAAGACACGTACTCACAAACCCCCGTAGGCTATCTCCCTTAGCCTGAACGCTGGCTAATTGTGAGCCGGTTCGGATGTGTCAGGAAATGGGTCGCCACAACGTCTTATTTAGATTGTACAAGATCACCATAATCTTCAAATTTAGATTTACATTTCAAAAACTAACAAACTAACATAAAATACATTTTAATTAAATACTGACCATGTAGCGGTGTGCTACTCGCAGCGCTAAAATTACGACACGGAGTCGGTAACTGCAGTCGAAGGAAAAAACTTTATTCGAAATCTTCAGCCTCACTTTTAAGCCTCCCTCAACCTGCCCCCCATGGCGCAGAGGCTCCAAAGCTCTGTGCTCGCAAACCCCCGTAGGCTATCTAATTGTGAGTCGGTTCGGATGTGCCAGGAAAAGGGTCGCCACAACCATTTATTTCCCAAAGCAACAGGGAGCCGCAGCACAGACGTAAAAGAGCCACATGTGGCTCCGGAGCTGCGGGTTGCCGACCCCCGCACTAGGCCATGCGCCAACACTAGTGGGATAAGATACTGCTTAAAACCTATTTCTTTTACCAAATATTATGTGTCAATTTATGTTTAGGAACCTTCTCTGAAACATTTGGAAAAGGGCAAGACATTCTGGATTCTGACATGTCAGCTCTGTTCCTGTTCCCACAGAAACACTCTGGCTACCAATAATTTCTGGCATTTTCTGTCTTTTCTTTAGGCCACTTTCCTCCTTAAGCCTCTTGCACCATTGACCATCAACCCTAGACATCACCACTCATAAATGCCTGAACCCAAAACCCTGAATAAACAGTTGTTAAATGGAAACTTGTTCATTTCAGGTTCAACACTAATAATTGGCTCAACATTTCCAGTAGTTTGCAGAGAAGAGGTTCGAAGTAAATTTATTATCAAAGTGCGTAAATGTCACCATATACAAAACTGAGATTCATTTTCTTGCAGGCATATACATGAAAATGAAGAAATACAATAGAATTTACAAAAAGAAAAAAATGCATAAGACATTTGAGGCCCTGCCGTTGGTCAGGATTAACCATAGATGTTGTGTCCTAGCTGTCTACGTGATACACCAGCCAGGGCAGTATGATATGGAGAGCAAGCAGTTGCCCACACAGCAGGTTTCCTCTTCCACACAGCTGATAACTCCAAAGGAACTGCAGAGGCTCATACAATTTAACTCTAGCAGAATTGCAGGAGTTACCAGTCAGCATTGAATTCAATGTAGAACTACCTTACAAACTCCAGCTCCAGACTTTTCCTCTGGGTTTACTCCTAAAACCTTCTCCAGCCATGAGTGGATAAAGCTGCAAGGCAGCACAGGTTTGAGATCACAGTTTTCCTTCTAGGTGAGCTGCCAACTATGGCTGAGGAGCCCCGTCTGCCCAGAGCAACTGGGTTTAGGACACCAGTAACCCATTTTTGCTCCTTATCCTGTCAGTACAAAGGGTTTCGCTGAGCCACGTGTGAAGGCCAGGGGCTGAACTTGGTTGTCAGATGTAATTCGAGTAGCACGCCATTGGGAGCATTTAATGGGTAATGGGAGCTTATCTCCATTATGCCCCTGGCTATGACAACCTTAAGAAACCTTCAAATCACTAACTGCAAATAATAAAAAATACTGAGAACATGAGTTGTAAAGGGTCCTTGAAAGTGAGTCTGTAGGTTGTGGAATTGGTTTAGTGAGGTGAGTGAAGTTATCCATGCTGCTTCAACAGCCTGATGGTTGTGGGGTAATAACTGTTTCTGAACCTGATGGTGTGGGATCTGTACCTTCCTGCCTGATGGTAGTAGCGAGAAGAAAGTATGACCTTCTGTTCTTGTGATGGAGGTCATTATTGATGGATGCTGCCCACAATGTAGTGACAAACCACAGTTAAATAAATAATCACATGAACTAATCCCTTCTGCCTACACAAAGGCCATATTCTTCCATTTTTCTCACACTCGTGCCTATACAAACGTCTCTTAAATGCCCTAATGTGTCTGCCTCTACCAGCACCCTGGCAGTGCATTCCAGGTACCTATCTGTGTATTAAAAAACACAACTTGACCCTCACATATCCTTTAAAATTGCCCCCTCCCACCTTAAATGCACTCCTTCTGGTGAATGGAGTGCTAACCTTAGTAGAACTGGGATCTGCTGAATTGGACTGTAGCTGTACAAAGTTGTGGTTAGACAATAGCTGGAGAGCTGAGCATGTCTGAGCTCTACATTACAGGCTTAATTGAAAACGTATGGACTCGGTTAAATATGAGGAGACATTACACAATGTGAAATTTAGAAGGTAATGTGATTGAAGTTGCTCGGACATGAAGGGGAACTGATTAAAGAGCTATTTCAGATTGCAGTCCAGATTGGGTTTAATTCTGTGAGGACAGTGGAAGTTTCTTCAACAGGATGTTATGAAGTTAATTGTTTTATATCTGAGAGTGGCATTTAAGTTCACCAGAAGTGTTTACTGGGTAATGAAGTGAACTTGGCTTCTCTAAACCACTCCAGGTTTACTCTTATTTTCTTTATTAGTCTACTTTTAAGTTTTCCAAGATGGATTTTTATTCCCTCTATGATAGGTTCTGCCTCTATAACATATAAAATAATGATCTAGTCTGCCCTATATAATCCTTTTGTATTTAAATTACAAAGAGCATATTTTTTCTAAATACCCACTTTTATCTTAAACAATTTCAGGTCAAATTTTATTGTTACCTTGATTTTGAGATTTCCTAATTTTTATTTTGTCCCTCCTGTCCCCCTGCCCCAATCAGCTGCATCACCTTTTCCTTGCAAGTTTTCTGTTTATTTGTCTGTGCAATGTTTTTCTGTGCCTTTTTGTTTTATATTATTAGTTACAGAATCAGTTGGCCAAGGATATTTTTCCAGTTTGGAGCATTCAGTTCTTGTCATTCACAGATATAAACTGATTCTGGAATGCCTTAAATCTGTCATTTTAATCTCTTCCCCCCCCCCCCCAACCACCTTGCCCAACATGTACTCTCTGGATACCAATCTTCAGAACCCTGGAGAAGGCCTTTTCTTAGTAAAAGCTTTATTATTTCTCCCCTTAACCACCTCTGTCCACAGACTGTGATATGAAGGTTTTTTAAGGTTGTCAGAAGTCTGTGCCCAAGTCATTGGGTATATTTAAAGCAAAGGTTGATAGTTTCATTAGTAAAGGCAGAATCAGGTTTAGTATCACTGGAAGACAGAGGAAATGCAGTGGATGTCATTTACTTGGATTTTCAGAAGGCATTTGATAAGGTGCCACACATGAGGTTGCTTAACAAGATAAAATCCTATGGCTTTACAGGAAAGATACTGGCATGAATCGCTGACAGGAGGCAGTGAATGAGAGTAAAGGGGGCCTTTTCTGGTTGTCTGCCAGTGACATAATTTAGATAATAGAATTGAGCTAATGGAATTGATAGCTTTAATGGCAAAGTTTGTGGATGATACAAAGATAGGTGGAGGGGCAGGTAGTGCCGAGGAAGCAATGCAATTGCATCAGGATTTAGACAGATTAGAAGAATGGGCAAAAAAGTGGCAGATGAAATACAGTGTTGGGATATGTACAATAATGCATTTTGGTAAAAAGGACAATAGTGCAGACTATTACATAAAAGGGGTGAAGGTTCAAACATCAGAGGTGTAGAGGTACTTAGGGAGTCCTTGTGCAAGAATCCCAGAAGGTTAATTCACAGGTTAAGTCTGTGGTTAAGAAAGCAAATGTAATCACAAGTAAGAGAAAATCTGCAGATGCTGGAAATCCAAGCAACACACACAAAATGCTGGAGGGACTCAGTAGGCCAGGCAGCATCTATGGAAAAAAGTACAGTTGGCATTTTGAGCCAAAACCTTAAGCAGAAAGGTTCAGCCTGAAACATCGACTGTACTCTTTTCCATAGCTACTGCTTGGTCTGCTGAATTCCTCCAGCACTTTGTGTGTGTTGCAAGGCAAATGCAATGTTGGCATTTATTTCAAGGGGAATAGAATATAAGAGTGAGGAGTTAATGCTGAGCCTTTATAAGACACTAGTCAGGCTGTACTTGGAGTATTGTCAACAGTTTTGGGCCCTGTATCTCAGAAAGGATGTGTTGTCATTGAGAGAGTCCGTAGGAGGTTCACAAGGATGATTCCCGGAATGAAGGGGTTAGTATATAAGGATTATTGGGAGTTTTGGACCTGTACTCACTGGAATTTAGAAGAATGCGGTGGATCTCATTGAAACCTACCAAATGTTGAAAGGACTAGATAGGGTGGATGTGGAGAGGAGGTTTCCTCCAGGGGAAGTATCCAGAACTAGAGGGCACAGCTTCAAAATTGAAAAGCAATCATTTAGAACAGAGTAAGGAGGAATTTTATTAACCAGAGAGTGGTGAAGCTGTGGAATGCTCTGCCACAGACTGGTGGAAGCCAAGTCCGTGGGTATATTTAAGGCAGAAGTTGATAGTTTCCTGATTGGTCTGGGCATCAAGGATATAGTGAGAAGGCAGATGTATGGGGTTGAGTGGGATCTGGGATCAGCCATGATGGAGAAGACTCAGTGGGCTGAATGGCCTAATTCTGCTCCTATGTCTTGTGGTCTATTAAAAAAATGTAGTGCTAGAAGAGAGCAACAATACATGAGGTAGTGTTCGTGGGTCCATTGTCCATTCAGAAATCTAATGACAGAAGAGAAGAAGCAGTTTCTTGAAATGTTGAGTAAATCTCTTCAGGCTCCTATACCACCACCTTGATAGTAGCAGTGAGAAAGGGGCATCGAAGGTTACGGGGAGAAAGCAGGAGAATGGGAGTGAGAAGAATAATAAATCAGCTATGATCAAATGCCAGAGCAGGCTTAATAGATTGAATGTTCTAATTCTGCACCTATGACTTATGGTCTTTAAGAAAACAAAAGGAATAATGGGCTGGTCTTCATGGGTTCATGAACTCTGATGGAGGGGAAGAAGCTGTCCCTGGATCATTGAGTGTGGGTCTTCAGGCTCCTGTGCCTCCTGCCCTGATGGTATTAATAAGAAGAGGGCATATTCTTGATAGTAAAGGTTCTTGGTGATGGATGCTACCTTCTTGAGGTATCACCTCTTGAAGATGTTCTCTGGTGGGTAGGGTTGTACCCATGATGGAGCTGGAACCCTTTCAATAAGCCTCTTGTCTATGGTGCTTGCATTCACCCATGATTAAACTGTGCAGAATGATTTATGGTAGTTTCCTTGCCTTTCTAATCTGTGCCCAATTTAACAAGGCCAGAAATGCCATTTAAACGTTTTACCTCACTGTATAATTTCTATCCTGTGGAGTTCTCTATGCTCTCATGAAGAATATTTCATACAATTACATCTTTATTAAAAAAGTGTGATTGTGAATGACAGTTCAAAAGAAGTTTTAAGCCTTCTTGGTGGTGTTTAAATTTATGAATGTTTTTTTTTGTCCGTCCAAGGCGTCTTGAGTTAAACCTGATGTCACATGTTGGAGTGGTAGAGTAGGATCATCAAGCATGCAGTAAATAATTCCAGTAACACTAAAGTAATGAAAGCTCCTTTTCATCTTCAGAAAGGGGGCCGGTCTTTAATTACATCTGGAGATTATTACTCCAAAACGCAGAAACCTTGAAGCAAAATAGGTTCATTGTTTGTTGAGGCTAATGTGGAATTGGACCTGTCAGATCTGTGCCCACATAAGGCAGCTGACCACAACTTGAAAACATAAGTATGTTATTGATAGATCTAGCAGAATCCCCTTTACTTCGTGTGTGATCAGAATATGAAAGTTGCTACCACTCAGTGCTTGAGGTGAATTGGTGTATATTATGACCACACCAGGGACCATCATTTTAAGATGATTGGAAGAAAGTATGGGGGGGGGTATGTCAGAGCCAGGTTTTTACTTACACAGAGTGGTGGGTGCATGGAATGTGCTGCCAGAGATCATGGTCGAGGCTGATACATCAGGGACCTTTAAGAAATTCTTAGATAGGCACATGGATGATTGAAAGATGGAGGGCTATGCAGGAGGGAAGAGTTAGATTGATGTTGTAGCATTAACACTGGCATGGGATTGCTGGGCTGAAGTGCCTCTGATAGGTTCTTGCTTATAGAGGGAAGTCCATTTAGAACAGATTTAGGGTTATTTCTTTAGCCTGAGGGTGGGGAATCTGTGGAATTCATTGTCACAGATGGCTTTAGAAGCAGAGCAGAGGTTGATAGGTTCTTGCTTAGTCAGTGTGTCAAAGGTTACGAGGAGGAGGCAGGAGAATGGGGTTGAGAAAGATAATTAATCAGCCATGATGGATTGGTAGAGCCAAGGCAATGGGCCAAATGGCAGAATTCTGCTCCTATGTCTTATGGTCCAATGTAATTCTGTATATACCCATAATTTTTATTTTGTATTATTTCTCCTACATGTTACAAAATAATCCATAAATTTTGCTCATCCCACATGTCACCATCTTCTCTGAGTATTAATGAGAGGTGTGATAGCCTATGTAGCAAGTGACATTTTTTATTGCTTTAGTATGGAATGCCAGATGTAACACAGTACATGAATATTTATTCTAAGTTCTAGATTTTGGCCATCTCCGTAGTTAATGCCCCAGCGGAACATGAACGTTGAAATAAAACTGTTAGATTAGCACTCTTTATTTGCTTGCAGTCTTATTAATGGAAGAAAGCCTTGGGAGAGTAGAGCAATCAAAACATTGTCTTGTTGCTACTGGCAGGTTTACAGACTGGCTTCTCTTCTTGACAGTTTTGGCTCAGTTTCCTTTGCAACTGTTGGTCTCCAAGTCAGCAAAGGAAACATTTCACCAAGGAGAGAAGTTGGTGAACTTTCTTCAACCTCAAGCTACATTTAAAGTGGTCAATTCCCAGCACAGTTGTATCTGCTAAACATGAGCTTCAGGGTAGGAGTAGGTTATTTGACTCTTAAAATCAATCTCATAATCTCTCTCAATTCTGTTTTCTTGCATTATCCTCAATTCCATTGGTTTCCTTTATAACCACAAATTCTGCACCGTTTGACTGAGCCTCCACACCTCTTGTGTATATTCACCGCAGTTCTGATGTAGAAGAGAATTCTGGTCGTCTCATTGTAGGCAGGATGTGGATCCTTTCAAGGGGATGCTGAGATTTACCATGAAGCTGCCTGGATCAGAGCACGCCTTATGAAGAAAAGTTGAGCAAGCCAGGGCTTTCTCTTTGGAGTGAAGAAAGATGTGCGTTAACTTGATAAAGGTGTACAAGATAATAAGAAGCAAAAATTAATTGAACAGCCAGAGACTTCAGAAATGGCAAATACAGGTGATAATTTTAAGGTGATTGGAGTAAAGTGTAGGGGGAGATTTCAGAAGTTTTTTTTAGAGCGATGGGTGCATGGAATCTGGTGCCAAGGTAGTGGTAGAGGCAGATCAAATAGGGTCATTTAAGAAATTCTTGGATAGGCACATGGATGATAGAAAAATGGACTATGTAGGAGGGAAGGGTTAGATTGATCTTAGAGTTAGTTATAAATTCAGCACAATGTTGTGGGCCAAGGAACCTATATTGTGCTGTGGTGTTCTATGTAGAGAATTCGAATGATTCACCACCTTCTGAGTGAAAAAACATCTCGTTTCTGTCTCAAGTAATCTTGTATTCTGAGATGCTGACCCTTTGGATGCTTCAAATGAGAAGTAACACATAGTGCTGGAGCAACTCAGTGGGTCAGGCAGCATTTCTGGAGGAAAATGAACAGTTCATATTTTGGGCCAAGACCCTTCTGTAGGTCTGGAAAGAAATGGGCAGAAGGCCCTCTTGAAGTCAACAACCATCTCTTTCGTTTTGTTCACATTCAGAGACAGGTTGTTGGCTCTGCACCAGTCCGTTAGCCACTGCACCTCCTCTCTGTATGGTGACTCCTCATTCTTGCTGATGAGACCCACCACGGTTGTATCATCGGCAAACTTGATGATGTGGTTCGAGCTGTGTGTTGCAGCACAGGCATGGGTCAGCAGAGTGAACAGCAGTGGACTGAGCACACAGCCCTGGGGTGGGGGGGGGGGGGCGTGCTCAGTGTGATGGTGTTGGAGATGCTGCTCCCAATCCAGACTGACTGAGGTCTCCTAGTCAGAAACTCTAGGATCCATTTGCAGAGGGAGGTGTTCAGGCCCAGTAGGCTCAGCTTTCCAATCAGTTTCTGAGGGATGATTGTGTTGAATGCTGAACTGAAATCTATGAACAGCATGGAGGGGAAGAAGCTGTTCCTGAATTGCTGAGTGTGTGCCTTCAGGCTTCTGTATCTCCTCCCTGATGGTAACTGTGAGAAAAGGGTATGCCTTGGATGCTGGAGGTCCTTAATAATGGATGCTGCCTTTCTGAGACACCGCTCTCTAAAGATGTCCTGGGTACTTTGTAAACTAGTGCCCAAGATGGAGCTGACTAGATTTACAACCCTCTGCAGCTTCTTTCGGTCCTGTGCAGTAGCCCCTCCATACCAGACAGTGATGCAGCCTGTCAGAATGCTCTCCAAAGTACAGCTCTAGAAGTTTTTGAGTGTATTTGTTGACATGCCAAATCTCTTTAAACTAATGAAGTATAGCCATTGACTTGCCTTCTTTATGACTACATTGATATGTTGGGATCAAATTAGATCCTCAGAGATTTTGACACTGTTATGAAGATTTATATGTGCTCCTTCGTCTTACCCTATCTGAAGTCCACAATCAGCTCTTTTGTCTTACTGACGTTGAATGCCAGGTTGTTGCTGCGGCACCACTCCACTAGTTGGCATATCTCACTCCTGTACGCCCTCTCGTCTCCACCTGAGATTCTACCAACAATGGTTGTATTGTTTGCAAATTTGTGGATGGTATTTGAGCTATGCCTAGCCACACAGTCATGTGTATATGGAGAGTAGAGCAGTGGGCTAAGCACACACCCCTGAGTTGCACCCGATTTGATCTTCAGCGAGGAGGATATGTTATCACCAATCCACACAGACTGTGGTTGTCCAGTTAGGAAGAAGAGGATCCAATTGCAGAGGAAAATACAGGTTCTGCAACTTGTCAATCAGGCTTGTGGGAATGATGGTATTCAATGCTGAGCTATAGTCGATGAGCAACATCCTGACATAGGCGTTTGTGTTGTCTAGGTGGTCTGAAGCCGCGTGGAGAGCCATTGAGATGGAGTGGTTACAGATGTTAGAAATATCAGTGTTGATTCCATCAGGTTGGAGACCACCAAGGCATAGTTCCTCTCATCTTTTTAGGCCAGATGCAGATGAGGGGGTGGATAGGTGTGTCAGTGTGGGAATGGGAAGTAGACTTAATATGGTGAACTGAGGAGATCCTGGCTGTTATGGTGGACAGTGCAAAGGTGTTCAATGAAATGATCCCCTATTCTACGTTGGTTCTCATAGGGCGTGTCTCGATGTGAGGGTCCTTTAGTGGTGGATGCCACCTTCAGGAGGAATTGCCTTTTGAAGATAAACTTGATGGGGGGATGGGTTTTGGCTCAAGTTGGAGTTGCCTGAGGGTAGGACGCTCTTGCCATCCTGTGCAGTGGAGCCTCCATACCAGCCTGTGATGCAACCAGTCAGAATGCATCCCAGTGGACATCCATAGAAGTTTGCCAGGGTCTTTGGTGACGTACCAAATCTTCTAATGAAGTAGAGCTACTGGGATGCCTTCTACGTGCTTGTGTCAGTGTGTTGGCCCAAGATCCTCAGATGTTGACAACTGTCTCATGTTGAACGTGCTCACCTTTTCACCGCTGACCGTCAATGAGGTTATGATCTTGTACCTTATTGTTTACCTGCACTGCACTTTCTTTTCAACTGTTGTATTTTATTCTGCATTCTGTTATAGTTATACCTTGCGCTACTTCAGCGCACTATGTCATGAATTCATCTCAATGGATGGTATGCAAAACAAGCATTTCTGAATGACCCATGAACACGAGCTCTCTATTCTTACTTCCACACTTTGTTTATTATAGTTTATAGCAATTTTTCTGTCTTACGCTGTACCACTGCAACAAAACAACAAATTTCATGATGTATGGCAACGTCTGTGAGTCTGGGCCAGGGATTGGAGGTTGGTGACCCAGTGTCTGAGTCTGGGGCAAAGGACTGGATGGAGGCCTGGAGTTGACCTGTCCTGGGGTTGGAGTCCTGTCTTTGTGGGTAGGAGGGTGGGAAAGGGGCTTGTTTTGCCATTGTTGTTTGGCGTTGTTGCTTGTGTTGTTCTGCTGAACATTGCTTTGTTGGCACCAGAATGTGTTGTGGGTTGCTACCAGCGCAACTTTAGATGGCCTTGGTCGGGGGACGTCACGTGATGACGTAGGATCGAGACGCTGGAACTCAGCCCTCCCGTAAAAAAGTTAATAAATTAATGTTTAAGTGAAGAAAAGTCAATCAATACTTTTTTAAGGTTACTCATAAACTACTCTGGATTGTTTTAAGCTATGCCTCATAAACAGAGGATGAAGAAAACTACTTCCGCGAAGACCGCTCAAGTTGGAACAGAATCAAGGCCTGCTTCTACTGAAGAACCGCGGACTCAGGTACAATACATCACCGGTGAAACAGAACAGGAGACCGCGGCAGCATCGGCCATTTCTAAAGGAAAGGATCAACGAGAACTGCGCATGCGCAAAGGAACGAGCATGCGCAAACGAGTGCAACCAGAACTACAAAACCCAGCAACGACTGAAACCGACAGTGAAAGTGAGTCTGAGAGAGAGTCGGACTCTCTGGAAAAATCAGACGAAGATGGAGATGAAAGTTCCTCTGAAAATACAAAAAAGACATTGAGGCAAATAACGCATAAATTAAATGCATTAAAAGTAATTAAAAGTAACCAAAAAGTAAGGCTATGTTTGATAAAATGACAAAGAAACAGGAAAAAATGGAAAAGAAAATTATAGATTTGGAAGTCAAAGTGGAAGAAATGGATGGAAGAATGAAGAAGATGGAAGATGATGATGATGCCTGGACATCAGAAAGAAAACAACTCGTGGGAAAAATTGATAAGCTCGAAAATTTTAGTAGACGCAACAATATTAAAATTGTTGGACTTAAAGAAGGTACCGAAGGAGAAGACCCAATAAATTTTTTTCAAAAATGGATTCCTGAAAAATTGGAAATGGGAGAAGAAACTTCAATTGAGATTGAAAGGGTGCACAGAGCCTTAAGACCAAGATCTCAAGATGATCAAAATCTGCGATCAATTTTGATAAGATGTTTAAGATACCAGGATAAAGAAAAGATTTTGAAGGCGGCTGCCCAAGGTGCTAAAAGAAGAAAAGGTCCATTGATGATAGCAGAGAAACCAGTTCTTTTTTATCCTGATATAAGTTATAACCTTTTGAAGAGAAAGAAAGAATTCAATCCAGCTAAAAATGTTTTATGGAAAAAAGGTTATAAGTTTTTAATGCATCACCCAGCAACACTGATAATTTTTTTGGAGGAGGGAAAAAGATTTTTTCCTGATTATCGAGAAGCGGAGGTGTTCGCACAAAAACTCCCATCTCTTCGTTAATTAAACGTAGAGACTTCTAAATGTAATGGTTAAAGATGAAGACAGAGATAGCGAATGGAACTGATGGACATTTAAGGATGATATAAGGGAGAAAAGTAAAATTTTAGAAATAATAACTGAGAATAGTATGTTTTTTTATATATATACTTTTTATGTTGCGGGGGGGCTGGGGAGCTTTGAATCGGTTACTACGGGATTCACGTGTGTAATCATGGCGACTGCCATGACTCGTACAATAGAGGGGGGTAATGTTGTGTTTTTTTTCTTTCACATTAGTAGGGGGGTATTTTGTTTTTTTCTTTATTTTCTATTTTTCTTCCATTCTTTTGTCTGGATGATTGGTGGGGACACACATAGCAACATGGAGACTTCTAAAAAGATTTCCCAGGATACAATGAAAGTTGAAAGATTAGGTATTATTATAGATTGGAGTAACATAATTAAAAATAATGACTAATCTATTGAATTTTTTAAGTTTTAATGTTAATGGGCTTAATGGACCAATAAAAAGAAAAAGAATTTTAACATATATTAAAAAAATGAAAATAGATATAGCTTTCTTACAAGAAACTCATTTAACGGATATAGAACATCAGAAATTAAAAAGAGACTGGGTTGGAAATGTTATTGCAGCTTCATTTAACTCAAAGGCGAGAGGAGTTGCAATTTTGGTTAATAAAAATTTACCAATTAAAATACAAAATGTATTAACTGATTCGGCAGGAAGATATTTAATTATACATTGTCAAATTTTTTCAGAACTATGGACTCTTATGAATATTTATGCACCAAATGAAAATGATGTAAAATTTATACAGGAGGTCTTTTTGAATTTGGCTAACGCACATGATAAAATATTAATAGGTGGAGATTTTAATTTTTGTTTAGATCCAGTTTTAGATAGATGAACAAAGGCTATTACAAAATCAAAAGTAGCAAAATTAACTCTATCATTGATGAAAGATTTAAA
The DNA here is from genome assembly GCF_030144855.1 of Hypanus sabinus. Taxonomy (NCBI): domain Eukaryota; kingdom Metazoa; phylum Chordata; class Chondrichthyes; order Myliobatiformes; family Dasyatidae; genus Hypanus; species Hypanus sabinus. The sequence goes on along the minus strand of NC_082712.1, from coordinate 178,032,617 downwards.
TTTGATTGATATATGGAGAAGAATCAATCCAAAAGAAAGGGATTATTCATTCTATTCAAATAGACATAAAACATACTCAAGGATAGATTTTTTCCTATTATCAACAAATACTCAAGTAGAGTGAAAAATATGGAATATAAAGCAAGAATATTGTCTGATCACTCTCCTTTAATAATGACAATGATAATGATAGATAAAGAGGAATCAATTTATAGATGGAGATTTAATTCAATTCTACTAAAACATCAAGATTTTTGTGATTTTATGAAAAAGCAGATTCAGTTCTTTTTAGATACAAATTTACATTCAGTTGATGATAAATTTATATTGTGGGAAGCAATGAAAGCATATTTGAGAGGCCAGATAATAAGTTATACTTCTAAAATTAAGAAGGAATAAATGATAGAAATAGATCAATTGGAAAAAGAGATTATAAAATTAGAAAAAGAATCTCAAAGAAATATGACAGAAGAAAAACGAAGACAACTTATTAATAAGAAGTTAAAATATAATACACTCCAGAAATATAGAACAGAAAAAGCAATTATGAGAACTAAACAGAGATATTATGAACTAGGTGAAAGATCACATAAAGTTCTTGCATGGCAGTTAAAAACAGATCAGATTTCCAAAACAATAAATGCAATTCGAACAAAAGTGAATGAAATTACTTATAAGCCTCTAGAAATTAATGAGGCTTTTAAGAATTTTTATTCTGAGTTGTATAAATCAGAATCAAAGAATGATGATGTTAAGATAGAAGAATTTTTATCACAAATAACTCTTCCAAAATTAAATACAGAAGAACAGAAGGGATTAGATACGCCTTTTACATTGAAGAAAGTTGAAGAAGCTTTGGGATCACTTCAAAGTAATAAATCTCCAGGAGAAGATGGTTTTACACCTGAATTTTATAAAAAGTTTAAAGATTTATTAATTCCTCCTTTTATGGAGTTAATATATCAAGCGGAAAGAACACATAAACTTCCAGAATCTTTTTCAACAGCTATTTTAATAGTATTGCCAAAAAAAGATAGAGACCTTTTAAACCAGCATCATATAGACCTATTTCTTTATTAAACACCGATTATAAAATAATAGCAAAAATCTTATCTAATAGATTATCTAAATGCTTACCAAAATTAGTGCATATGGATCAAACAGGATTTATCAAAAATAGACAATCGGCAGATAATGTAACCCGGTTATTTAGTATAATCCATTTAGCGCAAAAGAGGGAGGAAATGAGTGTGCCAGTTGCTTTAGATGCAGAAAAAGCATTTGATAGATTGGAATGGGATTTTTTATTTAAGGTATTGGAAAAATATGGATTAGGAACATCATTTATAAAATGGATTAAAACCTTAAATACTAATCCCAAAGCTAAAGTAGTGACAAATGGTCAAATTTCAACATCATTTCAGTTAACAAGATCAACTAGGCAAGGTTGCCCATTATCACCTGCTTTGTTTGTGTTGGCAATAGAACCACTAGCTGAATTAATTAGAATGGACCCAGATATTAAGGGTTTCAGAGTTAATCAGGAAGAATACAAGATTAACTTATTTGCTGATGATGTTCTACTTTATTTAACAGATCCATTACATTCACTACGCAAATTATCTTATAGATTAGAAGAATATGGGAAAATATCGGGTTATAAAATAAATTGGGATAAAAGTGAAATTTTACCTCTTACTAAAGGAGATTATAATCAATGTCGATTAATAACTCAATTTAGATGGCCAGCAAATGGTATAAAATATTTAGGTATAAGAGTTGATAATGACATAAAAAACTTATACAAATTAAATTATTTACCACTTTTGAAAAAAATTCAGGAAGATCTTGATAAATGGATGGCATTACCAATAACATTAGTAGGTAGAGTAAATACTATAAAAATGAATATATTCCCTAGACTACAATATTTATTTCAATCATTACCAATACAATTACCCCAGAAGTTTTTTCAAGAGTTAAACAAATATGTGAGGAAATTTCTCTGGAAAGGTAAAATGTCAAGAATATCGTTGGAAAAATTGACATGGAAATTTGATCTAGGAGGATTACAACTTCCAAATTTTAAGAATTATTATAAAGCAAATCAACTTAGATTTATTGCATCTTTTTTCGAGAAAGATAAACCGGCATGGGTTAGATTAGAACTAGATAAAATAGGAGAAAACGTACCAGAAGATTTTATATATAAATGGGAATCTAAATGGATACAGGAAAAGAAAGAATCTCCTATATTAAAACATTTGATTGATTTATGGAATAAGATAAATGTTGATGATGAGACAAAAACATCTTTATTAGCAAAGAGATCTTTAATTCAAAATAGACTTATTCCTTTCACAATGGACAATCAACTTTTATATAATTGGATTCAAAAAGGGATTAGATATATAGGGAATTGTTTTGAAGGAGGTATATTAATGTCATTTGATCAATTAAAGAATAAATATAAAGTATCAAATAACACTTTATTTTGTTACTTTCAATTAAGGGCTTATTTAAGAGAAAAATTAGGTCAAACAATGTTATTGCCGAAACCTAATGAAATAGAAATTTTAATTCAAAAAGGAAATATTAAAAAATTTATATCTTGTATGTATAATTTGATTCAAAAACAGGCAATTAAACAAGGAATCCATAAGTCAAGACAAAAATGGGAAAGTGATTTGAATATTAAAATTGAAGAAACAAATTGGTCAAGACTATGTCTTGATAGTATGACAAATACAATAAATGTTCGGTTAAGATTAGTGCAGTATAATTTTCTACATCAATTATATATTACACCACAAAAAATAAATAAATTAAATCCAAACTTATCGGATCAGTGTTTCCGATGTAACCAGGAAACTGGTACTTTTTTACATTCTACATGGTCTTGTTCTAAAATTCAACCTTTTTGGACAAATTTAAGACTCTTACTGGAACAAATTACAGGAACACAATTTCCTCATAATCCAATATTACTCTTATTAGGTGATATTGAAGGGATAAAACCAAAACTCAAACTAAATAAATACCAGAAAGAATTTATAAAAATTGCACTGGCAGTAGCCAAAAAAGCGATTGCAGTTACTTGGAAATCGGATACATATTTAAGTATAGACTCTTGGAAGAAAGAAATCTATGGTTGTATTCCATTAGAAAAAATTACTTATAATTTAAGAGATAAATATGAAACATTTCTGAAAATTTGGAGCCCTTATTTACAAAAGACAGGATTAAATCTATAGATGCTCTGAAGATGAAACAATTGGTCATTTGGGGAAAGAAATAAATATACATATTAAAGTTTTTCTGAATTCCATGGAGATCTTCCAACAACCAGACAATCTCTCTTTCTTTCTTTTTTTTCTCTTTCTCTTTTTTTTTCTATAGGGCAGTTAGGGGGGAGGGGGGAAGGGTTATATACATTTTTTTTCATACTTCATTTTGTAACTACTTAAAAATGCAATAAAAAAAGTTTTCAAAAAAAAAAAGATGGCCTTGGTCGTTGATGCAAACGGCACATTTTACTGGTATGTTTCAATGTACATGTGATAAATCTGAATCTGATGATAAATGTGACTGTGACAAACTTCACTGTACTTCAATACATGTTAGTAGTGGTACAGTCACTTGAGTCAAATATGGTGTTCTCCTAAGGGATTGTTCATTCGTGGGTCCTCAGTGGTTCTGGAGGCCAATCCAGGATTCACATATTCGGGTGCTGTGTCGACAGTGTGTGTGGTGGCTGTGGTTGGTTATTCAGTCTGTCATTTAGCAACCACCACTTAACTCTCATGTAGCACAACTCCCTCTTGCACAGATTTCCTCCAGGTGTATCTATGGAGTGCAGTGTCTTCCCAGTTCTTTGGTGTAAAGTTGAATTTCTACGGGCCTGTTTTGACATTATCTTTGACCTTCCTCCAACTGGGCGTAAAGGATCTGTTTGGAGAGACGCAAGTTAGGCATCTGGAAGACATGACTTATCCATCAGAGTAGGTGATGCTTTATCCTGGTGGAGGTGCACTTCCACCTCAATACATATATTGTATTGGTTTATTATTGTCGCGTACCAAAATAGTAAGAAGTTTATTTTACATATAGTTTATAGAATGACATAATAAAACAATTCCACTTCCTTTGTCTTTCTGAGGTTGAGTGTTATGCATACTGGAACTGAGTCTAGTGAGCCAGCAGTCAGCTTGGTTAAAGAGATATTGTGATAACAGGTCCTGTGGCGACGCAGTAATAATCCTGTTCCACTCTGACTGTAGCCTTTACAAAAACACTTACTACGCAAACCAAAGCAGACGTTTTGACTGAGTGGTAATTGTGCTAATACTGTATGCCCTTAACTTACTGTTTATTTACTGTGTTCTTGTATCAATTTTACTTTTGCAGATTTGTTGGTGTTTGTTGATAAACGCATCACCCTGGCTGCATTCAAGCAGCAGTTGGAGCCTTATATCGGAGTTCCATCGTCCCAGTTTAAGATCTTCCGAGTCTATGCTAACAGCCAGGAGTTTGAGAGTGTTCGATTAAGTGAAACTCTTTCATCATTCTCTGATGACAATAAGGTGAGAACTGGAATTCAATGTTAATCCAGTGTTGCTGAGGCCTATGTTTTAAGTTGTACATTTAACTATTTTACATCTGATGAATTAGCTCTGCAAAGATTTAAAAATTACTTTATCCCCAAGTAACACACAGAAATGCCAAGCAATCTCCTGATTTAATCCTAGTGTAATCATGGGACAATTTGCGAAGACTAATTAACCGACTAACTAGTATGCCTTTGGACTGTGGGAGGAAACCTAAGCACCTGGAGAACATAGAAACTCCTTATAGACAGTGGCAGGAAGAGACATGCAGCAGCATCACCAGCAAGCAACATCGGATAAGCAGCATTCACAAGAAAAACATAAATTAAACCAATTATTCAAGATTGTTTAATGTCACCAGTGTAAAGGAGAACAAAGTAATTGTTACTCTGGATCCAATGCAGCACAAAAAAGTCAGATAAAGAACACAATAATAAAAAACGTTTCATACGTGCACACATGCCAGGCACAGGAGGTGACTGACAGGAAATGATAAAGTTGTGGTACTAGAACACAGTTAAAGCAGGAAAAATAAACAAAGCCCACTTCAGTGCAAAGTGATCGTATAGTTGCTAATCTTTAATGATAATTATAATTTGATATTATAAAAATCCTTTCTTTAAAAACAAACCTCTAGATAACTATTCGACTTGGGAGAGCTCTGCGGAAAGGAGAATATCGTGTTAAAGTGTACCAGCTGCTGGTGAATGATCCAGAGGTAAGCCTAGTTAAATTTGCTTAAACTTCGTCACAGACTTGAAGAAGCCCTTGATCAGCCAGCCTTCTGTCCGTGCTCAAGCCTTTGATGTGCAGAGTGAGCTCAGGACCAGAAAGGGAGACTGTTGGTCAGTGATTAAATCGAGGTGAATTAATTTTCTGTATATAAAGCAATTGATGGAATATTGATGCAGATTTAATTATCTCTATTGTGAACTTAATTCCCTTTGGCCAGATGGGGCTTTTCAGCTGTGGGGTTGGTGGCTCATCTAGGAGAAGAAAAGCTCTGAACTCAAGCCTCCACTGACTTGTGGCTAAACTCACTCACCGGGAAAGCTTTGGGAGTAAACTCTGACAAAAATCCAGAGCTGAAGTCCCTGAGGCAGTCCTACATGGAATTCAACATTTGCTAGCAACTTCAGTGACACTTCTGGTGCTAAACTGATATCGATTTCTGCCATTCCTTTGGATTCATCAGCTGCGAGGAGAGGGGAAACCTACTGCATAGGCAACAGCTTGCTCTCCTTATTGTTCTGCCTTGGCTTACATATACATAGGTAGTTAGGACATAACATCCATGGTCAATCCCAATCAATGGATGCCTTGTTCAAACTTAGTTGACTATTTGGAATATAGATGAGTTTGTGATTTCTAGTTACATCTTGGTATTTTTGGCTGTCTTGGTGGTCATATAAGCACCTGATAAACCATGTTTTAAAAATAATTTGGAATAGAGTAAAATACAACCCGTGGGACCCATTACATCTTTATGTGAATGCAGCCATTGCTAGTTCATTTTAAAATTCCCAGTGGCATAGTAAAAATGGAGAATTGATCCATGATAAATGTTTGTGTGGATGTTAAAGCCTTGCAGCCGGAGTAGATATTTTCACAATTTTCTTTTTCAGTTGCCATTTAACTAGTGAAATAACATTCCAGTGTCATTGGTTACTTGAGAGTGTGTAAAATATTTCCGGCTACAATTCCTGAAACACCTGAACATGAAGGTGTGCAGATCTAGCCAGTCCCCGTGAGCTCCATCTCCTTCTCTGTTGAAGGGCAGTTACAGAATTGATTTAGAATTGTTTAATGTCATTTCCAGTATACATTTGTAGTTTATTGCCTATTACGCAAGTAGCGTTTAGAGCGGTGATGAAGGTCCTCCTTCTATCCTTGGTCATCTTCTCTGTTGTGCCCCACATGTGATTCAGGGTCCTCACAGATGTAGAAGGATTCTTCGTTGCTGTTCCCATAAGTTTTGTTTGACCTGTCAGGGTTGTTAGCCCAGAGCTGAACCCCTGAACTTGGAGAACAGGTGAACTAGTCTAGTCTGGCCTCTACCCTTTGATCTTTTTGGCATTGGTGACCCTACCAAGAGCCAAAGCATAAAGCCCTGACTCTAGCCAGCAGAGCTGTCTGGGTCATTGAGGCACGCAAGCCTCCAAACCATGGCAAGGCGTGATTCTCTTTGAGGATACGAGTGTAAAAGAGAATGAAATAATTGTTACTCCAGATTCGATACAACAAAAAAAGATAACAAACACAATAATAAAAAAAAGGTAAATATGTAAGATATGTATACATTGATTGTACGTCCATGAAATAGCGCTCGACATGAGTGTCTGAACATATGGTGACTCTGACAGGACTAGAATATAAAAGCAAACCTGTCACTGGTGAGGCCTCGCTTGGAGTGTTGAGCAGTTTTGGGCCCCTTATATAAAAAAAGATGTGCTGACATTGAAGAGGGTTCAAAGGAGGTTCATAAAGATGATTCCGGTTTTGAAAGGCTTATCATATGAGGAGTGTTTGAGGGCTCTGGGTCTCTACTGACTGGAATTCAGAAGAATTAAGAGTGGCCTCATTGAAACCTAACGAATGGTGAAAAGCCTCGAGAGAGTGGAGATGGAGAGGATGTTTCTGATGGTGGGGGAGTCTAAGACCAGGGCGCACAGCCTCAGAATAGAGAGGCGTTCTTTTAGAATGGAGAAGAGGAGGAATTTCTTTAGCCAGAGAGTGGTGGATCTGTGGAATTCATTGCCTCAGGCGGCTGTGGAGGCCAAGACCTTGTGTAAATTTAAGGCAAGGGTTAATAAATTCTTGATTTGTCAGAGCATGAGGGGATTCGGGAAGAAGGCAGGAGAATGGGGCTGAGAGGGAAACTGGCAGGCTTGATGGGCTGAATGGCCTAATTCTACTCCTATATATTATGGTCTTATGGAAATGATAAAGAATGGTGGTTGGGGATGTGGAGGGGTGGAGGTGTTGATTAGTCTTCATGCTTGGGGAAAGTCACTGTGGTCAGTTTGCTGTTATGCAGAGGTTGGAAGAAGCATGGGAGTAACAGGGAGGGGTAGCAAATTACCCTCTGCACCCCACAGACATTTTACTGAGCAGACTCCTCCACATTCAATTTACTCTGAGTCTGTGTGACATAGGTAAATTTATTACCATGGTATATATAGGTCACAGGCATTTTCAGTGGAAAAACTACACAAAGAATGACAAACAACCAATGTGCAAAAGAAGACAAACTGCAAATACAAAGTAACACATAAGTAAATGTTGAGAACATAAGGCCATAAGAAATAGGTGATTCAGCCCATCTAGTCTCTTCTGCCATTCCATCATGGCTGTTTTATTTTCCCTCTCAACCCCATTCGCCTGCCTTCTTGTAACCTTTCACACCCTGACTAATCAAAAACCTATCGATCGCTGCCTCCATAGCCGTCTTTGCAATGAATTCCACAGATTCACTATCCTGGGTTGTAGAGTCCTTAAAAGTGAACCTGTAGGTGGATCCACGGCAGCCTTCAGTGATCAGCTGAGGCCTCAAATGAGCAACCATGTCAACCTTCATGTAAATAGTGAAATGACTGGCAGTGGCTGGCTTTAATATTTTTTCTAAAAGCTTTGGTTTACTCAGAAACAGGCCCTTCAGCCTACCTAGTCTATGCCGATCTGTTATTCTGCCAAGTCCCATCGACGTGGACCGTAGCAGTTCATACCTGTCCCATCCATGAACTTAACCAAACTTCTCTTAGTTATGTTCAAGCCTGCATGCATCACTTCTGTTCATTCCACACTCATGCCACCCTGAGAAAAGTTCTCATCATATTCCCCTTAAATATTTCACCTTTCAAACTTAACCTATGACCTCTATTTCTAGTCTCACCCAACCCCAGTGGAAGAAGCCTGCTTGCTTTTATCTATCTATACCCTTCATAATTTTGTTTCCAGTGCCTATAAAAAGTATTCAGCTCTCTCCCCCCCCCCCCCCCCCCGCAGGAAGTTTTCATGTTTCATTGTTTTACAACATTGAATCACGGTGGATTTAATTTGGCTTTTTTGACACTGATTAACAAAACAGACTCCCTTGTGTCAAAGTGAAAACAAATTTCTATAAAATTGGTCTAAATTTATTACAATCTTTAAACACAAATTAGCTGATTGTGTAAGTATTCACCCCTTTCATGTCAGCAATTAGAAGATTGTTTGGCAACAATTATAGCCTTGAGTCTGTGTGGATCGGTCTCTATCAGCTTTACACATCTGGACAGTGCAGTTTTTCCCCATTCTTCTTCACAAACTGCTCAAGCTCTGTCAGATTTCTTTTCAAGTCCAGCCACAAATTCTCAGTTGGATTGAGGTCTGGACTCTGGCTTGGCCACTCCAGGATGTAGACTTTGTTTTTAAACCGTTCCTGTGTAGCTTTGGCTTTACACTGGGGTCGTTGTCTTACTGGAAAACAAATCTTCTCCCAAGTCACAGTTCTTTTGCAAAATGCATAAGGTTTTCCTCCAGGATTTCCCTGTATTTTGCTGCATTCATTTTACCTTCTACCTTCACAAGCTTTCCAGGGCCTGCTGTAGTGAAGCATCCCCACAGCATGATGCAGCCACCACTATGCTTCACGGAAGGGATAGTGTCTTCTTGATGATGTGTGGTGTTTGGTTTACACAAACGTAGCATTTAGTGTTATGGCCAAAAAGCTCAGTGTTGGTTTCGTCAGACCATAGGACCACCTTCTAGCTGACTTCAGAGTCTCCCACGTGCCTTTTGGCAAACACTAGCCAAGATGGCTTTCTCTTTGCCACTCTCCCATAAAGCTGCGACTGGTAAAGCACCCGAGCAACAGTTGTATGTGCAGTTTCTTCCATCTCAGCCACTGAAGCTTGAAACTCCTCTGGAGTTGTCAGAGGTCTCGTGCTGGCCTCCCTCACTAGTCCCCTTTTGCACGATCATATGCCATTTTTGAGGACAGCCTGCTGTAGGCAGATTTACAGCTGTGCCATATTCTTTCCATTTCTTGATGATTGACTTAACTGTGCTCCAAGGGATATTCAATGACTTGGAAGTTTTCTTGTATCCATCTCCTGACGTGCTTTTCAGAAACCTTTTTACTGAGTTGCTTGAAGAGTTCTTTTGTCTTTATAGTGTAGTTTTTGCCAGAATACTGACTCTCCAGCAGTTGGACCGTCCAGCCACAGGTGTATTTTTACTATAAACAATTGAAACACCTTGACTGCACACAGGTGATTTCCATTTAACTAATTATGTGACTTCGAAAACCATTGGCTGCAGTGATGATTTGGTGTGGCTTATTAAAGGGGGTGAATACTTAAACGATCAGTAATTTTGTGTTTTGTTTGTAGAGATCTGTTTCACTTTGACATGAAAGAATCTTTTTCAGTTGATCATTGTCAAAAAAAAAAAGCCAAATTAAATGTAACCCCCCCCCGGGTCACCTCAGGCTCACTCAGCTCGTTCCCGTCTAGGGGGAGTAGCCTTCGGCCCCGTCAAACTGGGTAATCAGCTGGTGTGGATGCTGTGTGATGTCCCCGCCTCGCCCAAAAACAGACAGTACACCATATGCGATTAAATGAGTACAATTTATAACGGTTACTATAACTAAGTGATCAATAACGATACAGTATATATGAAGAGAAAAAATAAAGAAAAGGCGCCAAACTTATCAAAGTCCAAACCACTTCGTGCACAACCATTGGAGCTCAATTACTGAAGTCTTCTGGCCACCATTGGATCCCCTCCGAACTCCTCGACTCGCAGCTCAGGACCCTCCAAACTCCTCGACTTGCAGCTCAGGACCCTCCAAACTCCTCGACTTGCAGCTCAGGACCCTCCGAGTAGTCAACCAAGCACATCTAGCTTCATCCCCCCCTCCTCAGAGTACCTCCCGGTCTCGGACCTCCGCATGAGGTCCGATCCTCGCCCAGCTTATAGCATTGCGAACTCTCTCGACCCCCTCGTGCCGATCTCCCCAAAAGCTTACAGACTCAGAAGAAAGAACATTAATCCCCATTTGGTTTACAAAGGAATACCATTCTCGTTATCAGTAAATTTTAACAAACAAGCTTCCAGCACTCTCTCGTAACAAAGAAACATTCCTGCTTTTAACTAAACAAAGAAACCCTTTCCCAACAGTAACAAAGAAAAAAAGAAGAAACCCCCTTTACATAAATCTACTGTTATTCAATGTTGTAAAACAATAAAACATGAAATCTTCGAAGGGGAGTGAATTCTTTGGTACTATGCCTCTATTAAATCTCCCCTCATTCTCCTATGCACCGGGGAATATAGTCCTTAACTATTCAACCTTTCCCTTTCTATCTGTAATTGACTCATTTTCTACTTTGTGATTGAATCAATGTTTCTGGACAACTTGGGATATGGGCAGTAAATATTTCATCCATTTTGCCTGAATAAATACATTTGAAAAGTCTGATTTCTCCGGGACACAAGGCCAATATTCTGATGTACCTTTATTACTGTAAATAGTAAGAGTTTGGTCCAGACAAGAATGTTTAGTCTTTAATAAATTTCAAACCAGAATCATATTTCCATCAAAGATTATTTTGCATATACCGTATATGTGCTCTTATATTACAGCCTTGTAAATTTCTCCTCGATGCTGTGTTTGCTAAAGGCATGACAGTGCGTCAGTCAAAGGAGGAACTTCTGCCACAGCTGAGAGAGCAGTGTGGCCTCGATCTCAGCATCGACAGGTAGGAAATTAAGTGAAACATAACAGAAGAACTAGGTGTCTGTTTCTGAACAATTGAGGTGCTGGTTCTCCGTCGTATCCAGCAATGACAGGATACTTGTGTGGGGAAGTTCTTAAAATGGAAAAGCTATTACACTGGGACGGTTCTACTCTCTTGATCTCAGACGTCCGGGTCCGGTGGAACAAGTAGTCGACATAAACTGGGGCCTTCCTTGGTTGCAGTGGATGACTGTCACTCTTCTGTGCCTCATTATGCCCTTTCCTCTCCACGGAGCATTGCAGTACTGTCTTCCTGGCTTTGGATCTCACTATTTGATCTCATTGCACAGTCTGCCAGAGCTGATTTCACCTGCGAGGACAGGCATGTCCCTATCTCACCAGGGTATGAATCCTGCCTGCAGCCCTCACCTGGTTTACCATCAACGACCAGCACAGTCCGAGGATGTGCTGGAGGCTATCTGTGAGTGTTGCCATGTTTCCAGCACCAGCGTAACATATCCACTACTTGCTAACTCTAATTTGTACGCCTTTGGAATGTGGAAGGAAACTGGAACGCCTGGAGGAAACACACATGGTTTCAGAGAGAACGTACTAACCTAACAGACAGTGACGGGAATTGAATCCAGGTCACTGTGTCCATGATAGAACTGGTTATGTTTACACCCCACTGCAGCCTTTTGCGATCTAGTACAGTGGCACCTCCATACCAAATGCTGATGGAACCATTTAGAATGCTTTCCTCAGTACATCTATAGAAATTTGTTAGAGTCTTTGGTGACGTACCAAACCTCCGCCAACTCCAAATGAAATATAGCTGCTGGCATATCTTATTTATAATTACATCAGTGTAATGGGCCTAAGATAGATCTTCAGAAATGTTGACACCCAGGAACTTGAAGCTTCATGGAGTATGGTTCAGGAACTGGTAGATGAATAGTGACTGTCAAAAATTGCAGCAGTTTGTAACTAATCTAATGATTTCAAGATTGTTCAATGCCGTTTTAATACCCAAGTGTAAAGAAAAACAAAATAACTGTTTCTCCGGATCCGATGCAGCTAAAAAAAACACAATAAGATAAAGAACACAATAATAAAAATGCAATAAATATAAATACATAAGATAATTTATATGCACAGATTGATTGTCTGTCCATAAAGTGACGGCACAGGGGTGTCAATACAAAAGGTGTCTAACAGGAAATAATAAAGTAGTGGTGGTTGGGGCTGTGGAGAGATGAGTTGGTGATGTTGATCAGCCTTACTACTTGGGGAAAGTATCTGTTTTTTGAGTCTGGTGGTCCTGGTGTGGATGCTTCCTGCTGGGAATGAGACAAACAGTCCACAAACAAGGTGAGTGGGATCCTTCATGATGTTAGTCCATTTGTACGTTACTGCACCTTCCTGTAGTACATTGATTGACAATTTCTCATCATGTGTGACAGGTTTAGGCTGAGGAAAAAGACTTGGAAGAATCCTGGAACAATCTTTCTGGATTACCATGTCTACGAGAATGACATTAACATCTCAAGCAACTGGGAGGTTTTCCTCGAGGCACTTAATGGTAAGCTTCCTCAGGGAAAGACATTCTAGATTTTAACGGCAATCTTCCTTGGGAAGGACATTTGAGATCTGATACATCTGAAGACGTATCCACCAGTGATGAGGCAATAGGCCACTATACAGGAGGACAGGAAGCTACTGAACTGAAGAGTCATTGGAGGAGTTCATGTTGGGACTCAGACTGAATATGATGAATTTTAAATTAACATGTAAAGACAAGGAGCCCTTGGAACATAGAACGGTACAGCACAGAAACAAGCCCTTTAACCCACAATGTTGTGCCAAACCAATTAAATTAGTATAGGTCAGTCTGGGGAAACACAGTTTAATGCAAGGCAGTAGACTTGGGGAGTAATTCTGTAGATTGTTGGCTTTGTTTAAATATTGGTGAGATCAAATACAGTCCTATGCAAAAGACTTTAAAAAAAAGATGTAGCTAGGGTACACGGTACTATATTTGTCATTGTGGAGCAGAGAACAAGTATGTAAATCTGGCGGGACCAAAGGAGGGTGGAGTGCTGCAGGAAGGGTGGCAGAGGAGCGCCAGAGGCGGGGTGGGGGTGGTGGCACGGGTGCAGGCACACTCACCCCTGTGACACCAGGCAAAGGGCATTTGATTCCAGACAACTGGTTTATTGATCATTACAGAATGTCTCTAGTACTTCCTTCTCCCTTCCCCTTTTCCCAACGATAATTTCCCTCGCCTTGGCCCTTTCCAACTTTCAGTCCACAACAGAGACCCATATCAGAATCAGGTTTATCATCACTCACACATCTTGATATTCGAACACAACATAAGAACATGAGAAATAGGAGCTGGAGTAGGCCATCTGGCCCATTGAGCCTGCCCCGCCATTCAGTAAGATCATGGCTGATCTGTCCATAAACTCAGCTCCATCTACCTGCCTTTTCTCCATAGCTCTTAATTCCCATACTGTGTAAAAATCTATCTAACTGTATCTTAAATAGATTTATTGAAGAAGCCTCAACTGTTTCCCTGGGCAGAGAATTCCACAGATTCACCACCCTCTGGGAAAAACAGTTTATCCTCATCTCCATCCTCAATCTTCTCCCCTGAATATAGAGGCAATGTCCCCTCGTTAAATAGTCTCATCTATCAATGGAAACAACTTTCCTACTTCTATCTTATCTACCCCTTTCAAAATTTTGTATGTTTCTATAAGATCCTGTCTCATTCTTCTGAACTCCAGAGAGTATAGTCCCAGGCAACTCAATCTCTCCTCATAGGTTAACCCCTTTATCTCTAGAATCGACCTGGTGAACCTCTTCTGCACTGCCTCCAAAGCCAGTATATCCTTCCTCAAGTACGGAGACCAGAACTGCACACAGTACTCCAGGCGCAGCCTCACCTTACCCTGTATAGTTGCATCATTACCTCTCTGCTCTTGAATTCAATCCCTCTAGCAATGAAGGCCAACGTTCCATTTGCCTTCTTAATAACCTGTTGTACCTGCAAGTCAAATTTTTGCGATTCATGAACGAGCACTCCCAAGTCCCTCTGCTCAACAGCATGCTGCAATCTTTCACTATTTAAATAATAATCTGTTCTTCTATTATTCCTTCCAAAGTGGATGATCTCACATTTACCAATGTTATATTCCATCTGCCAGACCTTGGCCCACTCATTGAACCTATCTATATCCCTCTGCAGACTCTCCACATCCTCTGTACAATTTGCTTTTCCGCTTAGTTTAGTGTCATCAGCAAATTTTGCTGTGCTGCACTCAGTCCCGTCTTCCAAATCATTAATGTAAATGGTAAACAGCACCGACCCCTGCGGCACGCAACCCACCACTGACTGCCAATCGGAGAAGCACCCATTCATACCAACTCTCTGCCTTCTATTGGTTAACCAATCTATTATCCATGCCAATACACATCCTCCAACTCCATGCATCCATATCTTCTTTATAAGTCTCTTGTGCGACACCTTATCAAACTCCTTCTGGAAATCTAAGTATACGACATCCACCTGTTCCCCTCTATTCACTGCACTCATTAAGTCCTCAAAGAACTCCAGTAAGTTTGTCAAACAGGATCTGCCCTTTCTGAATCCATGCTGTGTCTGTCTAATGGAACTACTCCTTTCTAAATGTTCCGCTATGTCTTCCTTAATGAAAGCTTCAAGCATTTTCCAGACTACAGATGTTAATGTAACTGGCCTATAGTTGCCCGCCTTTTGCCTACATCCTTATTTACATCCTTTGTGGGGGTTTTTTCTGGCAGCAATACATAACAGACAGACAGACATACCTTATCGATCCCGAGGGAAATTGGGTTTCGTTACAGTCACACCAACCAAGAATAATGTAGAAATATAGCAATATAAAACCATAAATAATTAAATAATAATAAGTAAATTATTCCAAGTGGAAATAAGTCCAGGACCAGCATATTGGCTCAGGGTGTCTGGCACTCCGAGGGAGGAGTTGTAAAGTTTGATGGCCGCAGGCGGGAATGACTTCCTATGACGCTCAGTGTTGCATCTTGGTGGAATGAGTCTCTGGCTGAACGTACTCCTGTGCCTAACCAGTACATTATGGAGTGGATGGGAGACATTGTCCAAGATGACATGCAACTTGGACAGCATCCTCTTTTCAGACACTACCGTCAGAGAGTCCAGTTCCACCCCCACAACATCACTGGCCTTACAGATGAGTTTGTTGATTCTGTTGGTGTTTGCTACCCTCAGCCTGCTGCCCCAGCACACAACAGCAAACATGATAGCACTGGCCACCACAGACTCGTAGAATGTCCTCAGCATCGTCCGGTATAGTATTGTGCAAAAGTCTTAGGTACCCTGGGTATCTATATTTATATTGTGTGTGCCTAAGACCTTTGCACATTACTATACATTAATTACCCTTTATTAAAAGAGGGATTGAATTCAAGAGCAGGGAAGTCATGCTGCAACTATATAGCGTACTGGTGAGGCTGCACCTGGAGTACTGTGTGCAGTTCTGGTCTCCATACTTGAGGAAGGATATACTGACTTTGGAGGCAGTGCAGAGGAGGTTCACCAGGTTGATTCCAGAGATGAAGGGGTTAACCTATGAGGAGAGATTGAGTCACCTGGGGCTATACTCTCTGGAGTTCAGAAGAACGAGACAGGATCTTATAGAAACATACAAAATTTTGAAAGGGGTAGATAAGATCGAAGTCGGTAAATTGTTTCCATTGGTAGGTGAGACTAGAACTAGGGGACATTGCCTTTATATACAGGGGAGAAGATTTAGAATGGAGATGAGGAGAAACTGTTTTTCCCAGACAGTGGTGAATCTGTGGAATTCTCTGCCCAGGAACAGATAGGTTTTTACAAAGTAAGGGAATTAAGGGTTATGGGAAAATGGCAGGTAGATGGAGCTGAGTTTACGGACAGATCAGTCATGATCTTATTGAATGGTGGGGCAGGCTTGATGGGCCAGATGGCCTACTCCTGCTCCTATTTCTTATGTTCTTATGTAAAAAAATAAACAGTCAACGTCTTGAGATCTGGGTTTGTCAATGACATGAAAGTATGTGGGACAGTATCATCGTGAGTATATTTGGACACTGAACAGGGTAAAGATGGGTTGATTGGGCAATAGAGTGGCAAATGGAGCTCGATGTTGAGAAAATGTGAGATGCAGGAATCAGTAAGAGGAATCTAAAGATGGACTATCTAAATGGAGAGAGAGAGTGTGCAGAGTCATCAGTGTGTTCCATTGCATGAATCATGGAATAAGCAGGCAGGTGCAATAAGAGGTCAAGAAGGCAGATGGCATATTCAAGTTTATTGTCATCTGATTGTACGTATACAACTGTATGAGACAACAATCCTCTGGACCATCGTACACCCACAATACATATATACAACTGTACGGAACAACAATCCTCTGGACCACAGTGCACCCACAGAAAACATATCACACACAGCACATAAAACAAAATATTACCACAAATAAGCTAATAAAATATGATTCAAACTGCATATATTCTGCAGCAGGGGTAAACACTAAAGCAGTGGTCCCCAACCACCGGGCCGCAAAGCATGTGCTACCGGGCCGTGAGGAAACGATATGATTTGGCGGTATGAAACGATATGAGTCAGCTGCACCTTTCTCATTCCCTGTCATGCCCGCTGTTGAACTTGAACGCACGTAAGGTCATCAGTCGGTCATTAACCTACAATGACTCGATGAGTAAAAAACCAATGTCACTTGAGAGTTTCTTTGGAAGAGGTGGTAGGGAACGTAAAAGGCCTAACGATGATGATAACGCAGAAACAGCTGAGGCCGAGACTGCAAAAAAAAAGAAAGCTTCCTTCAACAGAAAATACGACGAGTCGTACATAAAATATGGATTTAATGCATCCGGTGACTCTCATGCTCCAAGCCCCTTGTGTGTGATATGTGGAAACAAGCTGTCTAATGAGGCAATGAAGCCCTCAAAACTGCTTCGGCACCTTGAGTCCAAGTACCCTGCACTTAAAGACAACCCCGTTGAGGATTTTGAGCGGAAAAAACGTGAGCAAGCGGGACAGAAGCAAGTGCTGAGAGCCACCAGCTCCACAAATGCTGCTGCTCTCAGTGGCGAGCTGTGTTGCTAAGGTTAAGAAGCCTTTCACTGTTTGGTGAAGCATTGATTCTGCCTGCTGCCAAGGACATGTGCCCTGAACTGTTGGGAGAAGCTGCAGCTAACAAGATGGCACAGGTTTCTCTTTCAGCTACCACAGTTTCAAGGAGAATCAATGACATAGCGGAGGCCATCAAAGCACAGCTGTTGGAATGGCTTAACAAGTCACCATGGTATGCTATCCAGGTCGACGAGTCTACCAGTGTTGACAAGGCAATACTGTTGGTTTATGTGCGATATATATTTCAAGACGATGTGCAGGAGGATATGTTGTGTGTGCTGCTACTGCCAACTAACACTACTGGGGCAGAACTATTCAAGTCTTTGAATAACTACATGTCAGGCAAACTGGACTGGTCATTCTGTGTTGGAATATGCACAGACGGGGCTGCAGCTATGACTGGACGGCTGTCTGGTTTCACTACCCGAGTCAAAGAGGTTGCTCCTGAATGCCAGTCTACACACTGTGTCATACACAGGGAAATGCTGGCTGGCCGAAAAATGTCACCTGATCTTAAGTGCGTATTGAGTGACTTTGTTGAAGTTATCAATCACATCAAAGCAAAAGCCCTTAACTCACATCTATTTGAGCAACTTTACAAGGAAATGAATGCAGAGCATAAATTCCTTCTCTCACACACTGAGGTCAGGTGGCTGTCGAGGGGGAGAGCCCTGGCCAGGGTTTTTGAGTTAAGAGAGCCGCTACAGAGATTTCTTTCAGGAAAAAAGTCACCACTGGCAGCACACTTCAGTGACAAGGAGTGGATAGCAAAACTCGCTTATCTGTGTGACATCTTCAACCTGCTGAATGAACTCAATTTGTCACTTCAGGGCAGAATGACAACTGTCTTCAAGTTGGCAGATAAAGTGTCTGCTTTCAAAGCCAAACTGGAACTGTGGGGACGGCGAGTGGACAGGGGCATATTTGACATGTTCCCAACATTAGCTGGAATTTTGGGAAAGACTGAGGCTGCACTGTCCTTCTCACAGCTGGTGCACAATCACGTATCTTCGTTGTTGACAGAATTCGAGCATTACTTCCCAACCACAGATGACCCAAGACGTGCAAAGGAATGGGTCCGTGACCTATTTATGAATGTCCCCGGTGAATCATCCATGTCAGTGTGGGAAGAAGATCAACTCCTCCAGCTTGCAAATAATGGTGGGCTGAAAAGTACGTCTGACATAACATCTCTGCTAGCATTCTGGATCAAAGTCAAGGCTGAATATCCTGAGATAGCCATGAAAGCACTGAAAATGTTGCTTCCATTTCCAACATCATATCTCTGCGAAGCGGGGTATTCTGCAATGAATGTAATGAAAACTAAATTGCAGAATAGACGGGACATAAGGAACCCCCCCCTTCGAGAATCGCTGTCTCCCATCACCCCTCGATGGGACCGTCTTGTTTCAAGGAAACAAGCCCAGGGCTCCCACTGATTCAGTGCCATTGGTGTTGCAATGATTTTATATGTTCATACGAGGAAAATATGCGCTGTGTGTAATATCCAAACGTTACTTAAAATGGTGTGATGCTGTTGACTTATAAGTGACTTATAATTCACCTATCACTATATTCATGTGAGGAAAATATCTGCTGTGTTTAAAATTAAATTTGTTAGATGAACCCTTTTAGAAATGAAATTGAATATATTAGAATGTATTAATATAGTTGACTTATCACCTATATTCAGGTCGTGATTAACCCCCCACCCCCCCACCATCGGCCAGTCCGCAAAAATATTGTCAATATTAAACTGGTCCGCGGTGTAAAAAAGGGTTGGTGACCCCCTGCACTAAAACATATGTTAACCAGCGTGCTGAGCTAGTGATGAGACCTTGGTGGTGGCGGTGTACTTGTTGGTCTTACAGCCTGAGGAAAGAAGGTATTACCCAGTCTGGCCAGATTGGACTGGTCCTGGTCTTTCTCTAACCCTTTCCTGATGGTAGTGAGTCAGAGAGATTGTGGGCTGAGTGGTCGGTCTTATGTATACAGTGGTTCTGGTAAATGTTACAAATGGTGGGCAGGGAGACCCTAGTGATTGACCCTAGTGATTAACCCTTTGTTACCAGAGATTTGGATTGTAAAAGGAAGGAGGCATTGTCACATGTGTACTGGGATTTAATGAGGGTAAACCTGGGATACTGTGCTGTTTCATCCTGTTATGTAAAAAAGGGGTATACTGGAATTGAGGGCAATCCATTGATCATTTACCAGTGTCATTGTTGAATGAGAAAGCTGTACTATCATCCATGACTAAGATTAGATCGGTCTCCTTTAGATTTTAGCAGAATGAGGGTTGACTATACTGAAATGTAAGATCCTGAGGAGACAGAGAGAATCAATGCTGAGATGTTTCCACAAGTTGGAGATTGGAGGGATGGAATTATAAAATTAGAAGGTGGGATTTAAAGCTGAGAGATGCAAGGACTTCTTGTAGAGGAGTTGGTGAATTGAAAGCTATATTGATCACATCTACATTGAGACATGCAGTGTAAAGCATGTTGATGTCAATGAGCAACACAGTCCAAATATGTGCTGGGGTAGTCCACAAGCATCAGCATGCTTCTGGCACTAACATAGCGTACCCACAACTCTTAACCCTAACCCATTCATCTTTGAATGTGGGAGGAAATTGGAGTACCCAGGGAATCCCAAGTAGTCACAGGAGAATGTACAAACTCTTGCAGACAGCAGTGGAATTGAACCCGTGTCGGTGTCATTGTAATAGCATTATGCGAATGGCTATGCTAACATGATGTCCCCATAACTCTGGCATTCTCTACCTTGGTGGGAATGGGGAATTGTGGAGGCCGGATTGTTGGGGTATCTCAAGAGGAAGCAGATAAAGTTCTGAAAGATGAGGAAGAAGCAAATTGTGGGGAACTTTCATTGGGGATTCCTGGGGCAGATCAGCCATAATATTGAATGCTGGAATAGCCTTAAAGGGCTGAGAGGCCTGATTGTATTTTCTTATGCTCTTGAGGCCTGTCTGTGTGAGTAGGTGGGTGGGAGAGAGGATTAGGGCATGATTGGCTGTTACTACTTATGTTGTTCTGTGGAACATTGTGGGCCTGCTGATGTATTAAATTCTAGTCACCTCATTATAGGAAGGATGTGGAAGGTACAGAGGATATTTACCATGGTGCTGTCTGGACTAGAGAGCAGGCCTTATTGGAAAGGGTGAGCGAGCTAGGACTTTTCTCTTTGGAGCTAAGAAGGATGAAAGATGGTTTTGATAGAAGTATACAAGATGATAAGGGGCATAGATCAAGTGGATAGCCAGAGACTTTTTGTCAGGGTGAAATGGCTAATACAAGGAGGCAGAACTTTAAGATGGTTGGAAGAAAATATGAGAGAAATTCAGTGGTAGGCTGTTTTATACAGAGATTGTTGGGTGTGTGGAACATGCTGCCAGGATTGGTGGTAGAGGCCTATGTTGGAACTGGAATGTGTGGTGACACTGGCAAGCTGCTCCTAGCACACCCTTGGTTGTATTTTCACTGCATGTCTCAATGTACATGTGATAAGTTATTCTGAATCTGCATAGCAGTCACCAGAATGGTGAGGTGTGCATATGGCTGCACTGTGGCATTGGTGAGAGGGTTGGTCATATTACTAATTGGGAGGAAGCCACTGCCAGTGAGTGTATCACCCAGGGGTTTCTGAAGAGCTTTCACTAAGTTCCACTTCCCAATTCTCCTAGCACTGTGTTGGCCTTTTTTGCAGAACCTGAGAAGATGAAGTCCCTGTCCCAGCTGGCAGTGCTGACCAGGCAATGGAGGCCATCACAGATGAAGCTGGACTCGTTCCAGGAGGTTGTCCTGGAGAGTAGCAGTGTGGAAGAACTGAAGGAGAAGGTTGGTCACTTATAGTCATATTTCCTTGTGGATTCACTTGAGATATCTGTGCCCCTTGCTAAATTGTTCTGAATTGAATGTGGACTTCTGGAACACACACCAGTCCTCATTGAGGAATCAATGATAGAAATGGTTGGCAGCTTCAAAATTGCTGGAATCTGGAGCAACACAGGAACTGCTGGAGGAACTCCCAGATGAAGGGTCTTGCCCAAAATGTCGACTGGCCATTTCACTACGTAGTGTCTCGCTTAACGTGCTGAGTTCCTCCAGACATTGTACTGTATGTGAGACGTGCTGTGCTGGTGTGGCTGATGGTTGGTTTGTTTTTCTCGTTAACAGTTACACGCAATAAGTGAAATTCCCATTGAGAACATCGAATTTGCCAAGGTAAGTCATCTTCAGAGTAAATTAAAGTGCTGCAAATCTGAAATAAAATTTTATTTTATTTGGAGATAACAGTGTAGAACAGGCCCTTCCATCCCTTTGAGCTGTGCCACCCAGCATCCTCATATTTAATCCTAGCCTAGTCATGGGTTTTGAATAAGAAAATGTGCTAACACCTTAGAATGTATTGTGACTCCGTTTCCTGAAAGTGGTTACGCAAGTGGATGAAGTGGTACAGGAGGAGTATGGCATGCCTGCCTTTGTTAGTAGGGGTGCTGAGTATTATCTGATTATTTATTTGTTGGGATATGACACAGAATAGGCCCTTTGAGCTGTGCCGCCCATCAATCCTGGATTTAACCTAGCCTAATCACAGAACAATTTACAATGACCAGTTAACCAAACCTGTACATTTTTGGACTGTGGGAGGAAAGCAGAGCACCCGGAGGAAACCCAGGCTGTCAGGCAGCAGCAGGAATTAAACTCTGAACTCTGACACCAGAGCTGTAATAGCGTCTCATGCTAGCCACTATGCTATCATGGTGCCCAGAAAACCTGAAACGCTGAAAACACTCAGTGAATTAGGCTGCTTCTATGATGCTGTGAATGTTTTAAAAGTTAAATGGAGCTAAGATGTTAACTTTCAAATTACAGCATAGTACAAGCCATTCAGCCATTCTGCTCTTCTCCAAGATCAATCTAACACTTCCTTCCTAGGTAGCGCTCCATTTTCATCCATGTGCCTATTTAAGAGTCTCTTAAATGTCTCTAGTGTTAATCTGACACCCCTGGCAGCACACTCCACACACCCACCACTCACTGTGTAAAAGCTCTACCTCTGATATGCCCCCTATCCAATTGCCTTAAATTTATGCCCCCTTGTATTGGCCATTTTCACCCTCAGGAAAAGTCTCTGGCTGTCCACTCGATCGATGCTTCTTACCATCTTGTACATTTCTGTTGTCACCTCCCTTCCTGCTTTGCTCCAGAGAGAAAAGCCCGAAGTCGCTCAACCTATCCTCGTAAGACATGTTGTCTAATCCAGGCAGAGTGATAGGCAGTATAGTTAAACAAGCTATAGGACCCACCTGATGGTTATTCTCACACGTGATACCCTGCCACACAACCCTGTAAGTATATCCTCTATCATGGTGCTGATACTGCCCAGGTTTGTTCATGAAGATGAGTCTACAGGCTTGGTCTAAACTCAGAGTACAGAAGAATGAGATGTGGTTTTATTGAAAGCTACTGTGGCTGGGCTTAATGTACCCCTTAGCCAAAAGAAAAATGCTGACATTTACAAGGGTCCAGAGGAGGCTCACAAGAACATTTCCAGGAATGAATGTGGAGTGTTTGATATCTTTGGGCCTGTACCTGCTGGAACTTAGAAGAATTAGGGGACATCTCATTGAAGCCGATTGAATGTTGAAAGGCCTAGATAGAATGGATGTTTCCTACAGTGGGGGAATTTAGGATGAGAGGGCACAGCCTCAACAATACATGAATATCCCTTTAGAACAGAGATGATGAGGAATCTCTTTAGATAGAGGGTAGTGAATCCGGGGAATTCATTGTCACAGATGTCAAGTCAGTGGGTATATTTAAAGCAGAGGCTGATAAGTTTGAGGTTAGGGTGTCAAATGTTACAGAGGAGAGGCAGAATGGGGTTGAGGGGGAAGTAAATCAGCCAGGATGGAACAGCAAAACAGACTGGATAGCTAAATGGTCTAATTCTACTCCTTCGTCTTATGGTCTAATGGAGTGGAAGAGGTTTCATAGTAATCTCAGTGATCAATGGATCTGAAGAAGCTGAACCATTGAATCTATTAAACGTTAGATTCTGCAGATGCTGGATATAACCACTGAGTAACCACTGAATATATTAAGATGTGAATCAGAGATTTTTTTTGGCCAGTAAGGGATTCAGGGGATATGGACCTGAGGAGAAGGTCAGAACAGATTCTGTTTTTCAGGTTTTTGCTTCTTCTGACCGAGTGACCTTGCTGATTATTATTGGATTAGTCTGTTTAATTGTCTAATAGCTAAACAATTACTTGCATTTACTGTAGTTACTTATATACATATAACTGTTTAGTGTGTGATTGCAGTATGTATATATAATTGTTCAGTATGTCCTCTAGTGGTTACATTTGTGAGATTCTGGAAAGTTCTCTTATTGTATTATTAGGTATTATCTGATTGGTTAACTCTTGTCTACAAATTTGAATGGAATGTTCCTTATCTATGTGGCCGACCACGCTGGTCCATCATCTTTTAGCTTTTAGTCTCTCTGTTCTTAGCTACTAGACTTCTGCAGCTCTACAGACTAGTGGTTAACACAACACTTCACAGTACCAGTGGCCTGGGTTCAATTCCCGCCACTGCCTGTAAGGAGTTTATATGTTCTCCCCATGACCACGTGGATTTCATCCAGGTGCTCCAGTTTCCTCCCAGAGTACAAATACATTTCAGTTGGTAAGTCAATTGATCATTGTAAATTGTCCCATGTTTAGGCTAGAATTAAATCTGGGGATTGCTGGGGGATTGAAGGGCTCAAAGGGCTTATTCTGCACTGTATCTCAATAAATAAGTTTCCAATCACAAACAGGAGAAGATCTGCAGATGCTGGAAATCCAAGCAACAGACACAAAATGCTGGAGGAGCTCAGCAGGCCAGGCAGCATCTGTGGATAACAGTACAGTCGAGGTTTTGGGCCTGCTGAAGGGTCTCGGCCCGAAACATTGTATGTACTCTTTTCCATAGATGCTGCCTGGCCTGCTGAGTTCCTCCAGCATTTTTTGGGTGTTGAAATACATTTCCACATCTTTGATTTGCATAATAAACAATCGTGAAACAAGTTTTGTGCCTCTTACCTGACTTCCGAATTAAAAACACCCAATCCAACACTATTCCTGCCCCTTGCCATTTGGGGAGGGTGGGGAGGGGTGGATGGCAGTGGTGGCATGATAGTGCAGCGGTTAGCATAATGCCTTTACAGCGCAGCAACTGGGGTTCAATTATCACCCCTGTCTGGAAGTTTGTATGTTGTCCCTATGACAACATGGGTTTTCTCCAACGTTCCAAAGTTGTACGGGTAGGTAGGTTAATTGGTCACATGCGTGTAATTGGGCAGTGCAGGCTCACTGGAACAGACGGGCCTGTTACCGTGCTGTATCTCTAAATTAAAAAGTTATCCTTGTAAAGTTTTCTGTTTACTCTTTCAACCTTATTTACATCTTTCCTGTCAGTAGGTGACCAAAACTGCACATGGTATTCCAAATTAGGCATCACCAATGTCTTATACAATTTCAACATCCCAGCGCCTATTCTCAATCCATTAATTTATGAAGGCCAATGTGCCAAAAGCTTTCTTTATGACCCTATTTACCTGTGATGCCTCTTTCAATGAACTGTGGACCTGTATTCCCAGATCCCTTTGTTGGTCTTGGTTGGCCCTACTGAAGTGCAACACCTCACACTTGTTGGCATTAAAATTCCATCTGCCATTTTCCAGCTGGTCCAGATCACGATGCAAGCTCTGATCGTCTTACTCGGTGTACACCCAGATCGTTAATACAGATGACGAACAACAACGGACCCATCACCGATCCGTGTGACACTTCACTAGTCACAAGCCTGCAGTCCAAGAGACAACCATCTACTACCACTCTCTGGTTTCTTTCACAAAGCCATTGTGTAATCCAACTTACTACCTCATCTTAAATGCTGAGTGACTGAACCTTCCTGACTGACTTCCCGTGCAGGACCTTGCCAGATGCCTTACCAAAGTCTGTGTAGAAACAACCACTGGTTTGCTTTCATCAACTTTCCTGCTAACTTCCTCGAAAAACCTCTATAAGATTGGTTAGATATGATCTATCATGCACAAAACCAAGCTGACTATTCCTAATCAGTCCTTATCTATCCAATACTCATATATCCAGTCCCTTAGAATATCTTCCAATAACTTAACACTACCGATGTCAGGCTCATCAGCCTATAATTTCACAGTTTATTTTTAGAGCCTTTCTTAAACAGCGGAACAATATTGTCTGTCCTCCAATCCTCTGGTCCCTCACCATTCTCACCTGTAAGAATGATTTAAATACCTCTGCTATGGCCCCTGCAATTTCTGCACAGGGTCCAAGGGTCCATCTGGACAAGCACTGGGGATTTGTCCAGCCTAATTTGTCTCAAGATGGCAAGAGCCTCCTCTTCTGTAATCTATATATGGTCCATGATCTTGCTGCTCTTCTGCTTAATTTCTATTGACTGTGTCTATCTCCTGAGTAAATATAGATACAAAAAATGCATGTAAGATCTACCCTCCCCTCAAGTATTTTTTGGCTCTATACATGGATTACCATTCTGATCTTCCAGAGGGCAAAATTTGTGCCTTACAATCTTTTTGCTCTTAATATATCTGTAGAATCCCTTGGGATTCTTCTTCTTGTTTGCTAGAGCAATATCGTGCCTTCTTTTAGCCCTCCTGTGTTCTTCCCTAAGTGTTCTCTTGCATATCTTGTACTCCACAAGAATCTCACTTGTTCCTACCTGTCTATACCTGCCATGTACTTCCTTTTGTTTTCTTAACCAGGGCCTCAATATCTCTTGAAAACCAAGGTTCTCTAAACCAGCTTTATGTTTTATTCTGACAGGCACATTCTAGCTTTGTACTCTCAAAATTTCACTCTTGAAGGACTCCTACTTTCCAAGTACACTTTTGCCAGAAAACAGCCTGTCCCATTCCACACTTACCAAATCCTTTCAGATATCATCAAAATTGGCCTTTCTCCAGTTTAGGATCTCAACCCACGGATAAGACCTATTTACCATATTTACTTTGAAACTAATGGCATTATGATTACTAGATAAAAAGTGTTCCGCTCCACAAACTTCTGTCTCCTGTCCTGTCTCAGTCCCGAAAAGGAGATCAGATATCGCACACTCTCCCATTGGGACTTCTGTGCACTGAGTAAGGAAACTTTCCTGAATACATTTAACAAACCCTATCCCATCTAGTCCTTTCACAGAATGGGAGTACACTATGGTATCTTGAATCATTGTTTCTAAGTTATTAATGGTGTGTTATCTTGTGTCCACAGGGCAGGGGGACGTTTCCATGTGATATTTCGGTGTTGGAAATACATCAAGATTTAGACTGGAATCCCAAAGTCACAACTCTGAATGTCTGGCCACTTTACATCTGTGACGATGGAGCAGTCATCTACTACAGGTAGCTGAGATCGCTGAGCAGTGGGGGAGTCAGACAGCAACCTCTCCACAAACAGCTCATGCTGATGATTAATTCCCCAGTACACACTCTGAGCTGGGGGAGTCAGACAGTAACGCATAAACCCTGCACACACACGCACACTGATGTATGTACTCCCCAGTACACACTCTGTGCTGGGGGTGTCAGACAGTAACACTCACCCCTGCACACACAACTCACCCAGATGATCGTTTCCCCAGTGCACACTCTGCTTCATCATTGTGTCACTATGTATGTGATTCCCTTGTGCCATCATTTGGCCCAGGCATCACAAACTCATGGTATTGTAGTGGTTAGTGTAACTTTACCGTAGAGATTACTGAGGGTTACCCATAGCCCTCTATTTTTCTGAGCTCCATGTACCTGTCCAGGAATCTCTTAAAAGACCCTATTGTATCTGCTTCCGCCATCGCCAGCAGCTCATTCCACACACTCACCACTCTCTGCATAAGAAAACTTACCCCTGACATCTCCTCTGTACCTACTTCCAAGCACCTTAAAACTGTGCCCTCTTGTGCTAGCCATTTCAGCCCTGGGAAGAAGCCTCCGACTATCCACACGATCAATGCCTCTCATCATCTTGTACACCTCTATCTGGTCACCTCTCATCCTCCATTGCTCCAAGGAGAAAAGGCCGAGTTCACTCAACCTATTCTCATAAGGCATGCTCCCCAATCCAGGCAACATCCTTGTAAATCTTCTCTGCACCCTTTCTATGGTTTCCACATCCTTCCTGTAGTGAGGTGACCAGAACTGAACACAGTACTCCAAGTGGGGTCTGACCAGGGTCCTATATAGCTGCAACATTACCTCTCGTTTCCTAAACTCAATCCCACGATTGATGAAGGTCGATACACCATACGCCTTCTTAACCACAGAGTCAACCTGCGTAGCAGCTTTGAGTGTCCTATGGACTCGGACCCCAAGATCCCTCTGAACCTCCACACTGCCAAGAGTCTTACCATTAATACTATATTCTACCATCATATTTCCTGGGCTATCTCTACTCCCTTACTTGAATAAGGGAACAACATCTGCAACCCTCCAATCCTCCAGAACCTCTCCCGTCCCCATTGACGATGCAAAGGTCATCACCAGGGGCTCAGCAATCTCCTCTCTCGCCTTCCACAGTAGCCTGGCATACATCTTGTCCGGTCCCGGTGACGTCCAATTAGATGCTTTCCAAAATCTCCAGCACATCCTCTTCCTTAATATCTATATGCTCAAGCTTTTCAGTCCACTGTAAGTCATCCCTACAATTGCCAAGATCCTTTTTTGTAGAGAATACTGAAGCAAAGTACTCATTAGGTACCTCTATCTCCTCCAGTTCCATTCACACTTTACCACTGTCACACTTGATTGGTCCTGTTCTCTCACATCTTATCCTCTTGTTCTTCACATACTTGTTGAATGCCGTGGGCCTTTCCTTAATCCTGTCCGCCAAGGCCTTCTCATGGCCCCTTCTGGCTCTCCTATTTTCATTCTTAAGCTCCTTTTCTTCTTGACTAGATTTACAACAGCCTTTGTACACCATGGTTCCTGTACCCTACCATCCTTTCCGTCTCATTGGAACGTACATATGCAGAACTCCATGCAAATATCTCCTGAACATTTGCCACATTTCTTCTGTACATTTCCCTGAGAACATCTGTTCCCAATTTATGCTTCCACGTTCCTGCCTGATAGCCTCATATTTCCCCTTACTCCAATTAAATGCTTTCCTAACTTATCTGTTCCTATCCCTCTCCAAAACTATGGTAAAGGAGATAGAATTGTGATCACCATCTCCAAAATGCTCTCCCACTGAGAGACCTGACACCTGACCAGGTTAATTTCCCAATACCAGATCAAGTACAGCCTCTTCTCTTGTTGGCTTATCTACATATTGTGTCAAGAAACCTTCCTGAACACACCTAACAAACTCCATCCCATCTCAACCCCTTGATCTAGGGAGATGCCAATCAATATTTGGGAAATTAATATCTCCCATGACAACCCTGTTGTTACTACGCCTTTCCAGAATATGTCTCCCTGTCTGCTCCTCAAATGACCCTGTTACTACTGGGTGGTCTTTAAAAAACACCCAGTAGAGTTATTGACCCCTTCCTGTTCCTAACTTTCACCCACAGAGACTCTGTAGGCAATCTCTCCATGTCTTCCTCCTTTTCTGCAGCTGTGACACTATCTCTGATCAACAGTGCCACGCTCCCACCTCTTTTACCTCCCTCCTTGTCCTTTCTGAAATGTCTAAAGCCTGGCACTCGAAGTAGCCATTCCGGCCACTGAGCATCAAAGACTCCGTAATGGCCACAACAGCATAGCTCCAAGTACTGATCCACGCTCTAAGCTCATCTGCTTTAGTCATAATACTCCTTGCATTAAAATAGACACATCTCCTACCGTTGGTCTGAGCGCGTCCCTTCTCTATCACCTGACTGTCCTCTCTCTCGCACTCTCCAAGTTTTCTCTATTTGTGAGCCAACAGCTCCTTTCTCTCTCTTCAGTTTGGTTCCCACTCCCCAACAATCCTAGTTTAAACTCTCCCCAAAATCCTTAGTAAACCTCCCTGCCAGGATATTGGTCCCCCTGCAATTTAAGTGTAACCCGTCCTTTTTGTACAGGTCACTCCTGCCCCAAAAGAGGTTCCAATGATCCAGAAATCTGAATCCCTGACCCCTGCTCCAATCCCTCAGCCACGCATTTATCCTCCACCTCATTCTATTCCTATTCTCACTGTCACGTGGCACAGGCAGTAACGCTGAGGTTACTACCTTTGTGGTCCTGTTTCTCAACTCCCTTCCTAATTCCCTGTAGACTGCTTTCAGGACCTCCTCCTTTCCCTGCCTATGTACCACCACTTCTGGCTGTTCTCCTTCCCACTTCTGGATATCGTGGACGCAATCAGAAACATCCCAGATCCTGGCACCTGGAAGGCAAACTACCATCCGTGCTTCTTTCCTAAGGAAGGATGTGCTGGCGTTGGAGAAGGTCCCAAGGAGGTTCACAAGAGTGATCTCAGTAATGAGAGGGTTAACATACAATGAGTGTTTATTAGCTCTGGGCCTGTACTTAACTGGAATTCAGAATAATGAGGGGAGATCTCATTGAAACTCATTGAATATTGAAAGGCTTAGATGGAGTGAATATGGAGAGGATGGTTTCTATAGTGGGGGAGTGTAGGACCAGAGGACACAGATAGAGTGGATGTGGAGAGGATGTTTCCTATAATGGGGGAGTCTAGGACCTGAGGACACAGCCTCAGAATAGAGGAACACCCCTTTAGAACAGAGATGAGGAGGAATTTCTTTAGCCAGAAGGTGGTGAATCTGGAATTCATTGTCATAGACAGCTGTGGGGGCCAAGTCATTGAGTATATTTAAAGTGGAGGTTGATAGGTTCAAGATTAGTCAGGGTGTTAAAGGTTGTGGAGAGAGAGCAGGAAATGAGGCTGAGGGGGGTAATACATTAATCAGCCATGATGAATGGTGGAGCAGACTCAATGGGCAAAATGGCCTAATTCTGCTCCTATTTCTTTTGCCTCTCAGCTTCCACTGACGTGATCTAACGTGCTCTCTCCTCTGCCTTTAATTGCCCCGTGTTACAGGGACAGAACCGAGCCGCTGATGGACATGACTGAGGAACAGCGCAGTGGCCTGTTGAAGAAGGAGAGCAGCCGTCTGCAGAAATCGGGCCACAGGGTGAACTACTCTCCCCGCAAGGAGAAAGCACTGAAAATCTACCTGGATAGCGGCCCCAGCAAGGATTCCAGCCAAGACTGAGACCTGGCCCGGTTCACTCTAGCTCAGCTCTCTGCTCAATGGAAACAGAACCAATTCACCACTGCTGTGGCTGCCCCCATTCATCATTAGGTCTACCTAATGACACCAGCACTGATTGGCTATTTTTGCCCACCAATCGGAAACCGAGTGGGGACGACCAACTCCAAATCATGTTGTGCACTATCATATATCGTCCTGTCAAGGAAGTGCAAACCATGAGGGAAAGTTAGGGTATAATGTGGGCTCTGCACATACTCAATGGAAAAGCTAGACCCCCTTCACACATGGGATTCTGTAGCTGAATAAAGGCTGTGCACGGTCCAAAGAATTTGTCATTTATTTTCAGCATGTATCTCATTGGTGAATTTTAAAATAAGGTGTACTATATCTGGGATAGGGAGGGAGAGCTTTGGGGATGGGGAGCCGTGACATCCAGACGAAAGGGTCTGTGAATGAGTGTTCTTAGTGACTTTTGCTTGGCCTGAAGTTCTGTGCTTATGGTTTAAAAGTCTGTGCCCTTGCATCTTGTCAGAGGCAAATCAGGATTGTAACTTTTTTTTGGGTTCCCAAGTCGTGATTTCTAGGATCGGACGCTCATATCGCTGGGTGGACGATGTGACATGGACATCAGCTGCAGCTTGGCGGATAATTCACTGGGCTGGGGTGGAGTTACCCTCTCCCACCCTCTCTCCAAAACTGCCTCAGGTACACATATCAAGCCACACCGTCCCTGTGGTGAACTCCTACACGGCTGCTTGAATTTGTAGGGGTTTTTTTTAGGTGTTTTCTTTCCTGTCTGGTTGCGATTTGGACATCAAAAATTTTGATGCCTCTGTTAATTCTTTTGGTCTTCATCACTCAAGTCCACCTTGGTTCCAATGTTTGCTGTACTTTTGTGACCCTGTGCCAGATGGTTTGAGTGGTTTGTGAATCTTGCAGAAATTGATTTTAATTCTATGATGTATTTAATTCATTCGACGGAAATGGGAGCAGTTCTTCTCGTAGAGTTTGAATTTATTCCATTCTATTCAGCAAAGAGGCAGTTGAGACAATTTTTGTTTCATGGCTGGCTCCACCTCAAACACTCATCTGAGAATCTCTAGCGACTGGAAGCTCCCCTCTTGCGAAACCTCCACCACGGTTTTCCTCAGAACTTTTCGGAAGTTCTCATTTTTTAATGACTCAAATGGATCATCAAAGATGCATTTTGGTGAATATTTTTTCATACCCAATGCTGGTCACGAATGAGTAACATGCCAATAAAACGCTGATTTGTTCTATTTCAGTTCTCAGGTTTGCATTTTGTGGCTACTTTTACCCATGTGCTCATTTTACCAGTGTTTACCAGCCTGTGATGTCTTGTGAAAAGCAATGCTTTTCTTTTTCAGAGTATAACACACACAAAATGTTGGAGCAAGTCAGGCAGCATCAATGGAAATTAATAAATTGTTGAAGTTTCAGACAGAGACCCTTCCATCCCTTTCCTCCATGGGCCACTCTCCTCTCCTACCAGATTCCTCTTTCTTCAGCCCTTTATCTTTTCCACCTACCACCACCCAGCTTCATACTTCACCTATCACCTTCTAAGTTGTCCTCCTTCCCCCTTGAAATGTCAATTGTTTATTCATTTCCATAGATGCTGCCTGACCCAGCAGGCAGTTGCTCCAACATTTTGTGTGTGTTACTCTGGATTTTCAGCATCTGCAGTATCTCCTGTGTTCCTGTCTGATTGAGTTCCTTTAAATTTCATGAATATAAACTTTTTGAAACTGTGAGGTTAAATGTCAACATCAGCATCATGTGTTGACTTGCACAAAAATATTGGATAGGTACAAGGACAGGAAAGGAATGGTGGTTTAACGGCTGAGTGCAGGTCGGTGGGACTAGGTGAGAGTGTTCGGCGCAGACTAGAAGGGCCGAGATGGCCTGTTTCCGTGCTGTAATTGTTATATGGTTAAATTACCTTGTTAGCTGGTTGGAAGTGTTCCTGTTGGTATTGGTGTCCATGCTGAAGGGAAATCTTTCAAATGGAAGTGAATCACAGGTGACAGGGCAGAGAGGCTGTGGTTTGTTCCATTATCCCATGTCCATGAAGATCCCTGAAACCTGAACCCCATTATTTTCAAAACACCAAGTGCTGGAGGAATTCAGCAAGCTGGACAGTATTGATGGAGGGGAGTTCACGGTCAATCAGATTTAGGTTGATCTCAGGTGGATGATAAAGGTGCTACAGTCAATATTTAAGGAATAACACATGACTTTCCTCCAATATCTGGGCTGACAATTGTATTTCACTGAACAAATACAGCAGATCAATACACACAATGCTGAAGGAACTCAGTTCAGGCAGCATCTATGGAGGAAATTAAAAAGTCAACATTTTGGGCTGAGACCCTCGGAATCAGGTGTCTGTTGTAATTGCATCAATATATGATGGAGTAGTTCCTGCGAGATGTTGAGACCCAGGCACTTGAAACTGCTCACCCTTTCCACTCCTTGATATTGACTGTCTTGTGGTCTCCCATCCTCCCTGTCCTGAAGTCAGGACTGTAGTTGTTGGTCCATACAGTGACAGTTTAATTTTCCCTCACTACTTTCTAGACCTGCCTCCACTCAAAGCCAGAATCAAACAGTGAATGCAAGGACTGTCAGGTTTGGTTTATGTATCAGACTGTGTGGGTGCAGATTAACGGTGGAGAACTGTTTAATGTTTTGGTTCCAAGTGGGAAATTCCTGTTCCTGCACGACCGTGGATGGGTGGGAGTGGTGGCAACTGGAAGAACATTGGCTTTGAGAGATTGAGTTCAGCCCGAAGGCTCGGTTTTGGAGCTGTTGGAAGAGATTCACCAGGGAAAGGTTTCACTGGTGACAGTAAGGTATTCACTGCCAGGCTTCCAAACCATACCGATCCTGGCTGTTAGTGTATGCCAGTTTGTACAGCCTCCCCAGAATCGATGACAATTTTTATATACCTGCATCAAATTTCCCTCTTGTTCTCCTCAACTCCAGGGAATCTATTCAACCTTATCAAATCCTGGCAATATCCTTGTAAATTTTTTCTGCACTCTTTCAATCTTGATAATAATATCTTCCCTGTAGATGGGTGAACAAAATTGTGCACAATGCAGCAGCTAATGGCATTCCTGTGCTGGGAGTAAACGATGGGCCAAATAGCTCTCTTCTGTGTCACAGCAGCAGAAGGGACAGGCCAGATTCTGCGCTCAATGGGCTAAATGGCTCTTCTGTGTCACTGACCAGCCTTGTGGCTTCACAGCAGCAGAAGGGACGGGCCAGATTCTGCACTCAATGGCTCTTCTGTGTCACTGCTGGATCATGAACCGCAAAGATTCTGCTTTCTACAGTTTATATGAATCATACCAAGGCCCCAACATTACCTCTGGAAGATGTACTTTTTAT
Source organism: Hypanus sabinus (assembly GCF_030144855.1). NCBI lineage: Eukaryota > Metazoa > Chordata > Chondrichthyes > Myliobatiformes > Dasyatidae > Hypanus > Hypanus sabinus. The sequence goes on along the minus strand of NC_082712.1, from coordinate 177,998,357 downwards.
TGATTATTCTGTAGATCTGGTAATTTTATAAAAAGCTTACAATTCTAAACATGAGTTTGAAACAAAAGAAGTTCTAAACTAAACCTGGAGCCAGTTGTCGGAGCTGTAGGTGTCTCTAACTATTCTTTCTCATTCACTGGAACTAAGACCCAGTTTAACAGCTAGCGATGCCCCATCTACAACCAGCCCACACACAAAATGCTGGAGGAACACAGCAGGTCAAGCAGCATCTATGGAAATGAATAAACAGTTTCAGGACTGGAAAGGAAGGGGTCGGAAGCCAGAATAAGGTGGGTGGGAGATCACCATGCAGGGGGAAGGAAGGATCCACCAGTGATGTTTGTTTAAGGATTGGCAGCAGAGTCCTTTCGGATAGCATAGCAGTTATCACAACGCTATTACAGCTCGGGCATCAGAGTTCGATTCTGTAAGGAGTCTACAGTCCATGATCACGTGGGTTTCCTCCCACAGTCCAAAAGACTTACCAGGTTGGTTAATTGGTCTTTGTAATTGTCCTGTGCTTTGGCCAACGTAGATCAGTGGGTTGCTGGGCAATGTTCCATACAGTTCCTCTAAATAAATTTACTGAGTGTGAACAACAGATCACTAAACAGCTGAAGGTGTTACTAAAGTATGCCATTACCAGAAACACTACACTATTTTCCAATGGATTGTTACAACAATTATCTAGCCTCTATGCTCCTGACTTTCCATAATCACTTGAAAGGATTGTGTGTAGGCTAGGTTTGGGAGAGATTGGACCAAACAGCAAGTCAGCTGTGATTTTTGTCTTCCTGTGTTCTCCCAGTTGTGGAATCCAACCTGGTACTGCGTACAGTCCAGAACACAGCCTCTGCCTTCCCCCGTTCACTGGGATCTATGTTCTCTGCGCTGGGGAGTGGCCCCTCTTCCATGTAGTCAGAGAGATCTTTCGTGACACTGATCCACTGGTTTTCCTGGCATACGGATATCACACTGTTACTGAGCAGGAGAGAGAAAAAGTTTATTTAGTGATACAGTGCGCAGTAGGCCCTTCACACGCCACCCCAGTTAACCCAGCCAGTATGCCGTGGGAGGAAACCAGAGCACCCACGGAAAACCTATCCACTCCACAGGGAGAACAGACAGAGGAGCTTTACAAAACAGTACCGGAACAGAACTCTGAAACACCCCTGCACTACCATTGTCAGTATATCAAGATATCAATAAGACTGAAAGAGTATCAACAAACACTGCTTAATACAAACTTACACCTTCTCAAAAGTCATAGCAGTTAGCACAATGCTTTAAAATCAATTGGGATTTGATTACCACCGTGCTCTGGAAGGAGTAAACTTCCCCCACGATTGTGTGGATTTCCACCGGCTGCTCCTGTTTCCAAAGATGTCTGGGTTAGGGCTAGTAATTTCTGGGCATGCTGTGTTGATACCCGTAGCCTGGCAGCTGTCCCCCACACCTCCTTGGACTCTGCTGGTCATTGACACAAGTAACATGTATTTCACTGACATATATGTGACAAAGTTACTCTTTAAATACACATCTTCAAGGAGCGATATCTCAGAAAGGCAGTGTCCATTACTAAAGTCCTCCAGCACCCAGGGAATGCCCTTTTCTCACTGTTACCATCAGGTAGGAGGTACAGAAGCCTGAAGGCACACACTCAGTGATTCCGAAACAGCTTCTTCCCCTCTGCCATCCAATTCCTAAATGGACATTAAAAGCGTGGACTCTTATCTCACTTCTTTTAAATAAACTATCTGTTTTTTTGCACTTTTTAAAATCTAGTCAGCATACGCATATTGTAATTGATTTAATTATTTATTATTTTTCTTCTTTCTGTATTATGTATTGCATTGAACTGCTGCTGCTAAGTTAATAAATTTCAGTACACATACCGGTGATAATAAATCTGACATCTCTGTGGCCCAACTCTTGCATCCCTCTGTATGAGGAGTAGACCCACTGTTCCTTGGGCCACCTCAGTTGGTGTGGATGATCAGAGGGGTTGATCACAGTGATGTACAATCCTAGGCAATTTCAATGCCTATGAGCCAAGGTAATTTGTCAAGTTCAACTTAACGTACCTTCAAGCAGCTCAGGGAGAGAGGTTCAATGCCACTGCACAACAACATTACTCATTACTGTACTTGTAAATAAGTAACCCTTATACAGCTTTGGCTCAACGTGTCCATGTATTGCCTGGGCAAGCCTGTCCCATCTGCTTGTGTTTGCCCCATAGCCCTCTAAACATCTTCCATCCATGTACTCATCCAAATGTTACTAATGTGCCCCACCCTTTGTGTGAAGAAGCTGCTCCTGATGTCCCTTTTAAATAACACCCCTCCCTGCGGAGAAAAAAAAAGAGTATGTGTTTTTACCCTCATGATCTTAGAGTTCACATCCATAGATCAATCAGAGTTACTCTGCAAGTTGATAGGGTGGTTAAAGTGGCATACATTAGTCGGGGAAATGAGTTCATGGACTGCAAGGTGATGTTGCAGCTCTATAAAACCCTGGTTAGACCACACTTGTAAGAGTGTGTTAATTTCTGGTCCCTCAAGCTGAAGAATGTGGAAGCTTTTGAGAGGGGTGCAGAGGAGATTAATGCCTGGATTAGAGAGCAGGTCTGAGGGCTGAATGAGCTGGGGCTTTCCTCGCTGGAGCAAAGGAAGATGAGAGGTGACTTGATAGAGGTGTACAAGAGGCAAAGGTCAAGTAAACAGCTAGAGATTCCCCCCCTCCCCCCCCCCCACAGGGTGGAATTGTCTAATACAAAAGGGCAGAGTTTTAAGGTGTTTGGAGAACATGTTTTTGAAATTACACACAGAACAATGGCTGTGTGGCACACCCTGGCAGGGGTGGTGGTAGAGACAAATACATTAGGGTCATTTAAGAGACTCCTAGATAGGTACATGGATGATAGTAAAATAGAGGGCTATGAGAAAGGGTTAGATTGATCTCCAAGTAGGTCAAAATATCAGCACAACAAAAGGACCTGTTCTTTCTGTTCTATGTTCTTGTGCACCTCAATCGTGCCCTCACTGCTGGGTGCAGGTTCTCCTTACCGTTCTGGTGCACAATGCAGTCCCCCGGCACAGGGACATCGGTCCAGAGCCCCGTCCGGTTCCACTTCCCAAGTGACTAGGTCCAACAAATGGTGGGCAGGGTTGTGACACACCTGATCCTTCTCAGCCAAGGGGGTGCACACAGGGAACAAGAGATCTGCAAAAAGCCAAGACAAATCTGGTGAGACCTGTACATCGGGCACATCAGAAGACCAGCACTCTAACAAGGCAACCCAAATTAATACCGCATTGTTATAAATATTGTTGATATTCTATGATTGGTCTGATTTATTGCTCCTTCAGGTATGTCCATAAGCCATCCCATCGGGTCTGCTCCACCATTTACACATCACCAATGATCTCACCTGGATTGTACACACTGGCTTTGCGGCAAAAAAAACTTAAGAACACAAGAAATAAGAGCAGTAGTAGGAGTCAGCCATCTGGCCCGCTGACCCTTACCATTCATTAAGATCATGGCTGATCTGACCATGGACTCATCTCCACCTACCTGCCTCTTCCCCAAAACCCTTAATTCCCCTATTATGCAAAAATCTTTCCAACCTTGTCAAAATAGAATGGCCCTGTGATTAAGCTAGGGTTAAATAGGTTGGTTGCTGGGTGATATGGCTCATTGGGCCAGAAGAGTCTATTCTGCATTGTATCTCTAAATAAATATTTACGATGGAGACAAACAATTTGTGGGAAACTGATTCTCTGGTACCAGAGGTCCTGCATTTACGGTGCGGGGAGGTCTAAAGACATACAGGGTAAGATTTTCTCTACAGACTGGCTGCCGAGGTTTGCGGGGGGAGCAGATGTGAAGGAAGGTTGTTAGACACATGACAGGTAAGTGATGATAAGCCAGATTCTGAGAACACATGGAATGGAGGCAGGTACAGGGAGGAGAGATTTGGTTGAATTCTGCACCAAAGGGCCTGTTCCAGGTTCCATCTGAAGAAAGTGGAATTTCGCAGTTTTAATTCCCGTTTCGAAATGTCGGTCCAAATGTCGATATAGTCATAGAAAAGTACAGTATAGGCCCTTTGGCCCATCTAGTCCATACCAAAACACTTAGGCTGCCTAATCCCATCGACCACAGCCCTCTCCACCCCTACCAGCCATGTGCTTCTCTTAAATGTTGAAATAGAGCTTGTAAGAGTTGGTAGCTCATTCCACACTCACGACACTCTGAAATTTCCCCTCATGTTCCCCTTAAACTACTTACCTTTCACCCTTAGCCCAAGGATTTCTCCAACTTCCAATAAAATGTCCCCCTCCTTTTTCCATTTCCTACTCTGACCTCTTCCCCTCATCTGCCTATCACCTCCCCTGATGCCCCTCCTGTGGTCTACTCTCCCTCCTATCAGATTCCTTCTTCTCCAGCCCTTTACCAACTTCATCCCCCACACCCCCTTCCCCTAGATGGCTTCACTTATCACCACCCTGTTTGTTCTCCCCCTCCCCTCACATTCTAGAATCTTCCCCTTTTTCAGTGCTGAGGAAGGGTCTCAGCCCCAAATGTCGACTGTTTATTCATTTCCACAGATGCTGCTGTCCTGCTGAGTTCCTGCAAGGGGTCATCTCAGCATATGGAAAATCTCTTGTGTTTAAGTTCCATAGTGTTTGCTGAGACAAGTTTGAAATCCTACTCCTCTCGTCTTCTGAAAAATGTACAGCTCCACAAACCTGCTGGATTTAAATAGTTTACTTAAACAATTTATGGGAAATCATTTGTGACTTTGGGGAATTAATTTTCGGGGCTGGAGTAACCATACTACCCATGTCAGTAAGCCTCATAGATCTGTTCAAAGTACATGTCACCATATACAATCCAAGATTCATTTTCCTGCAGGCAAACTCAATAAATCCATAAAACCTTAATAGAATCAATGAAAGACTGCATCAACTGGGCATAAACCAGTTTGCAAATGACAATGAACTGTGCAAATACAAAAATGATTTTAAAAAATGGAGAACATGAGATGAAAAATCATTAAAGGTGAGCCCATTGTCTCTGTGTTTATATTCTTATTGAGATACAGCACAGAATAGGTCCTTCTGTCTCTGAGCTGTGCTGCTCAGCAATTATCCAAATTAACCCTAGCCTAATCATGGGATAATCTACAATGACCAATTAACCCACCAGCCAGTATGCCTTTGTACTGTGGGGGGAAGCTACCACCCAGAGAAAACCCACGTGTGTCACAGAGGGAACATGTAGAGAGCTGTGGGAATTGTACCCCGATTGCTGGTGCTGTAAAGTGTTGTGCCATCATCACACAAACAATCAGGTATTTTATCAACACTCCATTTGTAACACACATCACACAGTAACATTTCAGCAGAGCTGGCGAGGGGAGAGCAGGAACTGAGGCTTCAGAGTCCCCCATCAACTGATACGCCTTTGAAAGCTTTCTGGATGCATCACAGCTGGGTAGGGCAATTGTTCTGCCAGTGACCGCAAGAAACCGTAGAGTTGTGGACACAGCTCAGCACATCATGGAAATCAGCCTCCCCTCCATGAAGTCCATCTACACTTCTCACTGTGCCTTGGCAAAGCAGCCAAGATAATAAAAGACCCCACCCACCCCAAACTTTCTCTCTTCTCTCCTCTCCCATTCAGCAGAAGACACCAAACCCAAAGCACATCCCACCAGGCTCATTGAAAAGATGGACTTGTGACTTGAGTCTGTCTCGTGACCTTGCACCTCATTGTTTACCCGAGTGCACTCTCAGAAACCATGATACTTTACTCTGCATTCAGTTATCGTTTTCCCTTGTGCTACCTCAATACACTGTGTAATGGTCTGATATGTATAGACAGTATGCAAGACAAGCTTTTCACTGTATCTCAGTACATGACGATTCCAATGCCAGATCTGAACTACCTAATTCCCCAAGTTGGGTAGCGGAGGATGGGAGACTTTCTGTACTGGGTAATAACTTTGGCACAAGCAGAGCACAGTGATCCCTGCCTCTTCCTACTGCCAGTTACAAGTACAGCAAGGGTTAACAGAAGAACTCACCAGTGTGGAAGGCACAGCAGAGGTGTGGATGACAGTCTGACTGCTGTTGACAGATGGAACCCTGCTCTCCTCTTACTGCCCCTGCCTGGCATTGCCCCCAGATACACAGGCGGTCCTCGTCACACTCCACATCTCGAGAACAATTCTAGGAATGAACATTCAGCACCAAACGTTAACCAACAAACAAAACCATTATCCATATGAATAGCATGATTAATTAAAACTGCAACAGCTGTTGGGCTGAGGGACGTTGGCAAGGCTACATTAAGAGGTCACTCTCCTGAGATGTTCTCTCTTCTCTTTCCCATCAGCACAGCACAGAAACCAACCTCACCTCAATGAACTGTCTACACTTCACTGCCTCGGTAAAGCAGCCAGTGTAATCAAAGACCACACCCCCCCCACCCCGAGCATTCACCTGCACCCCCCCCCCCCATGGGCGGAAGATACAAAAGTCTGAAAGCCGATCCCACCATGCTCAAGGACTGCTCCTACTCCACTGTTATCAGACTATTAAATTGTTCCCTTCTACGAAAAGATGGACTCTTCACATTGTTGCAACCTTCCATCTTATTGTCTACTGGCACTGCACTTGCTTGATAACACTATTCTGCATTCTGTAATTGTTTTAGCTTGCTCTATCTCAATACACTGTGTAATGATCTGATTTGTATGAACAGTGTGCAAGACAAACTTTTCCACTGGACCTCAATACACCTGACATGGAACATCACAACACAATACAGGTCTTCCGGTCCACAATGTTGTGCCAATCTTTTAACCTACTCTAAGATCAGTCTAACCCTTCCCTCCCACATAATCTCCAAGAATAAACCAAATGCAATTCTAATTCCAAGGGAAGACCTGTAAATTGAGGAAAGAAAGTGATACAGGATATTCTAGTAATTCAACAATAAAAGATATTTTACTGAATCTGTTCTTGGGACATGACCACAAAACATTCAGTAGGAACTGAATTAGGCCATTCAGCCCATCAAGTCTGCTCTGCCATTCCATCATGGCTGATTCATTGTCCCTCTCAACCCTATTCTCCTGCCTTCTCCCGTAACCTTTGACATCCTGACTAACTAAGAATCTATCAACCTTCGCTTCAAGAATACCCAATGACTTGGGTTCCATAGCTGTCTGTAGCAATAAATTCCACAAATTCACCACTCTCTGGCTAAAGAAATTCCTCCTCATCTCTGTTCTAAAGGGACATCCTTCTAAGGCTTGCTCTCTGGTCCTAGACTCCATTACTGTGGTGCTAGCAAGTTTGTGAACCCTGTAGAATTTTCTCTAGTTCTGCAAAATGTGATCAGATCTTCACACAAGTCCCAAAACTAGATAAAGAGAACCCAATGAAATAAACACAAAAAACATTATACTTAAAAACACAAAATGCTGGCAGAATCCGATATCCGGTGCTCCCGATGTGGCCATTTATACATTAGGGAAACCCGCCGCAGACTGGGAGACCGTTTCGCCGAACACCGGCGCTCAGTCCTCCAGCAGTGGCGGGATCTCCCTGTGGCCACACACTTCAATTCCACAGACCACTCCCACTCCAATATGTCTGTCCATGGCCTCCTCTACCGTCAAGATGAGGCCACACACAGGTTGATGGAGCAATACCTTATCTCTCACCTAGGTAGCCTCCTACCTGCCGGCATGAACATTCAACTCACAGACCTCCGTTGATATCCCTGCCCCCCCACCTTACCCCATCCCTATCTATAATTTTAGTCTGGTTCTCTTTCTCTTTTCCCCCCTCACTATAATCTCCCCCCTACCTTTCTTTCTCTTTTATTTCCCATAATTCTCCACCTTCCCCCAGCCCATTTCCCTTCAGCCCATCACTTCCCAGCTCTCTACTTTATCCCTCCCCCCACTTCTTATCCCCCCTCGACCATCCCACGTTACTTCACTCCTGATGAAAGATTTTGGCCCGAAACGTCATTATTACCTCCTCCCATAGATGCTGTCTGGCCTGCTGAGTTCTGCCAGCATTTTGTGTTTTTATTTATTTCCTGCATCTGCAGATTCACTCGTGTTGCCAAAACATTATACTTGTTCATTTATTGAGAAAAATTATCTAATATTACATGTATTTGTTGGAAAAAGTATGTGAACCTCTGGGGTAATGCCTTCTACAAAAGCTATTTGGAGTTGGGTGTTTCAGTCGAGATGAGATTGGGGGTGTGGGTTGTAGAGGTACCCCACCTTATAAAAAAGACACACAAAGTCAGGTTACTGACAGAGCCTGCTCTTCTCAAGAACGACCTGTTTTTTGTGCACCGTGCCTCGATCAAAACAACTTTCAGACAACCTTAGAAGAAGAAATGTAGAGATGCATGAAGCTGGAAAAGGCTACAAAAGCATTTCTGAAGACCTTAGAGCTGATCAGTTCACAGTAAGAGAAATTGGCTACAAATGGAGGATATTCAGTCCTGTTGGTACTCTCCCTAGGAGTGGGCATCCTACAAATATCACACCAGGAGCACGAAGTGTGATGCTGAAGGAGGTGGAAAAAATAACCCAAACGTAACAGCACAAGACCTGCAGAAATCTCTAGAACTTGCTAATGTCTCTGTTCATGTGTGCACTATAGGAAAAACACTGAACAAGAATACTGTTCATGGAAGGACACCACAGAGGGAAATCACTGTTCTCAAAAAAAAAACAAAATTAAAAAAACACACACGCACGCACATCACATTGCTGCACATCTGAAGTTTGCAAAAATCATCTGACCCGATGTTCCAAAACACTTCTGTGACAATGTTCTGAGGACAGATGAGACAAAAGTTGAACTTTTTTGGCAGAAATACACACCACTATATTTGGCAAAAAAAAGGGCATTGCATACAAACACCAAAATCTTATCCCAACTGTGAAGCACAGTGGAAGGAGCATTATGGTTTGGGCTGTTTTGCTGCCTCAGGGCCTGGGCAGCTCGCAATCGTTGAGGGAACAATGAATTCAAAATCACAGCAAGGCTTTTTACAGGAGAATGTCAGGGTAGCAGTCCATCACCTGAAGCTTAATAGAAGTTGAATGATGCAACAAGACAATGATCTGAAACACAAGAGTAAATAAACAGGATGGTTTAAAAAGAAGAAAATTCATATTTTGGAACGGCCGAGTCAAAGCCCTGACCTGAATCCTACAGAAATGTTGCGGAAGGACCTGAAGCAAACAGTTCATGCAAGGAAACTCACCAACATTCCAGAGTTGAAGCTGTTTTGCCAGGAGGAATGGCCTAAATTCCTCCAAGCCGATATGCAGGACTGATCAACAGTTACAGGAAATGTTTGGTTGAAGTTATTGCTGTACAAGTGAGTCACACCAGTTACTGAAAGCAAAGGTTAACATACTTCAACCAATATATACAGGAAATATTCTCAATAAATAACTAAACAAATATAATGTGTTTGTGGTATTTATTTAAATGGATTCTCCTTATCTAGCTTTAGGATTAAGTGAAGATCTGATCACATTTTAAGTCATATTTAGGCAGAAATAGTGAAAATTCTACAGGGTTCACAAAGTTTCAAGCACCACTGTATAGGAAACATCCTCTATATGTCCATTCTATCTAGGCCTTTCAATATTTGATTTCAAATAGGATTCAATGAGATACTCCCCGATTCTTCTAATCTCCAGTGAGTACAGGCCCAGAGCATCAAACTCTCTTCATACATTAACCCCTTCATTCCCGGGAACATTCTTGTAAACCTTCTCTGGACTCCCTCCGGTGTCAGCACATCCTTTCTCAGAACTAAGAGGCCCAAATCTGCTCACAATACTCGAAGAGCGATGACCAAAGTCTTATAAAGTCTCAGCATCTCATCCTTGCTTTTATATTCTAATGTGCTGAAAATGAATGCTAATATTGCATTTGCCTTCCTCACCACAGACTCAACCTGCAAGATAGCCTTTAGGGAATCTTGCACAAAGACTCCCGCGTTACTTTGCACCTCAGAATTTTGAATTTTATCCATTTAGAAAATAGTCCACACCTTTACTTCTACCAAAGCGCATGCCCACATACTTCCCTGCACTGCTTTCCACCTGCCATTTCTTTGCCCATTCTCCTAATCCATGTAATCAGGTAAACAGGATCAATGTACGTACACATCACAGTCAGACGAGACAAGATGGGCCAAAGGGCTTGTTTTTGTGCTGTGCAGATTTAGTGAAAAATAACCCGGGACTACACCGAGCATCCAAGCTCGTCCACTCACCCTTCGCTCTGAACACACTACCTCATTTTCCCTCCTGATCAACTTTCCCCTGAATGTTGTTTGACTCAGCCCCTCCCTGGGTTGATTGCTGCCCACGTCCCTGAGAATCAACCAATCCCAGGAACCGGCCGAACTTGCCTCGTGCTCTGCTCTCCGCCAAAGGCATTTGGGCTCCAACGGGTCTGTCTGGCAGAACTGGTGCTTCCCACAGTCCTCATCTACAATACACTCCTGCAAGACAGAGACAGATCTGTCAATAGCAGCACTAACAGCTAAAGAATACTACCGTAGTGTAGCGGTTAGTACAACGCTATTACAGGTTGGGGCTTGGAGTTCGACGAGATCTCGGTGGTGGCAGGGTATTCATTAGTCACCCAGCCTGAGGGAAGAATCTGTTACCCAGTCTGGCAGTCCGAGTCCTGATGCTCCTGTATCTCCTTCCTGACGGTAGTGGGTCAGAGAGATTGTGGGATGGGTGGTCAGGATCCTCAATGGTTTTGAGCCCTTCATCTACAATGCTCCCAGGAAATAGAGGGGTGAGACCCTGGTGATCCTCTCAAAATGTATTTATTTTTAAAAAAGATGTTGTGGTCCAATGCCTTGCAGCTTCTGTACCACACAATGATGCAGCCAGACTAGACACCCTTTCCTGTAGAAAGTTGTTAGAAAGGGGGCAGAGCTTTGCACTCTTCAATTCCCTCAGAAAGTGTAGACACTGCTGTGCCCTCTTGACTAGTGAGGTGGTGTTGTGGTCTGGGATTAAATCACGGGTTGCTGGCTGTACAGCTCGTTGGGCTGGAAGGGTCTGTTCTGCACTACTCCTTCAAATAAACAAACCACTTACACCAGGGCAGATTTCAAAGGCTGTTTGAACGAGGTGGTTTGAAGAAGCATTGTAAAGGTGTGAGGAGGGTTTGGGGATGAGCAGAGGGCAGAAATCCTGAATCGGTTTTCGTTTGGAGAAGGATCAGAATGGGAGTGTGGCGGGAGCCATCTTGAATTTTTCTTATTCTCATCGGAGTTAAGAGAGGCGGGACTGCGCAGGCAGTGAAGCAGGGAAGATTTTAAAAGGACACAGCCTTATAGAACGAGCAGTGGAGTGAGCGGGGAGCAGAGTGTAGGCTGAAGGGCTTTGGCTCAACGGGCTCAGGCGGAAACGGGTGAGGCAAGGTAGGGTTAGGTTTCAGTTTTTCCTGTTATTTGAGGAAAGGGAAGTATGAGTGTGAGGGCAGCTTGTTGTTCTCGGAGTCGGATGTGGGAGGTTCTGGAGTCTCCCGGCATCCCGGACATCCACATCTGCACCCGGTGCATCGAGATGCAACTCCTTAGGGACCGTGTTAGGGAACTGGAGCTGCAGCTCAACGACTTTCATCTGGTCAGGGAGAGTGAGGAGTCGACAGAGAGGAGTTACAGGCAGGTGGTCACACCGGGACCACGGGAGGCAGACAGGTGGGTCACGGTTAGGAGGGGGAAGGGCAAGAGGAAGAGTCAGGTACCAGAGAATACCCCAGTGGCTGTACCCTTTAACAATAGATACTCCTGTTTGAGTACTGTTGTGGGGGACAGCCTACCTGGGGGAAGCAACAGTGGCCGTGCCTCTGGTACAGAGTCCGGCCCTGTAGCTCAGAAGGGTAGGGAAAGGAAGAGGAAGGCAGTAGTAATAGGGGACTCGATAGTCAGGGGGTCAGATAGGCGATTCTGTGGAGGTGATCGGGAGTCCCGGATGCTAGTTTGCCTCCCTGGTGCCAGGGTTCGGGATGTTTCTGATCGCGTCCAAGATATCCTGAAGTGGGAAGGTGAGGAGCCAGAGGTCGTGGTACATATTGGTACCAATGACATAGGTAGGAAAAGGGAAGAGGTCCTGAAAGGAGAATATAGGGAGTTGAGAAGAAGTACTGCAAAGGTAGTAATCTTGGGATTACTGCCTATGCCATGCGACAGTGAGAGTAGGAATGGAATGAGGTGGAGGATAAATGTGCTGCTGAGGGATTGGAGCAGGGGGCAGGGATTCAAGTTTCTGGATCATTGGGACCTCTTTTGGGACAGGTGTGACCTGTATAAAAAGGATGGGTTGCACTTGAATCCTAGGGGTACCAACATCCTGGTGGGGAGATTTGCGAAGGCTACTGGGGAGACTTTAAACTAGAATGGTTGGGGGGTGGGAATTAAATTGAAGAGACTAGGAGAGAAGAGGTTAGTTCACAAATAGAGAAAGCTAGTAGACAGTGTGTGAGGGAGGATACGCAGGTGATAGAGAAGGGGAGCGCTCAGACTGAAAATGTAGGGGAGAAGGAAGAAAAAGATAATAAAGTTGATTGCATCGTTAGGGATAAACAGAGAGGAAGAGGTGGAGAGTTTCTTAAATGCATCTATTTTAATGCTAGGAGCATTGTAAGAAAGGTGTATGAGCTTAGAGCGTGGATTGATACCTGGAAATATGATGTTGTAGCTATTAGTGAAACATGGTTGCAGGAGGGGTGTGATTGGCAACTAAATATTCCTGGATTTTGTTGCTTCAGGTGTGATAGAATCGGAGGGACAAGAGGAGGAGGTGTTGCATTGCTTGTCAGAGAAAATATTACAGCAGTGCTTTGGCGGGATAGATTAGAGGGCTCATCTAGGGAGATTATTTGGGTGGAATTGAGGAATGGGAAAGGGGTAGTAACACTTATAGGGGTGTATTATAGACCACCTAATGGGGAGTGAGAATTAGAGGAGCAAATTTGTAAGGAGATAGCAGATATTTGTAGTAAGCACAAAGTTGTGATTGTGGGAGATTTTAATTTTCCACACATAGACTGGGAAGCCCATTCTTTAAAAGGGCTGGATGGTTTGGAGTTTGTAAAATATGTGCAGGATAGTTTTTTGCAGCAATACGTAGAGGTACCGACTGGAGAAGGGACAGTGTTGGATCTCCTGTTAGGGAATGAGATAGGTCAGGTGACGGAGGAATGTGTTGGGGAGCACTTCAGGTCCAGTGATCACAATGCTATTAGTTTCAATATAATTATGGAGAAGGATAGGACTGGACCCAGGGTTGAGATTTTTGATTGGAGAAAGGCTAACTTTGAGGAGATGCAAAAGGACTTAGAAGGAGTGGAGTGCGACAATTTGTTTTATGGGAAGGATGTCACAGAGAATTGGAGGTCATTTAAAGCTGAAATTTTGAGGGTACAGAATCTTTATGTTCCTGTTAGGTTGAAAGGAAAGGTTAAAAGTTTGAGAGAGCCATGGTTTTCAAGGGATACTGGAAACTTGGTTCGGAAAAAGAGAGAGATCTACAATAAATATAGGCAGCATGGAGTAAATGAGATGATCGAGGAATATAAAGAATGTAAAAAGAATCTTAAGAAAGAAATTAGAAAAGCTAAATGAAGATATGAGGTTGCTTTGGCAAGTAAGGTGAAAATAAATCCAAAGGGTTTCTACTGTTACATTAATAGCAAAAGGATAATGAGGGATAAAATTGGCCCCTTAGAGAATCAGAGTGGACAGCTAATGTGTGGAGCCAAAAGAGATGGGGGAGATTTTGAACAATTTCTTTTCTTCTGTATTCACTAAGGAAAAGGATATTGAATTGTGTAAGGTAAGGGAAACAAGTAGGGAAGTTATGGAAACTATGACGATTAACGAGGAGGAAGTACTGGCGCTTTTAAAGAATATAAAAGTGGAGAAGTCTCCAGGTCCTGACAGGATATCCCCTAGGACAGGGGTGGGCAAACTTTTTGACTTGAGGGCCACAAAGGGTTCTAAAATTTGACGGGGTGCCGGACCAGGAGCAGATGGACAGAGTGTTTTGGTAATACACCTCATAAGAGAAAATAAAATATCATGGGATATGTAGAAAACATGTGCTTTAATTTCAATTGAAAATGAACACATGCATTACAACAAAATATCTGTCTTTGAAGTCCCATGGTATTTAGCTATTTATTGAAATGACTTTTAAAACACTGAAAATTAAATGAATAAAATACAGTTTTTTTTAATAGTAGTTATTATTTTAAAGCACTGAAAATTCTGTTATCCTTCAAGATATTATCATCATCACTCTCCTCCTGACTGTCTTTATTTCAAAAACGGTAGGAGATGCAGGTCTACTTGTCCTGCTCCTTCTTATTCAATTGTCCCCTGTGCCAAAACTCAACAACGACCAGCACAAGGACAGAACAGTGACAGCGCGCCAGTATGCGGAGCGTGTTATTTGATCTGGAGCGCATTTTTTATTTTGAGAACGTACGTGCACCTGCGCACTACTCATGTCCATCACTTAACAGAAATGACATGTAACATGTAAGGCTTATTGAAAAAAATATTTTCAAATGCATTTTTTACATAACACAACGAAGAAACTTATTTTTAATTTCAGTGGGAACAGTGTTGTTGGTCTCCCTTTCTAGCCAGCGCATCAAAGTCTGGATTTAGTTTTGTTGTGGCGATTCTCAGGATGGATCTGAGGTGTTGGTCAGTTAACTTGGATCTGTGGCTGGCTTTGTTGATGTTCATGACGCTGAACGCCTGTTCACACAAATAGGTCGAGCCGAACAAAGAGTAAAGCGCAAATGTGGAGTAATACGCTGCACCTCAACAAAGGTCAATGTGTAGCGGTGTGCTACATGCAGCGCTAAAATTACGACACGGAGTCGGTAACTGCAGTCGAAGAAAAAAACTTTATTTGAAATCCCCAGCCTCACTTTAAGCCTCCCTCAACCTGCCCCCCTGCGCAGAGGCTCCAAAGCTCTGTGCTCACAAATCCCCGCAGGCTACCTCCCTTAGCCGGAATGCTGGCTAATTGTCAGCCGGTTCGGATGTGCCAGGAAATGGGTCGCCACAAATGTATATAGAGTGCATCATCTATTGGGAAAACGCCAGAATTGCGGGGAAAAAACGTTAACAAGGTTTATTAATATAATTTCATCAAATTCTGCGGGCCGGATTAAAAAGCTTAACGGGCCGCATATGGCCCGCGGGCCGTAGTTGGCCCATGCCTGGTCTAGGACCTTGAGGGAAGTTGGTGTAGAAATAGCAGGGGCTCTGACAGAAATATTTCAAATGTCATTAGAAACGGGGATGGTGTCGGAGGATTGGCGTATTGCTCATGTGGTTCCATTGTTTAAAAAGGGTTATGACAATAGACAATAGGTGCAGAAGAAGACCATTCGGCCCTTCGAGCCTGCACCGCCATTTTGAGATCATGGCTGATCAACCACTAACAATATCCGGTTCCTGCCTTGTCCCCATATCCCTTGATTCCCCTATCCATCAGATACCTATCTAGCTCCTTCTTGAAAGCATCCAGAGAATTGGCCTCCACTACCTTCCGAGGCAGTGCATTCCAGACCCCCACAACTCTCTGGGAGAAGAAGTTTTTCCTTAACTCTGTCCTAATTGACCTACCCCTTATTCTAAAACCATGCCCTCTGGTACTGGACTCTCCAGCATCTGGAACATATTTCCTGCCTCTATCTTGTCCAATCCCTTAATAATCTTATATGTTTCAATCAGATCCCCTCTCAATCTCCTTAATTCCAGCGTGTACAAGCCCAGTCTCTCTAACCTCTCTGCATAAGACAGTCCAGACATCCCAGGAATTAACCTTGTGAATCTACGCTGCACTTCCTCTACAGCCAGGATGTCCTTCCTTAACCCTGGAGACCAAAACTGTACACAATACTCCAGGTGTGGTCTCACCAGGGCCCTGTACAAATGCAAGAGGATTTCCTTGCTCTTGTACTCAATTCCCTTTGTAATAAAGACCAACATTCCATTAGCTTTCTTCGCTGCCTGCTGCACTTGCTCATTCACCTTCAGTGACTGATGAACAAGGACTCCTAGATCTCTGTATTTCTCCCTTACCTAACTCTACACCATTCAGATAATAATCTGCCTTCCTGTTCTTACTCCCAAAGTGGATAACCTCACACTTATTCACATTAAACGTCATCTACCAAGTATCTGCCCACTCACCCAGCCTATCCAAGTCACCCTGAATTCTCCTAACATCCTCATCACATGTCACACTGCCACCCAGCTTAGTATCATCAGCAAACTTGCTGATGTTATTCTCAATGCCTTCATCTAAATCGTTGACTTAAATTGTAAACAGTTGTGGTCCCAATACCGAGCCCTGTGGCACCCCACCAGTCACCACCTGCCATTCCGAGAAACACCCATTCCCCGCTACCCTTTGCTTTCTATCTGCCAACCAGTTTTCTATCCATGTCAATGTCTTCCCCCCGATGCCCTGAGCTTTGATTTTACCCACCAATCTCCTATGTGGGACCTTATCAAATGCCTTCTGAAAATCGAGGTACACTACATCCACTGGATCTCCCTTGTCTAACTTCCTGGTTACATCCTCGAAAAACTCCAACAGATTAGTCAAGCATGATTTACTCTTGGTAAATCCATGCTGGCTCGGCCCAACCCTATCACTGCTATCTAGATATGCCACTATTTCATCCTTAATAATGGACTCTAGCATCTTCCCCACCACCGATGTCAGGATGACAGGTTGATAGTTCTCTGTTTTCTCCCTCCCTCCTTTCTTAAAAAGTGGGATAACATTAGCCATTCTCCAATCCTAAGGAACTGATCCTGAATCTAAGGAACATTGGAAAATTATTACCAATGCACCCGCAATTTCCAGGGCCACCTCCTTTAGTATCCTAGGATGCAGACCATCTGGACCTGGGGATTTGTCAGCCTTCAGTCCCATCAGTCTACTTATCACCGTTTCCTTCCTAATGTCAATCTGTTTCATTTCCTCTGTTACCCTATGTCCTTGGCCCATCCATACATCTGGGAGATTCCTTGTGTCTTCCATAGTGAAAACAGATCTAAAGTACTCATTAAATTCTTCTGCCATTTCTCTGTTTCCCATAACAATTTCACCCAATTCATTCTTCAAGGGCCCAACATTGTTCTTAACTATCTTCTTTCTCTTCACATACCTAAAAAAGCTTTTGCTATCCTCCTTTATATTCCTGGCTAGCTTGCGTTCATACCTCATTTTTTCTCCCCGTATTGTCTTTTTAGTTAAGTTCTGTTGTTCCTTAAAAACTTCCCAATCATCTGTCCTCCCACTCACCTTAGCTCGGTCATACTTCCTTTTTTTAATGCTATGCAATCTCTGACTTCCTTTGTCAAACACTGTGGCCCCTTTCCCCCTCTTTGAATCCTTCCTTCTCTGGGGGATGAACTGATTTTGCACCTTGTGCATTATTCCCAAGAATACCTGCCATTGCTGTTCCACTGTCTTTTCTGCTAGGCTATCTGTCCAGTCAACTTTGGCCAGCTCCTCCCTCACGGCTCCATAGTTTCCCCTGTTCAACTGCAACACTGACACCTCTGAGCTGTCCTTATCCTTCTCAAATTGCAAGTATAAACTTATCATATTGTGATCACTACCTCCTAATGGCTCCTTTACTGCAAGATTGCTTATCAAATCCTGTTCATTACATAACACTAAATCCAGAATATTCTTGTCCCTGGTCGGCTCTCGTACAAGCTGTTCCAAGAATGCATCCCGTAGGCACTCTACAAACTCCCTATCCTGTGGTCCAGCACCAACCTGATTCTCCCAGTTCACCTGCATGTTGAAATCCCCCATAACTACTGCGACATTACCTTTGCCACATGCCAATGTTAACTCCCTATTCAACTTGCACCCAATATCCATGCTACTGTTTGGTGGCCTGTAGACAACACCCATTTGAGTTCTAAGAGTAAACCTAGCAATTATAGGCCTGTCAGTTTGACGTCAGTGGTGGGTAAATTAACGGAAAGTATTTTTAGAGATGGTATATATAATTATCTGGATAGACGGGTCTGATTAGGAACAGTCAGCATGGATTTGTGCGTGGAAGGTCATGTTTGACAAATCTTATTGAATTTTTTGAAGAGGTTACGAGGAAAGTTGACAAGGGTAAAGCAGTGGATGTTGTGTATATGGACTTCAGTAAGGCTTTTGACAAGGTTCCACACGGAAGGTTAGTTAGGAAGGTTCAATCATTAGGTATTAATATTGAAGAAGTAAAATGGAATCAACAGTGGCTGGATGGGAGATGCCAGAGAGTAGTGGTGGATAACTGTTTGTCAGGTTGGAGGCCGGTGACTAGTGGTGTGCCTCAGGGATCTGTATTGGGTCTAATGTTGTTTGTCATATACATTAATGATCTAGATGATGGGGGGGTAAATTGGATTAGTAAGTATGTAGATGATACTAAGGTAGGAGGCATTGTGGATAATGAAGTAGGTTTTCAAAGTTTGCAGGGAGATTTAGGCCAGTTAGAAGAGTGGGCTGAAAGATAGCAGATGGAGTTTAAAGCTGATAAGTGTGAGGTGCTACATTTTGGTAGGAATAATCCAAATAGGACATACATGGTGAATGGTAGGACATTGAGGAATGCAGTAGAACAGAGTGATCTAGGAATAATGGTGTGTAGTTCCCTGAAAGTGGAATCTCATGTGGATAGGGTGATGAAGAAAGCTGTTGGTATGTTGGCCTTTATAAATCAGACCATTGAGTATAGGAGTTGGGATGTAATGTTAAAATTGTACAAGGCATTGTTGAGGGCAAAATTGGAATATTGTGAACAGTTCTGGTCACCGAATTATAGGAAAGATGTCAACAAAATAGAGAGAGTACAGAGGAGATTTACTAGAATGTTACCTGGGTTTCAGCACCTAAGTTACAGGGAAAGGTTGAATAAGTTAGGTCTTTATTCTTTGGAGCGTAGAAGGTTGAGAGGGGACTTGATAGAGGTATTTAAAATTATGAGGGCGATAGATCGAGTTGACATGGATGGGCTTTTCCCATTGAGAGTAGGAGAGATTCAAACAAGAGGACATGATTTGAGAGTTAGGGAGCAAAAGTTTAAGGGTAACATGAGGGGGAATTTCTTTACTCAGAGAGTGGTAGCTGTGTGGAATGAGCTTCCTGTAGAAGTGGTAGAGGCAGGTTCGGTATTGTCATTTAAAGTAAAATTGGATCGGTATATGGATAGGAAAGGAATGGAGGGTTATGGGCTGAGTGTGGGTCAGTGGGACTAGGTGAGAGTAAGCGTTCGGCACGGACTAGAAGGGCTGAGATGGCCTGTTTCCGTGCTGTAATTGTTATATAGTTATATAGCCCACGGCCAATCCCAATCATTCCCATGGAGCTAGACACAGAAATCCTGGAAACTTATGGGACCTGAATTGGGAATGAGAGGGGTCAGAGAGGGATGCGGGTATCACTGGGTGGAGAGTTCTCGTGGGCTCGGTTCACAGCAAGGTAAATGGTGATGGTGTGGGTGTGGCCAGAGGCTAGTCACTGCGACGTGAAGCCCACTGCCAGAAGGGAGGTGGCTGCAAGCTCTGTGGGGAGAAGGGCCCTGCGCAGATGGGGCTCGTCCACCGTGGTTGGCAGCTCATTGAAGGAAAAGTGATCTCAAACCTCTGCTGCCTGGCAGTGATGGGGAAGGCTTCAGGAGTAAACTCCGAGGAAAATCCGGAACTGGAGCCCCGGAGGTATTCTCTGTATCAGTCTCTGCCATTCCTTTGGTTTTCTCAGCTGCATGGAGAGGGGGAGCTGACTGCAGGAGCGACAGCTTGCTCTCCATATCAGACACCCCAGCTCGCGTATCATGTAGACAGCTGGAGGCAACATCGACCCTGACCAATGGAAGGCCACTGATGGGAGGAAGGAGGAGGGGAGGGGAAGAGTCAAGACAGAAGGGGCTAATGGGGGGAGGGCTTCATCTTCATTTTCCATAGGTGCTGCTGTATCCCGTCATGTGGCAGCTGAAAGGACATTCTACATTCGATGGGCTGGATGGTCTGCAGTGTCCTCACCACCCCCCACTCTAACGAGAGCCACGTGCATGATGGAGGAGAGGCGAGTTCACTACCCTAGGACACTCGAGGGGGCGGGGGGCAGTGGGTGTGCTTTGGATCAGCCATACCTTCCTGGCTCCCTGCAACGTGCCGATGTCTGGCTCTCCAGTTCCGAGGGGGGAGGCAGGTTCTTCGTGCTGGTCCTCAGAGATGGGGAGTGGCTCGGTGTCCCAGTTCATCCTCCCTGGCACCAGGTCCATCTGCAGTACCAGACACGAGTCCTGTTAGCAGAGCGGGGCAGCAAGACAACCCATCACCACCACCCTACCACAGAGCCAGGATATATCCCGTCAATCTCTCATACTGTAACCCTTCTCCCTGGAGCATATCCAAGACAAACACCTCAATTCATAAACCAGCTTAGGCCATAAGCCACAGAGGCCACTCAATCCATCAAGTCTCCTGCACCATTCCATCTAGTATCTCTCTCAACCCTATTCTCCTGCCTCTCCCCGTAACCTTTGATTCCTTGACTAATCAAGAACCTACCCATTGCCACTTTAAAGATACCCAGTGACTTGGCCTCCACAGCCATCTGTGACAACAAATTGTAGATTCACCACCCTCCGTCAAAAGAAATTCCTCCTCATCTCTGTTCTAAATGGACGTCCCCCTTTTCTGAGGCTGTGCACTCTGGTCCTATACTTACTCACTATAGAGAACATCCTCTCCACACCCACTACAGAAGACTTTTAGTATTACATTTCAATGAGATCCGCCCCTCATTCTTCTAAGGTGCAGGCCCAGAGCTATCAAACACTGACATGTTAACCCTTTCATTCCCAGAATTATTTTTGCGAACCTCCTATGGACCCATTCCAATGCCAGCACATCAAAACAAGCACAAACCACAGACAAACAGATCCCCAATCTCACCTATCGTAGAACTGGGGTCTGATTTGTTGTTTTTCTTGTAAGTTAACTTTCTTTATGCTTGCTCACATCTTTGTACAATCACCTGCTTGTCCGTAAATGATCAAAGGATTTTCAGTAATTTCAGAATCAGATTGATTATCACTAATGTACAGAATGATGGAACTCTCCAGCACAGAAGAGAGTGAAGTTCCCCTTAAACAGTTCACCCATGACCTCTGGTTGTAATCCTACCCAACCTCAGCGGAAAAAGCCTGCTTGCATTTACCCTATCCATACCCCTCATAGCGTTGGCGCGTGGCCTAGGGGGCAAGGCATCAGACTAGTAACCTGAAGGTCCCTGGTTCGAGCCTCAGCTGAGGCGGCATGTTTGTGTCCTTGAGGAAGGCACTTAACAACACATTGCTCTGTGACGTCACCGGTGCCAAGCTGCATGGGTCCTAGTGCCCTTCCGTCGGTGGCGTGGAGAGCGGAAGGCCTGCAGCTTGGGCAACTGCCGGTCTCCCATACAAGCCCTGGAAACTCCAGGCGCAGATCCATGGTCTCTCGAGACCGACGGATACCTCCACCCATCATAATTTTGTATACCTCTGTCAAATCTCCCCTCATTCTCCTATGCTCTAGGGAATAAAATCCTAACCTATTCAACCTTTCCCTGTAACTCAGGCCCGAAAATCCCCATCAACGTACTAGTAGTCTACACTCTCTTAATCTTATTGACACCTTTCCTGTCAGTAGGTGGCCAAAACTGGACAAATACTCCACATTAAGCCTCATCGACCTCTTATACAACTTCAGCATAACATCCCATCTCCTGGACTCAATACTTTGATCTAAGAAGGCCAATGTGCCAAAAGCTTTCTGCACAAACCTATTTACCCATGATGCCACTTTCACAAAATTATGGCCTTGTGGTCCAAGATCCCTCCGCTCTACTAGTATCATCAGTGACCCACGTCATGACCTGATAACAATCCTTCAGCACTTGGACATTGACGGGAAAGATATCAGAATCATCAGAAATTTGTACTGTGATTGGGAACAAAGAGCAGGAATGCGAATGATTTTGTTCCAATTAAGAGGGGAATCAGGCAGGGTTGCGTTCTCTTGTCTGACTTATTCAACCTTTATAGAGAGAAGACTTTAAGAGAAATCAGCAGTATTCCAGGCATGATAATTAGTAGATACAATTTAACAACCTATGATGTGCAGATGACAGTGCTGATAACTACTTCTAAAGAGAAGCTCCAAGAAATACTGGATAAGGTCAGAAAAAGTGCGAAGAGGGGGTTGGCCGCAAGAAAACCGAATGTATGGTTGTCACCAAGAAAGTACAGAAATACAAGCAAAGTCACTTTTAATTGTCATTTCAACCATACCGTAAATACGAACTGAGAGTGGGCAACGAAACAATCAAACAGATGTGGAATTTCAATTACTTGGAGCATGATAACATCTGACAGTAGGGCTGATGTTGAAATTAGGAGGAGGATGGAGATTGCTAAATGCCTGCTCGAGCGTTTGAGCAAGATACTAAAGAATAATAATTTCTATGGGTAGGAAACTCAAGTGTTGCAGCACAGCGTTCATTCCACACTAACATATGGAGTGAATATTGGACAACATCAAAGCAAAATAACGCTACAGAAATGTGGCTTTTGAGAATAATGATGAAAATATCACGGCTGTTCTCCCTCTACACCGGGGGTCGGCAACCTGCGGCTCCCGAGCCATTTGTGGCTCTTTCACCTCTGTGCTGCGGCTCCCTGTGGCTTTGGGAAATAATTGGTCAGTATTTAATTAAAATGTATTTTATGTTAGTTTGTTAGCTTTTGAAATGTAATTCTAAATTTGAAGATTATGGTGATCTTGTACAATCTAAGTGTGGCGACACATTTCCTGGCACATCCGAAACGGCTCACAATTAGCCAGCATTCCGGCTAAGGGAGATAGCCTACGGGGGTTTGTGAGTACGCGTCTTTTGCAGCATCTGCGTCCATGGGGGCTGGGTTGAGGGAGGCTTAAAAGCAAGGCTGTTTAGTTCGAATAAAGTTATTCGACTGCAGTTTACTGACTGCGTGAGCACACCGCTACAACGTGTTTTTATCGCTATTAATATACGTCACCACTGCCAATACCTGACACCCGCCAGTGCGCGATTTCTTTAATTTTTCGATTCAAGGTAAGCCAACTATGGAGAATTCTAAAAAAAGAAAAGTGACTGAAGAAAACAGAACGTTTAATGATACGTGGACAGATTCATTTGCTTTCACTGTTGACGAGACTGGTTTACCGGTATGCTTAATATGCAATGAGAAACTAGCAAACAACAAAAAGTCAAATGTCGCAAGGCATTTCCAGAGTAAACACGCAGCCTTTGCTCAAAAATATCCGGATGGAGATGAGAGAAAAAAAGCCGTTTCGGAACTGATGCGGAAGGTTGATCTGAGCAAAAATCATTTCCAGAAATGGATGAAGTCTGGAAAATCAACGACATACGGCAGTTATATTGCCGCTCAGGAAATAGTCAGGCACGGGAAGCAGTTTACAGATGGTGAATATATAAAAGAATCTTTCATTAAGATTTCAGAACATCTATTCACGGACTTTAAAAACAAGAGTGAAATTGTGCAGAAAATCAGGGATATGCCCCTCTCTGCAAAGACTGTCAAAGACAGAACCATAAAAATGGCAGAAGACATCACAAGACAGCAAATTAAAGACATCAATTCAGCTGTGGCCTACTCGATTGCCTGTGACGAGTCTAAAGACAAAGGTGATATTGAACAAATA
Organism: Hypanus sabinus; assembly: GCF_030144855.1. Classification (NCBI taxonomy): domain Eukaryota; kingdom Metazoa; phylum Chordata; class Chondrichthyes; order Myliobatiformes; family Dasyatidae; genus Hypanus; species Hypanus sabinus. The sequence goes on along the minus strand of NC_082712.1, from coordinate 177,974,471 downwards.
GCGTTGTTCTGCCGGTATGTAAACTCTGCCGGGCCACAGGAAGAACTGATTGAGTTGATACCTCTAAAAGACCAAACACGGGGGGAGGACATCTGTGAGGCTGTCTTGAATTGTTTAAGAGCCAAAGGAATAAAGACCACCCATCTGGTGTCAGTAGCTACTGATGGGGGCACCGAATATGACGGGAACGCACAAGGGAATTGTGGCTTTACTGCAGAAGTCGCTGGACAGAAAGCTGCTGACTTTTCACTGCATCTTGCACCAAGAGGCACTGTGCGCTCAAACATTTCCTCTAGAATGCACAGAAGTAATGGATGTTGTCATTCAGATTGTCAATAAAATAATGGCAAAAAGTTTAAATCACCGTCAATTCCGTTTGTTACTGGACGAGCTGGAAAGCGCATATTCTGATCTCCTGCTGCACAACAAAGTCCGGTGGCTGTCCAAAGGGGAGGTGCTGAAACGCTTTGTCGCGTGTCTGGAAGAAGTGAAAACTTTCCTGGGCAGCAAAGGGCTCAACTTTCCTGAGCTGGAACAGCCAGAGTGGCTGGAAAAGCTACACTTCATGGTAGACATGACAGCGCACCTGAACACAGCTCTTCAACGGGGTAAGGACGTACAGCCCTGCACATGTTGGAGGATGTTTTGGCATTCGAGCGCAAGTTGACGTTGCTTGCCAGAGATTTACAGAAAGGCACATTGTCTCACTTCCCCAATTTGAGAGAGTTCAAACAAGGTCACGACATGATAAATTCGGAGTATTTACATTCTGCAATCATCGCAATGCAAACATCGTTTGGGAAACGCTTCTGTGAGTTCAGAGAGGAAAAAAAACACATTATCCTTCCCGGTCACTCCCCTAAGCATCGATCCATCCCTACTAAATACGACTGCATTGTCAGGTGTGAGTCAACCTGAACAAGTATGATAAATATTTTAATTGCCTATTATTTTACGTATATTCATATGTTTTCATTGTTCAGTGAAATAGTCCTTTTATTTTTCAGGTTGACAGCTGGCTGACGTTATTTTTGGTTTGCTGCTGGCGGCAAATTTAAGTTTGGCGTTTTTCATAAATACAAGAAGGACTCAAATAGACGTTGAGTATTTTACTTAAAAGTAACCTTCAACCCAACGTCTTTTTTTCGGAGTTCAAAATGTTTTTGTTGCATGCAGAAATGTAATTTCATTTTCTCTGCAGGAGTTCATCAATTTCATAAATGCAACACATTATAGTTTGTTTATACATAGCATAAAGGCAAAACAAAACGTTGTATGCAGTGTTATTTCATTTTAAATGTCAAGCGGGTTTTGCGGCTCCCAGTGTTTTCTTTTCTGTGGGAAACGGGTCCAAGTGGCTCTTTCAGTGGTAAAGGTTGCTGACCCCTGCTCTACACCAATGACTGCACCTCCTCCAACCCCTATGTGAAGCTTTTGAAGTTTGCAGATGACACCACCGTCATCGGACTCATCCAGAACAGCGATGAGTCTGCATATCGACAGCAGGTGGACCAACTGGCGCTCTGGTGCAGTCGGAACAATCTGGAGCTGAACTCACTCAAGACAAAGGAGATGATAGTGGATTTCAGGAGACATCCCCCCGTTATGTTCCCCCTCACAGTCCTCAGCAGCCCTGTGTCCACCGTGGAGAACTTCAGGTTCCTGGGAACCACCATCTCTCAGGATCTGAAGTGGGAGCAGAACATCAGCTCCATCCTGAAGAAGGCCCAGCAGCGGATGTACTTCCTGCGGCTCTTGAGGAAATATGGTCTGCCTCAGGAATTGCTGCTGCAGTTCTACACTGCAGTCATTGAGTCTGTCCTGTGCACCTCCATCACTGTGTGGTTTGGAGCCGCCACCAAGCAGGATAGAACCAGACTACAGCACACAGTGAGGACTGCCGAGCGCATCATTGGAGCCTCCCTGCCCTCTACTGTGGACCTGTACTCTTCCAGGTTGAAGAAGAGGGCGGGGAACATCATAAAGGACTCCTCCCATCCTGCGCACGGACTGTTTGAACTGCTTCCGTCTGGTAGGCGCTTCAGATCCCTCCAGACTAAGACTAATAGGCACTGGAGAAGTCTTTTCCCTACTGCAGTCACTTTGCTGAACAGTTAACTGCCGGTTAACTGTCGGCTAACTATTTCTTGGATTGCACTACTTGTATGTATAATCTATATTTTCATTTATATTTATCATTATTATTGTTATGAGCAGAGAGACAACATCTGCCGGAAGTAAATTGCTTGTATGTGCACAGGTACTTGGCAATTAAAGTCTGATTCTGATTCTGAAAGACAGAACAAATGAAGTATTGTGAAAAGCCAGAATAAGAAGAGAGCTGATATCATCAATCAGGAAACAGCAGCTGGAATTTCTGGGACAGATACCAAGGAAAGAGGAGCTTGAACGTTTTGCAATGATGGGGAAAAAATGATGGAAGAAAAAAAAACCATAGTCAATAGCGAATGGCATTCATGAGGTACTTCAAGGGAAGTACAGGCAAAAGTTCTGAAAAAGTTATTAGAACTTCTCAGATGAAAGACAGATGGAAGACCATGATCATATGACACAGAACGATGTGAAATTTCACAAACAAAATCTCTGCAGATGCTGGAAAGTCAGAGCAACAGAAACAATGCTGGAGGAACTCGGCTCAGGCAGCACCTATGGAAAAGAGTAAATAGTCAACATTTCAGGATCTCGGCCCGAAACGTCAACTGTTTACACTTTTCCATAGACAGTGCCTAGCCTGCTGAGCGCCTCCAGTATCGTGTACTGATATGAAATTTGTTGTTCTTTGCAGCAGTACAGTGCAAATCATAAAATATTAAAAAGTTAAATGAAATAACAAGAGCAAAAAGAGAACAAAAATACCGACTGTTGACGGACTCATTGTCTGTTCAGAAACCCGATGGCAGGGTGGGGGGAAGAAGCTGTTGCTGAAACTGTGTACCTGTGATATCGGTGGCCGTGTTTATTTTGCTGCTTCTTTCTCTGTGAGACTGTCCACCATAAATCAATCAGCCTCACAGGCTGTTCTCATCAATACTGGACAGTATTGTCTGTCTAGTTTGTGCTGTTTTACAGTGGAAAGACCACCACAAGGGCGATTACTTTCAGTGGAATGAGTTTGGGGACTGTTATTTCTTTGATTTGAACATCTATCATGATTTACATCTCATTCACGACTTCTGAAGACCCTTTTGGAACAATGGTAGCTGCAATACTGTGTTCAGTCTGGTCTCATTATAGGAAGGATGTGGCAGCTCCAGAGGGTGCAGAGGAGATTTACCAGTCCCCTGCCTAGATCTGAGAGCATGTCTCATGAGGAAAGGTTGAGTATGCCACAAACTAGAGTAGTCACTGCTTCACAGAGAGCACTATAGCACAGAAACAGGCCCTTTGGCCCATCTAGTCCATATCAAACTGTTATTTTGCTGAGTCCCGTTGATCTGCATCTAGACTAGACCTCCAAATCTCTCTCATCCATGTACCTATCTTAATTTCTCATAGATATTAAATCGAACCTGCATCCACCACTTGTGTTGGCAGCACATTTCACATACTCACCACCCTCTGAGTGAAGAAGTTCACCCTCATTCTCCTTAAACATTTCACATACTCACCACCCTCTGAGTGAAGAAGTTCACCCTCATTCTCCTTAAACATTTCACATTTTACCCTTAACCCATGACCTCTAGTTGTAGTCAAACCCAACCCCAGTGGAAAAGAGCCTGCTTGCATTTACCCTAGCTATACCCCCGAGTTTTGTACACCTCCATTGTGTCCAGGAAACTCTTCTGAGTTCCATAAGGCATCGGAGTAGAACTAGGAAAGACGTCACTAAGATTGAAGAATCTCTACAAGTTACCAGGACTTGGTGGGCTGAGTAGCCTACTCCTGTGGAACTCGAGCGAGTGACGTTGGACAGGCTGGGACACAGAGAGGGAGACCACCACCATCGACAGTGCCAAGCCCAGCTGCATGGGGATAGCAACCCCATCCCATAAAACCCAGGGCTACAGAAGTGTCAATAGAAGCTCCAAAGACCTCATTCCTGGGAGAGGAAGGATCTTCACCACCAGGACATCTGAAGTTTGTGGCGAAAGAAAAGCCACAGGACCGATTGACCTTCAGCCCAGAGCAAAGAACTCTGAGCAAACTATGCCCCACATTCCCCCTCACCCAACACCTGCCCGCCTGGATCCCTCCCTCTCCCACTTCCTAATTCTGGCACCTTTCCTCTTCCTCTCCACCCTGAAAGCAGCTCTTGGCCTGAAATGTTGGCTGGTCAATCATTTTCATAGATGCTGTCTGAGCTGCTGAGTTCCTCCCTATCAAATCTCAAGTTGAACTCAGTTATATTATGATCACTGTCTCCTAAGAGCTCCTTTACCTTCAGCTCCCCAAATGCCTCCTGTTCATTACATAACACCCAATCCAGTACATCTGATCCCCCAGTTGGCTCAAGATCAAGCTGCTCGAAAAAGCCATCTCAGGCATTCAATAAATTCACTCGAGATCCATTTCCAACCTGATTTTCTCAATCAACCTGCATGTTAAAATCTCCCATGACTATCATAACATTGACTTTTTGACTCGCCTTTTGTTTCCCATTGTGATCTGTAGTCCACATCCCAGCCACTGTTGAGAGGCCTGTGTATAACAGCCATCAATGTCCTTATATCCTCGCAATTTCTTAACTCAACTCACAAGGATTAACATCTTCTGATCCTAGTCATATCTTTCTACTCATTTGATGCCATTCTTTACCAGTACAGCCACGCCACCCCCTCTGCCTACCTTCCTCTCCCTCCAATACAATGCGTAACCTTGGACATTCAGCTCCCAACTACAACCATCCTCAGCCATGATTCAGTGATGGCCACAGCATCATACAGACAGACATACTTTATTGATCCCGAGGGAAATTGGGTTTTATTACAGTTGCACCAACCAAGAATAGTGTAGAAATATAGCAATATAAATATATACTTGACAAACTGTAAAAGCGCAACAAGGTCATCCACCTTATTTCTTATACTCTGTGCATTGAGATACAACACTTTGAGTACTGTGTTTGCTACCCTTTTTGATTCTACATCCCTAGTGCACTGATACTCACAATGCCTGCCTTTCTGACAGTCTGACTGCACACTATCTTTGCTTTTTTTACCATCTGTCCTGAGGAACTTCCCTCAGGTTCCCAACACTACCCCTCCCCCCCCCAACCAAATTAGTTTAAACCCTCCCCAACAAGTCTAATAAACCTCCCTGTGAGAATGCAGGTCCTCCTCAGGTTCAGGTGCCACCCATCCCTTTTGCACAGTTTATAGATCACACAGGATAGATCGCAATGAAGCCCTGCCCCAGCTTCTCAGCCATGTATTTATCTGCCAGATCATCCTGTTTCTACCCTCTCTGGCGTGTGACACAGATAGCAATCCAAAAATTACTATCCTGGAGGTCCTGCTTCTCAGCTTTCTGCCTCGCTTTCTAAATTCTTTTTTCAGGACCTCTTTGCTTTTCCTTCCTGTCATTGATACTGATTATGTACCTCCAGCCTGATGGTAGCTATGAGAACAAGACATGACCTGGGTGATGTGGATTCTTAATGAGGCATTGCTCCCTTTTGTACGGATACTACACAACTACATACTGGAGACACACACTCAACAATGCAGGAGCGAGCAGCTTCTTCCTTTCCACCATCAGATTTCTGAATAACAATGAACCCATGAATCCTACCTCACTATGTTTTCTTTTTAAATCACTCTCTTTCTGCTATGCACTACTTACTTAAGACCACCAGATATAGGAGCAGAAGACCATTCAGCCCATCGAGTCTGCTCCACCATTCAATCATCCCCACTCCCCTGCCTTCTCCCCATACCCTTTGATGCCCTGGTTAATCAAGAACCTATCTATCTCTGCTTTAAATACACCCAATGACTTGGCCTCCACAGCCGCTCGTGGCAACAAATTCCACAGATAATTCCACTTAATATATATTTCTGATTGCAAGTTATTTTATAACCATATAACAATCACAGCATGGAAACAGGCCATCTTGGCCCTCCTAGTCCGTGCTGAACCCTTAATCTCACCTAGTCCCACCTACCCGCACTCAGCCCATAGCCCTCCACTCCTTTCCTGTCCATATACCTATCCAATTTTACCTTAAATGACACAACTGAACTGGCCTCTACTACTTCTACAGGAAGCTCATTCCACACAGCTATCACTCTGAGTAAAGAAATACCCCCTCGTGTTTCCCTTAAACCTGCCCCCTAACTCTCAAATCATGTCCTCTAGTTTGAATCTCCCCTACTCTCAATGGAAACAGCCTGTTCACGTCAACTCTATCTATCCCTCTCAAAATTTTAAATACCTCGATCAAATCCCCCTTCAACCTTCTACGCTCCAATGAATAGAGACCTAACTTGTTCAACTTTTCTCTGTAACTTAAGTGCTGAAACCCAGGTAACATCCTAGTAAATCGTCTCTGCACTTTCTCTAATTTATTGATATCTTTCCTATAATTCGGTGACCAGAACTGCACACAATATTCCAAATTTGGCCTTACCAATGCCTTGTACAACTTTAGCATTACATCCCAACTTCTGTACTCAATGCTTTGACTTATAAAGGCCAGCGTTCCAAAAGCCCTCTTCACCACCCTATCTACATGAGACTCCACTTTCAGGGAACTATGCACAGTTATTCCTAGATCTCTCTGTTCCTCTGCATTCCTCAATGCCCTACCATTTACTCTGTATGTTCTATTTGGATTATTCCTGCCAAAATGTAGAACCTCACACTTCTCAGCATTAAACTCCATCTGCCAACGTTCAGCCCATTCTTCTAACCGGCATAAATCTCCCTGCAAGCTTTGAAAACCCACCTCATTATCCACAACACCTCCTACCTTAGTATCATCGGCATACTTACTAATCCAATTTACCACCCCATCATCCAGATCGTTTATGTATATTACAAACAACATTGGGCCCAAAACAGATCCCTGAGGCACCCCGCTAGTCACCGGCCTCCATCCCGATAAACAATTATCCACCACTACTCTCTGACATCTCCCATCTAGCCACTGTTGAATCCATTTTATTACTCCAGCATTAATACCTAATGACTGAACCTTCTTAACTAACCTTCCATGTGGAACTTTGTCAAAGGCTTTGCTGAAGTCCATATAGACTACATCCACTGCCTTACCCTCGTCAACATTCCTCGTAACTTCTTCAAAAAATTCAATAAGGTTTGTCAAACATGACCTTCCACGCACAAATCCATGCTGGCTACTTCTAATCAGATCCCGTCTATCCAGATAATTATAAATACTATCTCTAAGTATACTTTCCATTAATTTACCCACCACTGATGTCAAACTGACAGGTCTATAATTGCTAGGCTTCCTTCTAGAACCCTTTTTAAACAATGGAACCACATGAGCAATACGCCAATCCTCCGGCACAATCCCCGTTTTTAATGACATATTAAAGATCTCCGTCAGAGCTCCTGCTGTTTCTACACAAACTTCCCTCAAGGTCCTGGGGAATATCCTGTCAGGACCCGGAGATTTATCCACTTTTAAATTTCTTAAAAGCGCCAGTACTTCCACCTCTTTGTCATAGGTTCCATAACTTCCTTACTTGTTTCCCACACCTTAGACAATTCAATATCCTTTCCCACACCTTAGACAATTCAATATCCTTTTTTTTATTCTGCAAAGCAACACAAGGAATAGGGGCAGAGTAGGCCATCTGGGTTATTGAACCTGCTCCACCACTCAATAAGATCATGGCTGATCTGGCAGTGGACTCATCTCCACCCACCTGCCTTTTCCCCTACTACCCAATCTTGTCTTGAATATATGTACTGAGGTGGCCTCTGCTACTTCCCTGGACAGAGAATTCCAGAGATTCACCACCCTTTAGAAAAAGTTTCTCCTCATCTTTGGCCTAAATCGACTCCCCCCAAATCTTGAGGCTAAGACCCCTAGTTCTAGTCTCACATATTTCACAGCATATGCCAGTTAAAGTAAACCGGATTCTCAACAGGCCTTTCGGCCCATCTCATTCATGCCATCCGAGATGTGACATTTAAACTCCTCCCATTTGCCTGTATATGGCCCATATCTGTCTTAACATTTCTTCCTGTCCAAATGTCTTTTAAATGTTGTAATTGTACCCGCCTCTGGCACTGCGTTCCACATACAGACCACCGTCTGCGTGAAGCTGCCCTCAGGTTCCTCCTAAATCTCTCTCTTCCCACCTTAAACCTCGTCCTCGATCCTCCAACCTGGGGGAAAAACGCCGGGTGCCGGTCCCGGTGTATCGCTCCAGGCGCAGTTCTAATGCCCCCCGGCACCCGCCGCATTGCTGCCGGGGGTGTCGCTCTGGACCCGGTCTTGGTATGTAAATCCCGGCGCTCCGCAGCCGGAGCACTGCCCCCGCGGTTATTCAGCAGTCGGTAACCGGTATATTGCTCCCGGGACTATGCTACACCCCGGCGCTGCGCAGCTGTCTCTCCGTAACTGGTACGAGTGCATTTGCTCTCCACAGTCGGTAATGCTCCCGGGACTAGTCAGCAGTCGGTATATTGCCGTTCCGAAACCGGTGCACTGCTCCCGGGGCTGTTGCACAGCCAGTAGCCGGAATATCGCTCCCAACTCCGAGCGGCCGCCGTTCCGAAACCTCTCACCTCCCGGACTGCTCCCTGCAGTTTGTGCCGCGTGTCCTCCATCAGTTCGCCCACCTCCTGCAGCATCTCCCGCAGGCCGGCTTCTGCCGGGGCCGGAGACCCGCGCCCGCGGGCACACTGACCCAGACACACCAGGAGCAAGAGACCGACCCGCAGCCGTGAAACCCCCATCGCCGCTCTCGGTCCACTCCGCTCCGGTCCGCTCCCGGGCCCCGCCTCCCCGCGTCCCTCCTCCAATCAGCGCCGCTCGCCGCTCCGGTCCGCTCCCGGGCCCCGCCTCCCCGCGTCCCTCCTCCAATCAGCGCCGCTCGCCGCTCCGGTCCGCTCCCGGGCCTCGCCTCCCCGCGTCCCTCCTCCAATCAGCGCCGCTCGCCGCTCCGGTCCGCTCCCGGGCCCCGCCTCCCCGCGTCCCTCCTCCAATCAGCGCCGCTCGCCGCTCCGGTCCGCTCCCGGGCCCCGCCTCCCCGCGTCCCTCCTCCAATCAGCGCCGCTCGCCGCTCTCGGTCCGCTCCCGGGCCCCGCCTCCCCGCGTCCCTCCTCCAATCAGCGCCGCTCGCCGCTCCGGTCCGCTCCCGGGCCCCGCCTCCCCGCGTCCCTCCTCCAATCAGCGCCGCTCGCCGCTCCGGTCCGCTCCCGGGCCCCGCCTCCCCGCGTCCCTCCTCCAATCAGCGGCGCTCGCCGCTCTCGGTCCGCTCCGGTCCGCTCCCGGGCCCCGCCTCCCCGCGTCCCTCCTCCAATCAGCGCCGCTCGCCGCTCCGGTCCGCTCCCGGGCCCCGCCTCCCCGCGTCCCTCCTCCAATCAGCGCCGCTCGCCGCTCCGGTCCGCTCCCGGGCCCCGCCTCCCCGCGTCCCTCCTCCAATCAGCGGCGCTGCCGCCACGTGCCCGCGCGTCTGTGGTGGTAAAGGTGCGGGAATGTCAGGAGTTTACAGAAACTTCAAATAGTATCCTCTCAGCCGCGATCTCCTGCCTTCTCCCCAAATCCCTTCATTCCCTGACCCATCAACCTCGGCCTCAAATATACACAAAGACTTGGCCTCCACAGCTGCCTACGGCAAAGAATTCCCCGATGCACCCCTCTCTGACGAAAGGCATTCCTCCCTACCTCCATTCTGAAAGGACACCCCACTGCGTCCTCTGGTCTTGGACTCTCCCACAGTAGGAAACATCCTCTCCACACCGACTCTATCAAGAACTTTCACCATTCAATAGGTTTCAGTGAGATCACCCCTCTTCTGAATTCTAGTGAATACAGTCCCTGAGCCATCAGACCCTCTTCATGTGACAAGCTGTTCAATCCTGGAATCACTTTCATGAACCTCCATTGAACCCTCTCCAGTTTGAACACATCCCTTCTAAGATAAGGGGCCCAAAACTGCTCACAATACTCCAAATGAGGCTTCACCAGAGATTTATAAAGTTTCAACAATACATTCTTGCTTTTAAATTCTAGTACTCTTGAAATGAATGCAAACATTGCATTTGCCTTTCTCACTACAGACTCAACATGCAAATTAACCTTTAGGAAATCCAGCAAAAGGACTCCCAAATCCCTTTGCGCCTCCGTTTTTGTATTTTCTCTCCATCTGGAAAATAGTCAATTCTTTTATTTCTTCTACCAAAGTGCGTGACCATACACTTCCCAACACTATAGTCCATCTGCCACTTCTTTGCCCATTCTAATCTGTTTAAGTCTTTCTGTAGCCTCTGTAATTACTCAAAGCTACTTACCCCTCCACATATCTTCTTATTGTCTGCAAACTTTGCAACAAAGCCATCAATCCCATCACCCAAATCATTGACATATAATGTAGAAAACAATCGGTCCCAACACAGACTCCAGTGGAACACCACTAGTCACTGGTAGTCAGTCCTTTATTCACACTCTTTGCCCTCTGCCGATCAGCCACTGCTTTATCCATGCTAGAATCTTTCCTGGAAAACCATGGGCTCGCAGCTTGTTCGGCACCTTGTCAAAGCCCTTCTGAAAATCCTAGTACACAACATCAACCAGTTCTCCTTTCCCTGTCCTGCTTGTTACTTCTTCAAAGAGTCCTCTAGTGGAGTCAGCCACAAGCTACTCTGAAATCCCGTCCCGTAGGCACTAGTAGGCATTCCTGCCACGAATGGTATGTTGGCGTTCATAGCAGGAAGATTCAAGTACAGGAGCAGGGAGGTTCTACTGCAGTTGTACAAGGCCTTGGTGAGACCGCACCTGGAGTATTGTGTTTTGGTCCCCTAATCTGAGGAAAGAATTTCTTGCCATTGAGGGAGTACAAAGAAGATTCCTGGGATGGCAGGACTTCCATACGAAGAAAGACTGGATCGACTAAGCTTATACTCACTGGAATTTAGAAGACAGAGGGGGGATCTTATTGAAACGTATAAAATTCTAAAGGGATTGGACAGGCTAGATGCAGGAAGATTGTTCCCGATGTTGGGGAAGTCCAGAACGAGGGGTCACAGTTTAAGGATAAAGGGGAAGCCTTTTAGGACCGAGATGAGGAAAAACTTCTTCACACAGAGAGTGGTGAATCTGTGGAATTTCTGCCACAGGAAACAGTTGAGGCCAGTTCATTAGCTATATTTAAGAGGAAGTTAGATATGGCCCTTGTGGCTAAAGGGATCGGGGGTATGGAGAGAAAGCAGGTACAGGGTTCTGAGTTGGATGATCAGCCATGATTGTACTGAATGGTGGTGCAGGCTCGAAGGGCTGAATGGCCTACTCCTGCACCTATTTTCTATGTTTCTACAGAAATTCCCCTCCTGTAATCCAGCACCAACCTGATTTTCCCATTCTACCTGCAAACTGGAGTTCCCCATGACTATTGCCCTTTTGGCATGCATTTTCTATCTCTGTAATTTGTAGGCAGCATCCTTACCACAGTTTGAGGGTCTGTAAACAACTCCCATTAGGGCCTTTTAACCCTTGCAGTTCCTCAGCTCTATCATGATTCAACACCTTCTGACCCTGTGTCTCCTCTTTCTAATGATCTGATTTCATTTTTTTCCAACAGGGCAAAGCCACAACTAACTTCCTGCCTGTCCTTTCAATGCAGTGTGTATCCCTGGACATTAAGCTCCCAGCTATAATCTTTCAGCCTTGATCCAGTGATGCCTAAAATATCATTCCTGCCGATCTACAACTGCATTGCAAGTTCATCTACCCTATTCCATATACTGCGCACATTCAAATATAACACCATCAGCCCTGTATTCACCCTTTTCGATTTTGTCCACTTTTTACATGACAATTCATCCTGTTGACTGCAATGTCACCCTATCAACAACCCCTCCTCACTACACATTGCCTGTGTTTGTAAATCACCTACCTCATCTTCAGCACTATTACCCACCTTTCCGATGATAGTTCTTGCATTGAAAGGTCAGGACACAAAGCGCACCATGTTCAGCCTTCTGCTTCCTAACTTTGTCTGAGTTTTTGCCAACTCCGCAACCACTCCGCTAAACTGTTCTGGTACTCTGGTTCCGATCCCCCTGCAACCCCACCATGCAGCATTAATAAACCTTCCCTCTAGGATATTAGTCGCCTTTAGTTCATGTGCAAACTGTCCCATCTTCCCTGGAAGAGAGACCAATGATCCAACAATCTTGTGCCTTCCCTCCTACACCAATTCCTTAGCCGCGTATTAAACTGTGTAATCTTCCTCGTTCTGGCCTCACCAGCAAGTGGCATGGTAGCAATCCTGAGATCAGAACGCTGGAGGTCCTGCCCTTTAACTGAGCACCTAACTCCTGAACTCCTTGTCACTCGTCCTACTAGTGTTATCGGTACCTACATGGACCACGACCTCTAGCAGTGCGCCTCCCACTGTAGAATGCTCAGGACTCGATCCAAGATATTCTGGACCCAGGAACTCGGGAGGCAACATACCATCAGGAATCACATTCTCATCCTCAGAACTTCCTGTCCGTTCCTGTAACGAGCAAAGCCCCTATCGCGTCAGCATGCCCCTTGTCCCCCCTTCCCTTCTGAGTCACAGACTCCGTGACAGAGCTTTCCTTTTCCCTGGCTTTCTCGGCCTGAAGCCTTGAAGAGCTAAAGCTTTAAGATCACCATTCTGACCATGTCCACTGTCTGTGGCCACTCTGACCATGTCCACTGTCTGTGGCCACTCTGACCATGTCCACTGTCTGTGGCCACTCTGACCATGTCCACTGTCTATGGCCACTGTGACCATGTCCACTCAGTCTATGGCCACTCTGACCATCTCCACTCAGTCTATGGCCAGTCTGACCATGTCCACTCTGTCTATGGCCACTCTGACCATGTCCATTGTCTATGTCCACTGTGACCATCTCCACTCAGTCTTTGGCCAGTCTGACCATGTCCACTGTCTATGGCCACTCTGACCATCTCCACTCAGTCTATGGCCAGTCTGACCATGTCCACTCTGTCTATGGCCACTCTGACCATGTCCATTGTCTATGTCCACTGTGACCATCTCCACTCAGTCTATGGCCATTCTGACCATGTCCACTGTCTATGGCCACTGTGACCATCTCCACTCAGTCTATGGCCAGTCTGACCATGTCCACTCAGTCTATGGCCACTCTGACCATCTCCACTCAGTCTATGGCCACTGTGACCATGTCCACTCAGTCTATGGCCATTCTGACCATGTCCACTCACTATGGCCACTGTGACCATCTCCACTCAGTTTATGGCCACTCTGACCATGTCCACTCTGTCTATGGCCACTGTGACCATCTCCACTCAGTCTATGGCCACTCTGACCATGTCCACCCAGTCTATGTCCACTGTGACCATGTCCACTCTGCCCATCTCCACCCAGTCTATATCCTCTCTGACCATGTCCACTGTCTGTGGCCACTCTGACCATGTCCATTGTCTATGGCCACTGTGACCATCTCCACTCAGTCTATGGCCAGTCTGATCATGTCCACTCAGTCAATGGCCACTGTGACCATTTCCACTCAGTCTATGGCCAGTCTGATCATGTCCACTCAGTCAATGGCCACTCTGACCATGTCCACTGTCTATGGCCACTGTGACCATGTCCACTCAGTCTATGGCCAGTCTGACCATGTCCACTCAATCTATGGCCACTGTGACCATCTCCACTCAGTCTATGGCCAGTCTGACCATGTCCACTCAGTCTATGGCCACTGTGACCATCTCCACTCAGTCTATGGCCACTGTGACCATGGCCTCTCTGCTTTCCCCCTCCTTCCTTTAACATGTTCTTACTAATCAAACCCACACGCCTATTAGTCAATGGCCAAACACCGTATTCTGCTGCCGTGACCCACTCTCGGTCGGTGAAGTCCCCTCCAACTGCCGACATCTGGTCAGAACTCTATGTTGGTCCTTGGGCTTCTGCTACCATGAGCCACTCCCAGGTGAGGTGTGCAGCACCTCATATTTCATTTGGGTAGCCTCCAACCTGATGGTATTATTTCTCTAACTTCCAGTAATTTTTTTCCCTCCACCTTCCCTCTTCTTCAGTTCCCCACTCTGGCCCCTTACCTCTCCTCCTCACTTGCCTATCACCTCCTCCTGGCAGCATCCTCCTCCTTTGCTTTCTCCCATGATCGACTCTCCTCCCCTATCAGATCCCTTCTTCTTCAGCCCTTTACCTTTTCCACCAATCACCTCCCAGCTTCTTACTTGACCTCCCCTCATTCACCCACCTGGCTTCACCTATCACCTTCCAGCTTGTCCTCCTTCCCCTCCCCCTTCTTAATCTGGCTTCCTCCTCCTTCCTGTCCAGTCCTGAAGAAGGGTCTCGGCCTGATATGTTTATTCATCTCCACAGTTTCTGCCTGGGCTGCTGAGTTCCTCCAACAGTTTGCACATGTTGATCTATGAGAATGTTTTCTCAAATGCTGTAGAAATACCTAGGGAATCCACAGAAATGTGCCGGGAGTTTGTGGAAACTGGAGAAATATCTAGAGTTTGCAGGAAACGGGCAGGAGGATTTGGCTCAAAATGCAGGAACATTTGGAGAGTGTGTGTAGATCACAACAAGAACCCAAGAATGTTCACAAACTGCCAAGAGTAGCCAGAGAACTTGCAGAACCACGGGGAATGTCTGCAGCGTTTGTGGGGCAGCTTAGAGAGTTTGTGGAAACTGCTGTAGTTTTGCAGGAATGGGTGGAGTTTTTGCAGAAATATCTGGAGAGATAAAGCGCAAAGGCGCACAGCCGCTTGACCATCAGTGGCCCAATTCTGCTCCGATGTCTTATGGCCCAAGACGGAGGTGCGGATCTTTCCCCTCAGATTCCCCAAAGGCATTGCCAGTTTCCTATCACCGTGCAAGGGTGGTGCTCGAGTATTGATACCACGCAGAATCAATAATTCTCCTTTCAGCCTGGCCTGCTGAGTCCCTCTGACACTTTGTGTTACTCTGGATTTCCAGCCTCTGCAGAATCTCCTGTAGTTATGACTGGCTGCTTCACTTTGAAGTCTCTTGGAGGTATTCCTACCCAGAAGAAGTTTAAATCTTCACTTCTGCAGGAGTTCAGTGAAGCCTCTCTCACTGCTCCCCTCTGCCACTGTCCTCACCTATCACCCTCCAGTTGGTCCTCCTTCCCCTCCCGCACTTCCTTACTCTGGCTTCTTCCTCCTTCCTTTCCAGTCCTGATGAAGGATCTTGTTGACTGTTTGTTCATCTCCATTGATGCCGCCTGACCTGCTGAGCTCCTCCAGCATTTCGCATGTGTTTCACTCTACAGTTTATGCCTTAATGCAATTTGACAGATAAAGCTAATCTTTTTATATACTGACCACCGTCTGGGTGAAAAAGCTCCCCGTTAATTTCCCATTAAATCTCTGCCCTCTCACATGAAACCTCTGCCCCCGAGTATTTTATTCCCTACCACTCAGAAAAAGATTCACTCTAACATTAAATTTGTAAACCTCTATATTGTGTGTAGTTTTGGTCACCTACCTGCAGGAAAGATTGAAAGAGTGCAGACAACATTTACAAGGATGCTGCTGGGACTTGACAACCTGAGTTATAGGGACTGGTTGAATAGGACTTTATTTCCTGGAGCGTAGGAGAATGAGAGTAGATTTGATAGAGATATATCAGAATTATGAGGGGTATATGGATAGGGTAAATGCAAGCAGGCTTTTTCCACTGTGGTTGGGTGAGAAATGAGTAAGAGGTCATAGGTTAAGGGTGAAAGGTGAAATGTTTAAGGGGAACCTGAGGGGAACTTCTTCACTCAGATGGTAGTGAGAGTGTGGAACGAGCTCTCAGTAGAAGTGGTGGAAGGGAGATTCAATTTCAACATTTAAGAGAAGTTTGGATAGGTACATGGATGGAGGAGTATGGAGGGATATGGTCTGGGTGCACGTTGATAGGACAAGACAGATTAATAGTTCAGCATGGACTAGATGGGCTGAAGGGCCTGTTTCTGTACTCTAATGACTGTCTCAATGGCATTAGTTGTGGAATTATGAACCATGTTGGCCTGAAATATTCACTGTTTAGTTTACTGAAAGCCCAGAGAGATTCTCCTTCGATCCTCAGTGAAAGATGAACACAGATCAACTGGTCAGACCTCTGAGAAGTCCCAAAAAGCTTCACTCTTACTGAGGAGAAAGTTAAAGAAAAAGCTACTGTGATAGAACACCATTCATGGACAGGAATCCCAATGAAAGGTCTAAAATGTCAACAGTTTATTCTCCTCCATGGATGCTGCCTGACCTGCCGAGTCCCACCAGCATTTTGTGTGTGTTGCTCTGGATTTCTAGCATCTGCAGAATCTCTTGGTTTCATGTAGTCATGAAATTTGTAGTTTTGTGCAGTACAGTGCTAGAAAAATTACTCTAAAAATTACACTAAGTCCCAAAAAATAAAGGAACTCCGTGGACAGAGGCAAAGAGCAGCAAAGTGGAGAGGGTAATAAATCAGCCCTCATCCTGGAGTCATAACACCCTGCAAGTGGCTACACAGGTTGATTGGATGGGTATGATGTGCATTGCATTCAAAAACCAGGAAGTTATGTTGTCGCTTTATTAAACTCCAGTCACACTGCATCTGGAATATTGCAGACAGTTCTGGTCACTCCATTATAGGAATGATGTTGAGGCTTTGGGGAGGGAGCAGAGGAGGTTTACCAGGATTCTGCCTGCATTAGAGGGCGTACTATCATGAGAGACTGGACAAACTTGTTACTTTCTCTGGAGGGTCGGAGGTCGAGGGGAGATCTGAGAGAGGTTTATCAGATTATGAGGCAGACAGTACCCTTTTCCCAGGGTTGAAAAGTCTAATACCAGAGGGCAGGCATTTAATGTGGGGGGGGGGGTAAATTCAAAGGAGATGGGAAGGCAAGTTTATTACACAGAGGGTGGTGGGTGCCTGGGGTGATGCTAGAGGCTTTTCAGAGATGTTTAGATGGGCACATAAATGTGAGGGAAATGGGATATGGACATTGTGAAGACAGAGAGGGTTAGTTTATTTGGTCATTTGGTTACTGATTTAATTGGCTCAGCACAACACTGTGGGCCGAAGGGCCTGTACCTGTGCTGTACTGTTCTATGTTCTATCACAGAATACCAGAAGATGTTGAATGGGCCAGATGGCCTTGGCGTTAGCCTGTGTTCTAACTAGACGACTCCAGCCTGCTTTTGAAGGGGTTCAGGGGTTCCCCACCTTTCTTCTGCCATGGACCGCAGGGTGGTGACCCCTATTCTACCCTCTCCACCTCACAGCAGGTATTAGACACAACACTGCCAATGGCCTGACTAACCAGCCAGCCCGATAACTGTTGTTTGTTGTCCAGTTTGCAGGAGAGGGCTCTCAAGTACAGTGTCTGCCACTCATTCAGAATCAGACTCACCGACCCCTGTCCCTCACTGAACCACAGCTCTCGGGAGTGATGCACAAAGCCCCTGTCTGCCATCAGATCCACAAGATTACAACCTTCAACTGATCACGACTTTGCTCGATGCTCTGCATTTGATTTGAGGGTTCCTTTCTCGGAAATACTTTCGAAGCAGGGTTCTAATTACTCGGCGCTGCCTTAGCAAGGGAGAGAAGCTGGAAGAGTCAAAGCCCAGCTGAAGATGGGGTTCTGTTCTGCTCTTGGTAGCGTTTGCAGGAGTTCCTGAACTCTGACATTCTCTGTTAGAGGCCATGCTCTCTTCTCACTGCTGCCCTTCACAAGAAGACGCAGGACCCTCAGAACCCACTCCACCAAGTTATTACCCCTCAACCATCAGGCCCTTAAACCAGAGGGGATAACTTCACTCACCCCAACTCTGAACTCTTCCAACAACCTATGGACTCACTTTCAAGGACTCTTTGTCTAATGTTCTCAATATAGGACCATAAGACCATAAGATATAGGAACTGAATTAGGCCATTTGACCCATTGAGTCTGCTCTGCCATTTCATCATGGCTGATCCAAATTTCCTCTTAGCCACAAATCTCCTGCCTTCTCCCTGTATCCCTTCATGCCTGACTAATCAAGAATCCATCAAACTCTGACTTAAATAAACATAAAAACTTGACCTCCACAGCTACCTGTGGCAAAGAATTCACCACTCACTGGCTGAAGAAATCCCCCCCATCCCCTTTTTAAAAGGACACTCCTCTACATCGAGGCTGTGTCCTCTGGTCTTAGACTCTCCTGCCATAGGAAACATCCTCTTCACATCCACTCTATCGAGGCCTTTCACCATCTGATAGATTTCAATGAAGTCACCCTTCATTCTTTTGAATTCTAGTGAATACAAGTCCAGAGTCATCAAATACTCTTCATATGAGAAGCCAATCAAACCTGGAATCATTTTCATGGACCTCCATTGAACCCTCTCCTGTTTCTGCACATCTTTTCTAAAATAAGGATTACAAAATTGCTCACAATTTTGATGAATATTAACATCACATTTGCCTTCCTCACCACAGACTCAACTTGCAAGTTAACCTTCAGAGGGTTCTGCATGAGGACTCCCAAGTCCCTTTGCATCTCATTTTGTATTTCTCTCTGGAAAATCGTCAACCCTCTCATTTCTTCTGCCAAATTGCATTCACTTCCCGATGCTGTATTCCATCTGCCATTTCTTTGCCCATTCTCCTAATTTAAGTCCTTCTATAGCCTCTCTACTTCCTCAAAGCTACCTGCCTCCACCTATCTTCATATCATCAGAAGACTTTGCAACAAAGCCATCAATTCTATCATCCGAAGCATTGACATATAATGTAAAAAGAATCGGTCCCAACACAAATCACTACAGAACGCCACTAGTCACTGGCAGCCAGAAAAGGCTCCCTTTATTCCCACTGCTTTATCCATGCTAGAATACTTTCTATAATACTATGGGCTTGTAGCTTGGTAAGCAGCCTCATGAGTGGCACCTTGTCAAAGGCTTCTGAAAACCCAAGTACACATCATCAACCAATTCTCCTTTGTCTTTCCTGCTTGCTATTTCTACAAAGAATTCCAACAGATTTGTCAGGGAAGATTTTCCCTTGAGGAAACCATGCTGACTATGGCCCATTTTATCATGTGCCTCCAAGTACCCTGAGACCTCATCCTTAATAATCGACTCCTATCCACTGAGGTCAGACTAACTGGCCTATAGCATTCTTTCTTCTGCCTCTTTCCCTTCTTGAAGAGTGGAGTGACATTTGCAATTTTCCAGTCTTCTGGAACCATTCCAGAATCTAGTGATACTTGAAAGATTATTACAAATGCCTCCACAATCTCTCCAGCTACCTCTTCCAGAGTCCTGGGATGTACACCATCTGGTCCAAGTGTCTTATCTACCTTCAGACCTTTCAGTTTCCCAAGATCCTTCTCTCTAGTTATGGTAATTTCACACTCTTCGTGACCCCTGACAACTGAAACTTTCACCATAGTATCTTCCATAGTGTTGCAAAATACTTTTTCTGTTCATCTGCCATTTTGTTGTCTCCATTACCACCTCTCCAGCATCATTTTCCACCGTCTGATATCCACTGCTGTCTTTCCTTTACACTTTATGTATCTGAAGAAACTTTTGGTATCCTCTTTAATATTATTGGCTAGTTTACTTTTGTATTCCATCTTTACCTCCTTAATGACTTTTTTATTTGCCTTCTGTTGATATTTGAAAGCCTCCCAATCCTCTAAATTCCCACTAAACTTTGCTCTGTTATATGCCCTCTCTTTGGCTTTTATGTTGGCTTTGACTTCTCTTGTTAGCAACAGTTGCGTCATCTTTCCTTTAGAACACTTCTTCCTCTTTGGGATGTATTTATCCTGTGCCTTCTGAATTGCTTCCAGAAATTCCAGCCATTGCTGCTCTGCCATCATCCCTGCCAGTGTTCTTTTCCAATCAATTTTGACCAACTCCTCTCTCATGGTTTTGTAATTCCCTTTACTCCACTGTAATACTGATAAGTTAATGACTGCATAAAAGCCAATGAAAGGGCATATAGGGTAGTAAAAGTGAGTGGGAAGTTGGATGATTGGGAAGCTTTTAAAATCCAACAAAAGGCAACTAAAAAAGATATAAGAAGGGAAAAGATGTAATGAGGGCAAACTAGCCAATAATATAAAGCAGGATACTAGAAGTTTTCCAGTTATATAAGGAAGAAAAGGGAGGTGAGAGTTGAAATTGGACCACTGAAAATAATGCCGTTGAAGTGGTGATGGGGGACAAAGAAATGGCAGATGAACTTATAAGTACTTTGCTTCAGTCTTTACTGTGGAAGACACGAGCTATATGCCAGAGGTCAGTGAGTGTCAGGGAGCAGGAGTGAGTGCCATTGCTACTACAAAGGAAAAAGTGCTAGGCAAACTAAAATGGATAAGGCACCTGGGCCAGATGGACTACATCCCAGAGTCCTGAAAGAGGTTGCTGAAGAGAGAACGGGTGCGTTGGTCATGATCTTTCATGAATCACTTGACTCTGGCCTGGTCCCGGAGGAATGGAAAATTGCAAATGTTTCTCCACTCTTTAAGAAGGGAGGAAGACAAAGGAGAAGAAATTATAGGCCAGTTAGCCTAACCTCTGTAGTTGGGAAAGTGTTGGAATCTATTATTAAGGATGAGGTTTCAGGGTACTCGGAGACTAAAGATAAAATAAATCAAAGCCCAAGAACCTTCTTTCTAGTTATGATAACCTCACACACTTCATGCTCCCAACACCTGGAACTTCCATCGTACTGCTAGTGATGACTGATGCAAAATACTTACTCAGTTTGTCCGCTACTTCATTGTCCCCCATTACTCCCTCTCCAGGATCCTTTTCCAGCGGTCTGATATCCACTCTCACCTCTCTTTTACACTTCATGTATCTGAAGAAGCTTTTGTTATCCTCTTCAATATTATTAACTTGCTTTAATATTCTATTTTGACAATTGTAATGACTTTTTTTTGTCTTCTGTTGGTATTTGAAAGCTTCCCGATCCTCTAACTGCCCAATAATTTTTGCTGTATTATATACCCTCTGTTTGGCTTTTATGTTGGTTTTGACTTCTCTTGTTAGCCACATCTTTTCTTTGTGTCATCTTTCCTTTAGAATTCTCTTCCTTTTTGGGATGTATATATCCTGTGCTTTCCGAACTGCTGCCAGAAATTCCAGCCATTGCTGCTCTGCCATCATCCCTGCCAGTGTTCTTTTCCAATCAATTCTGGCCAACTCCTATTCTGCATTGGATTCTATTTGGTTTGTATTCTGCGTGGAGGTTGGTGACCAGTGGTGCTCTGCAAGGATTTGTTCTGGGACCCCTCCTCGTTCTAATTTTTATTGATGACCTGGATGAGGAAGTGGAGGGATGGGTTAGTAAGTTTGCTGATGACATAAAGATTGGTGGTGTTGTGGATAGCGTGGAGGGTTGTCAGAGTCATTGAACTGGGCTGAGAAGTGGCAGGTGGACTTCAACCCAGGTAAGTGTGAAGTGGTTCATTTTAGAAGATCCAATTTGAAGACAGAATATAAATAAATAATAAGACTCTTGGCAGTGTGGAGGATCAGAGGGATCTTGGGGTCCGAGTCCGTAGGACAATCAAAGCTGCTGCACAGGTTGACAGTGTTATTAAGAAGACATATGATGTGTTGGCATTCATCAGCCATGGGATTGAGTTCAAAAGCTGTGAGGTCTATATAGGATCCTGGTCAGACCCCATTTGGAGTACTGTGTTCAGTTCTGGTCACTTCACCATAGGACCAATGCAGATGCTATAGAGATAGTGCAGAGGAGATTTACAAGGATGTTGCCTGGATTGGGGAGCATGCCTTATGAGAATAGGTTGAGGGAACTCAGCCTTTTCTCCTTGGAGTGATGGAGGATGAGAGGTGACCTGATAGGGGTGTATAAGATGATGAGGGGCGTTGGTCATGTGGATAGTCAGAGGCTTCCCAGGGCTGAAATGGCTAACAAGAGGGGACATAGTTTTCAGGTGCTTGGAAATAGTTACCAAGGGGATGTCAGGGGTAGGTTTTTCACACAGGGAGTGGTGGGTGTGTGGAATGCACTGCTGGAGATGGTGGTGGGGGTGGGTACAATAGGGTTTTTTAGGAGCCTCTCAGACAGGTACATGGAACTTAGAAAAATAGAGGGCTATGCGCTAGGGAAATTTTAGGCAGTTTCTAAAGCAGATAACATGGTCAGCACAACATTGTGGGCTGAAGGGCCCGTAATGTGCTGTAAATTTCTATCTTCTATGTTAACACCTTTATTTATTCTGGCCAATACTTATTCCTTATTTATTTATTAATTTTATTTTGCTTATTTATTTTTCCTTGTATTCATTGTGAATGCCCACAATTTCAAGATCATACATAGTGACATATAAGTACTTGGATAATAACTTTACTCTGTGTTCTGAGAACCTCGCTATCTCCATGTCAGGGCATTGGCTTATGGCCTTGCATGCTTTCTCAGCTCTGAGGGTTGTGGTTTCAAGCCGGTCCACCATTGCTCTTCCACCATGCGACCAACAGATGGCGAGAGGTTCTGCAAAACAACAATTACTCAGTATATTTCAGCGATACTATACCTGATTCTGATTCTGAATCGTCAAGAGGCTCCAGAGAACAAAAACTGAGTCAAGTCAGAGAGACACAACAAGTTGTACGTGTCCTCCTCTACCAGACGAAGACTTTGTCGAGCACCTCTACTCCATCCACAAAAAGTGGAATTTCCCAGTGGCCAACAATTTTAATTCCTATCCCCATTTTCATTGAGGATAGAGGAGCATCACCTCATTTTCTGTCTGGGTAGCTTTCAAACCGATGCAGGGTCTTGGCCCAAAACATCAACGGTTTATTCACCTCCATAGATGCTACCTGACTTGCTGTGTTTCCCCAGCGTTGTGTGTGTGTTTTGCTCTGGATTTCCAGCATCTGCTGAATCTCGTATGTTTCTGTGTGTGTTGTAGATTTTTTTGAAAGTTAGTATGTGTTCCAATGTCAACCTTAGGAGCAGGATTGTGTCAGGATTGCTTCAAGGGTCCACCGTCTAATCTGCTCACCGCAGCATCACCTCTTGCCATCTAGGGCCAGGATTTAGTGTGTTGTGAGACATGTCCAGAGGTCTGGGCAGAATCCACTTCCAAATTCTGCAGTGGCCCATCCAGTCTTATCCTGTCAGAGATATTTCCTTTGTTCAACATACCTCCCCCACCTTCTCTGTGCCATCCAGGGCATCTTCAAGGCTGATCCACCATTAAGGATTCCCATCACTGAGGACCTGCCCTCATCTCATTGCTACCATCAGAGAGGAGGTACAGGAGCCTGAAGACACACACTCAACGATTCAGGAACAGCTTCTTCCCCTCTGCCATCAGGGAGGAGGTACAGGAGCCTGAAGACACACACTCAACGATTCAGGAACAGCTTCTTCCCCTCTGCCATCAGGGAGGAGGTACAGGAGCCTGAAGACACACACTCAACATTTCAGGAACAGCTTCTTCCCCTCTGCCATCAGGGAGGGGGTACAGGAGCCTGAAGACACACACTCAACGATTCAGGAACAGCTTCTTCCCCTCCACTGTCAGATTTCTGAATGATCTTTGTACTGTATTGTTGCCACAAAACAACAAATTTTGAATCCTATAAGACAGTGGTGGATCAGAATATTTAGTTGTCATTTTCTTTGCAGTCTAACAGTTATTTAGTGTTTATATTTTGTATAATTGCTCATATCCAAGTAACCTGGGCAGGTGAGGCTTGTCAGCCATGGTTGGCAGATCACAGAAGACGGAAAACTCTGACTGCAGCCCCTCCGGTGCCTTGCGGTATGGATTTTGGGAATAAACCCTGCGGAAAATTCCAGAACCAGAATCGCTATGGCTGCCCGATGCTGAGTTCAACTCTAACTGGCAACTCCTGCAATGCCGCTGGTTCCAAACAATATTATTCTCTGCCAACACGAGGAAATCTGCAGATGCTGGAAATTCAAGCAACACACACAAAATGCTGGTGGAACACAGCAGGCCAGGCAGCATCTATAGGGAGAAGCTCTGACGACGTTTCGGGCCGAGACCATTCGTCAGGACTAACTGAAAGGAAAGATAATAAGAGATTTGAAAGTAGAAGGGGGAGGGGAAATGAGAAATGATAGAAGACCGGAGGGGGTGGGGTGAAGCTGAGAGCTGGAAAGGTGATTGGCGAAAGGGATACAGAGCTGGAGAAGGGAAAGGATCATGGGATGGGAGGCCTCGGGAGAAAGAAAGGGGGAGAGGAGCACCAGAGGGAGATGGAGAACAGGCAGAATGATGGGCAGAGAGAGAGAGAAAAAAAGGAGGGGGAAAACAAACTAAACATATCAGGGATGGGGTAAGAAGGGTAGTGCCTACAGACTCTCACAGCTATCTGGACTTTTCCTCTTCCCACCCCGTCTCTTGCAAAAATGCCATCCCCTTCTCACAATTCCTCCGACTCCGCTGCATCTGCTCTCAGGATGAGGCTTTTCATTCCAGAACAAAGGAGATGTCTTCCTTTTTTAAACAAAGGGGCTTCCCTTCGTCCACCATCAACTCTGCTCTCAAGCGCATCTCTCCTATTTCCCGCACATCTGCCCTCATCCCATCCACCCGCCACCCCACTCGGGATAGGGTTCCCCTTGTCCTCACCTACCACCCCACCAGCCTCCGGGTCCAACGTATAATTCTTTGTAACTTCTGCCACCTCCAACGGGATCCCACTATCTAGCACATCTTTCCCTCCCCCCTTTCTGCTTTCCGCAGGGATCGCTCCCTACGTGACTCCCTTGTCTATTTGTTCCCCCCCATCCCTTCCCACCGATCTCCTTCCTGGCACTTATCCTTGTAAGCGGAACAAGTGCTACACCTGCCCTTACACTTCCTCCCTCACCACCATTCAGGGCTTCCAGGTGAGGCAACACTTCACCTGTGAGTCGGCTGGTGTGGTATACTGCGTCCGGTGCTCCCGGTGTGGCCTTTTATATATTGGCGAGACCCGATGCAGACTGGGAGACTGTTTCGCTGAACACCTATGCTCTGTCCGCCAGAGAAAGCATATCTCCCAGTGGCCACACATTTTAATTCCACGTCCCATTCCCATTCTGATATGTCTATCCATGGCCTCCTCTACTGTCAAGATGAAGCCACACTCAGGTTGGAGGAACAACACCTGGGTAGCCTCCAACCTGATGGCATGAACATTGACTTCTCTAACTTCTGTAAATGCCCCTCCTCTCCTTCTTACCCCATTCCTGATATCTGTTTTTCCCTCTTTCTGCTCATCACTCTGCCTGTTCTCCATCTCTCTCTGGTGCTCCCCTCCCCCTTTCTTTCTCCTGAGGCCTCCCGTCCCATGATCCTTTCCCTTCTCCAGCTCTGAATCACTTTCGCCAATCACTTTTCCAGCTCTTAGCTTCACCCCACCCCCTCCGGTCTTCTCCTATCATTTCGCATTTCCCCCTCCCCCTCCTACTTTCAAATCTCTTTCTATCTTTCCTTTCAGTTAGTCCTGACAAAGGTTCTCGGCCCAAAATGTTGACAGCGCTTCTCCCTAGAGATGCTGCCTGGCCTGTTGCGTTCCACCAGCATTTTGTGTGTGTTGCTTATTCTCTGCTGTTCCTTTTGATTCATCAGCTGGGCAGTCTGCTGCATGGGCAATAGCTTGCTCTACAGATTGTAGTGTCCTGGCTTGTGTATCATGTCGGTAGCTGGGACGCAACAGCCATGGTCAACCCCGGCCCCTAACCAACAAAGGGCCTCATACAAATAACTGCCTATTATGTTTCCTAGTGGTCACAGTATGCGTGCAGTTGTTCAATGTGACCCCTGGCGGTCACAGTGTGTATATGCAGTTGTTCAATGTGACCCCTGGCGGTCACAGTGTGTATATGTAATTGTTCAGTGTGTCCTCTAGTGGTCACAGTGTGTATATGCAATTGTTCAGTGTGTCCCCTAGTGGTCACAGTATGTATATGCAATTGTTCAGTGTGTCCCCTAGTGGTCACAGTGTGTATATGTAATTGTTCAGTGTGTCCTCTAGTGGTCACAGTGTGTATATGCAATTGTTCAGTGTGTCCCCTAGTGGTCACAGTATGTATATGCAATTGTTCAGTGTGCCCCCTAGTGGTCACAGTATGTATATGCAATTGTTCAGTGTGTCCCCTAGTGGTCACAGTATGTATATGCAATTGTTCAGTGTGCCCCCTAGTTGTCACAGTATGTATATGCAATTGTTCAGTGTGCCCCCTAGTGGTCACAGTATGTATATGCAATTGTTCAGTGTGTCCCCTAGTGGTCACAGTGTGTATATGTAATTGTTCAGTGTGTCCCCTAGTGGTCACAGTGTGTATATGCAATTGTTCAGTGTGTCCCCTAGTGGTCACAGTGTGTATATGCAATTGTTCAGTGTGTCCCCTAGTGGTCACAGTGTGTATATGCAATTGTTCAGTGTGTCCCCTAGTGGTCACAATAGATACCTGCAGCGTAGAACCTGTCCTAACGTCTGAAAGTGCCTTGGATTAAAAACATCAGATTCCAACAGATTGGAGGATGCCTGATGTCTGTGAGTCAGAAGTTCAGGAGCAAGCACTGCAGGCCCAGAGATGGCCTGTCTTGGGTTGGGGGTCTCTCTGTATGAGTTAGTGGGTGGGGAAGGTACTTGTTTTGCTGTTGTTGTCTTGTTTGGTTGTTGTTGCTTGTGTTGCTCTGCTGAGCGTGAGTGCTGGCGGCAGAACATGTGGCGACACTTGCAGGTTGCTGCCTTGGATTGTGTTGGTTGTAATGCAAATGGCACATTTCACTACAAGTTTCAATGTACATCTGATTAATAAATTACTCTGAATCTGATCCTGAAATTTTGTTCCTCTTCTTCAGCCCATCACTCCAGGTCGCTGACAGCTGCTTGGCAGAGTCCCCTGTCCTGGGCCAATCTGTCAAGACGTAGCCAATCAAAGATTTTTTTCTCTCCCAGGGATGAGGCCTTTGGAACCTCTGTTGGTGTTTCCATAGCTCTGGGTTTTAACAGGATGGGGTTGCTGTCCCCTTGGCCAACCCAGGCTTAGGGCTGTCCACAGCTGAGTCTGAGTTTCTGCTGTTCCTCTATAAACGCCTGCCTGCTAAGCACTTAGCCCTGTCCCTCGTCACCGACACCATTCTCATTCAGTTCCAATTCCCTTTATGGATGTTAAACACATCTGTTTCCTATGCTTGTTTTTTTGCTCTCACACTATCAATCACAAAATCTCAAGGGACCCTTTCACTCTGAGGTGACTCGTAAAACCTGCTGCGTTAATTGTTACCGGATCCGAGACGGTCTGTTCCTTTGTCTTTCCCATGACCAATTGTTCCAGGAAACTTTGTCCAGTGCATTCCATAAATTAATTTTTGTAGTTGCCCTTTCCAACTGGATAATCCTAGCATGAAGATTAAAGACTCTCCTGGGTGCCCTTTTCACAAGCTTCCATTGTGTGATAATTTACACCCTTGTCTGGGGGTTGGGGTGGGAACTACTGTTTGGTGTCCTTAAACAACTCCAACCAATATCTTCTTTCTCTAGCTGCGCAAATGGTTTTTGGTTAAAACTTAACCTTAACCCTAATGATAATGAAAGGTATGGGCCAGATTAACCTGGCTTCACCATACTAGCCCATCCGCCATCGCAGTGCATACATCACCACTCAAAACTCTGCAGCCTAACATCTCCCAGTCAAGCATGTGCATTCACCAGCCCAAAACTCAAACCTAATCCTAAAGTCCAAAAGGGGTACACAACCCCACAAACCCTAGGCACTCCCCGATTAACCCTGGCTTCAGCCCCACAAACCCGATGTCCTATGTCAGGAGGGGCAAAATTCAACAAAGGCAAGTGTTGGACCTGGTTAATGAAGGCATGGGCCAGTTCAAAGTGGCAGGGTCGCATGAAACTGAATCTCAAGTGATGAGATCAAAAAACACAAGAGGGCTGATTTGCCCACTGCCCGCATAATCTCAACCTAACCCAGCCAAACATATACATCCACCAGCCCAACACTCAAACCTAATCCTAAAGTCCAAAAGGGACACACACCCTCACAAACCCTAGGCACTTCCTGATTAACCCTGGCTTCAGCCCCACAAACCCTAAGCACACCCCAATTAACCCTAGCTAAACCCCCACAAACCGGATATCCTATGTCAAGAGGGGCAAGATTCAACAAAGGCAAGTGTTGGACCTGGTTAATGAAGTCGTGGGCCAGATCAAAGAGGCAGGGTCGCATGAAACTGAATCTCAAGTGACGAGATCAAAAAGCACAGGAGGGCTGATTTGCCCACTGCCCGCGTAATCTCAACCTAACCCTAATGCGAGCCCAGATAGTCACTCCAATCATTCTTCATGGAGAAGCACAAGGCTGTAGATGCTGAAATTTGGAGTAAAAGAGATGATGATCTCATTAGGCCCAGCAGCATCTTAACAGGCTGTGTCACTGTGTGGCATAGAAGATGCTCTGCTGTAGACAGAAAGGTTCTACATCAGGCAGTGAAAATAGCCCAACACATTGCCAGCACCAGCCTACCCACCAGCAAGGACACAGATACAGAAAGGTCCAGAAAGGGGCCAGTGACATCATAAAGGATCCCACCCTCCCTGCTCCTGGACTGTTTGCCCCACTCCCATCAGGGAGGAGGCTACGTAGCATCCACACCAGGACCACCAGACTCAAAAACAGTTCCTTTCCCCAAGCAGTGAGGCTGATCAACAACTCCACCCACTAACCGACCCCTAAACACCCCCAAACACCACTACTTTATCATTTCCTGTCAGTCACCTTATGTACAGACACTCCTGTGCCTGGTGTCACTTTATGGACACACAATCAATCTATGGATATAAACTTCTTCTTCTTCTTCGTGTGCTTTGTGGCTCTCCACATCGAACGATCCCTCGCAGCGTCAATGGCATCTCGCACACTTAGATCTGTTAGTTCTTTCACAGGGTCCATATATTTAAGTTTCTTTGGAGTTCTGGTGTTGCAGTCCATGTTTCAGAAGCAGACAGCAAGATGGACCCGATGTAGCATTTTAGTAGCCTAAGCCTTGTTGTCATAGAAATGTGTCTGTCGGTAAAAATGGGTTTCAGTTTTTGGAAGTTGGTTTTAGCAATGGCAATTCTTCTTTTTATTTCTGCTTTACTTCTAGCATCTTGCGATATAAAGCTACCGAGGTCATTAAAGCTGGTCTTCTGTTATATAAACTATCTTATGGATTTATAATTTATTGTGTTTTTTAATTATTATCGTGTTCTGTATCTTATTGGTTTTTGGGTCTGAAATAACAATTACTTATTTATTATTCACAGCGTGGAAAAGGCCTTTTTGATCCTTCGAGCCACATCAGCTGAGAATCCAAATTAAACCTTAACCTAATCACAGGACAATGTACAAAGACTGGTTAACCTAGCCGCTATTCCTTGGACTGCGAGAGCCTGGGGAGGACGTAGAGAGCGCTGGGATTGACTCCAAACTCCAGAACGGCCCGAGGTGTAATTGTGCTGCACCGCTGTGGTCCCCTTTACACCTGTGTGGTCAAAATGACCTTAAACAATCTTGTATCTGTGGGCAGGTAAGTGTTCTGTCGAACGTTGTTGGTGTATTATTTTATTGCCAGAGTGTGTAGCGAAATGTGTGGGCTGCCCCAGCACATCCTTGGCTTGTGTTGGTCGTCAACACCATTCTCATACTATCCCAATTCCCTTGATTTAAATTATTGAAACCTTTAATCGCAGACATCGTGTCCAGTGTGGAGAGAGCTTCCCGAAAAAACACTTGTGGGCTGCCCCCAGCACACCCATGGGCTATGTTGTTTGACACATTTCGCCCGTTTGTGTCCATAAGACATCAGAGCAGGATTAGGCTATTCACCCCTTCGAGTCTGCTCTATCTTTCAATCAAGGCTGACATACTATCCCCTCAACCCCATTCTCCTGCTTTCCCCAGTAACCTTTGACACCCTGGCTAATCAAGAACCTATCAACCTCCAATTCAAATTTGGCAATGAATTCCACAGATTCACCATTCTCTGGCTAAACAAATTCCTTCCTCTCTCTGTTCTAAATGGACATCCCTCTATCCTGAAACTGTGCCCTCTGGCCCTAGACTCCCCCACAAAGGAAACATTCTCTCCACATCCACTCTATCTAGGTCTTTCAATATTCGAAAGGTTTCATCAGACCCCGTTCTCCCAAGTTCCAGCGAGTACTGGGCCAGTTTCAATGTGCATGTGATGAGTCTGTAAGACTGGATCAACATTGGTTTGTCAGACAAATTCGATTTGTCTGTTGACATCAGCCACTCTGAGCTGCGTCAGAGAGGAGGGAGCGTGGGACACAGCCGGGTGGTCCCAGGCTGCTCATCGGATAAAACAGCAACTCATTTTGAAAGGGTAATCTTTCAAACATGCCTTCATGCTCTGACGATGCGTCAAGTGATCCATGCTAATCCTGTGCTGGGTTTAACGTGTCTTGGCCAACTCTCTGATCAGATAATCAGCTTGCTCAGAGATTTTATATCGGGCATCTGCTCCAACAGCATAACATGAATTTTATTGATTTATTTAGAGATATAGTGGCCCTAGGAGCCCCCGATTTAACCCTAGCCTAATCACAGGATAATTTACAATCACCAATTAACCTAGTATCTGGTATTCTTTGGGCTGAGGCTGGAAACCGGAGCACCTGGAGGAAACCTACACACCCAGGAAGGAACGTGCAAACTCCTTAACGAAAGTGTCGGGACTGGACTCTGACATCCAGCGCCCTAGCTGTAACAGCATCACGCTAACTGCTACACGACTGTGGCGCCTCTTTCATTCTTCATTTGAGAGAGACTGTGTGTTCCTTGGACGCCTGCAGGAAGTCCTAAAGCACCTGTAGGCAGTTCAGTAGGAGGGAGGTGGACTCGCTGTTAGAATGCACAGCCAGTGTATGGCAGAAAACACAGAGTAATAATTCAGGTGACAACCTGCTGGGGATCTCAGCGAGTACAGCAGTCCTGAAGCAGGCTTTTGACTCAAGACCTTTCCTCCCCCACCCCTCAAGAAGGCAGCATCCATCATTAAGGATCCCCTTCACCCAGGACATGCCCTCTTCTCATTGCTCCCATCAGGGAGGAGGTACAGGAGCCTGAAGACACACACTCAATGATTCAGGAACAGCTTCTTCCCCTCTGCCATCAGGGAGGAGGTACAGGAGCCTGAAGACACACACTCAATGATTCAGGAACAGCTTCTTCCCCTCTGCCATCAGGGAGGAGGTACAGGAGCCTGAAGACACACACTCAATGATTCAGGAACAGCTTCTTCCCCTCTGCCATCAGGGAGGAGGTACAGGAGCCTGAAGACACACACTCAATGTTTCAGGAACAGCTTCTTCCCCTCTGCCATCAGGGAGGAGGTACAGGAGCCTGAAGACACACACTCAGTGATTCAGGAACAGCTTCTTCCCCTCTGCCATCAGGGAGGAGGTACAGGAGCCTGAAGACACACACTCAATGATTCAGGAACAGCTTCTTCCCCTCTGCCATCAGGGAGGAGGTACAGGAGCCTGAAGACACACACTCAATGATTCAGGAACAGCTTCTTCCCCTCTGCCATCAGGGAGGAGGTACAGGAGCCTGAAGACACACACTCAATGATTCAGGAACAGCTTCTTCCCCTCTGCCATCAGGGAGGAGGTACAGGAGCCTGAAGACACACACTCAATGTTTCAGGAACAGCTTCTTCCCCTCTGCCATCAGGGAGGAGGTACAGGAGCCTGAAGACACACACTCAATGATTCAGGAGCAGCTTCTTCCACTGCACCATCTGATTACTGAATGGACATTGATCCCATGGACACTACCTCAGTATCTTTTCTGTCTCTCTTTTAGCACTGCTTGTTAATTACTATAACAGAGACACGAGAATCCAGAGAAACACAGACTGCTGGAGTAAATATTTCTGATCATAATTTATAGTTTTTATTAGAACGCCTTGCACTGCACTATTGCTGCATAACAACAAATTTCACAACACATGCCGGTGACATTAAACCTGATTCTGACGCCGATTCAGGACCTGCTGAGTTTCTCCAGTGAATTTGTCCTGATTCCAGAGCCTCTCGTGTCTCCAAGGGTTTTTCAGTTCTTGTTTGAGAGATAACATCAATGTAATGAAGCCAGGCTTCTTGTGGTCTTTCACAGAGAGATAAAGTTCCCTTGGAGCTCCTTGACAAGATCAAAGTTCACCAATCTGATCTGGCACCACTGTATCCTTCTGTTAAAGTCACCGAGCTGGGTGGGTCTGTCCAGATCCCCCCTACACCCACCCCAGTCCCTCCATCACATCGTTTTTTGTCCTCCTCCACCTCCCTCCATCTGACCCTCACTCACACTCCCCTATCGAAAGTGACTGTTTTTGAGTCTGGTGGTCCCGGTGTGGATGCTACGTAGCCTCCTCCCTGATGGGAGTGGGACCAACAGTCCATGAGCAGGGTGAGTGGGATCCTTCATAATGTCTCTGGTCTTTTCCAGCACCTTTCTGTATGTACGTCCTTGGTGCTGGGTAGGCTGATGCGTTGGGCAGTTTTACTACCCAATGTAGAGCCCTCTTGTCCTCGGTTTTCGTACCAAACAGTGACGCAGCTCATTGGGATACTCCTTACTGTGTATCTGTACAGGCCCTTCAGCCCACAATGCTGTGCTGACCTATGTGAACCTCCTCCACAACCCTTCCTTCCCACACAGACCGCCCTGATGGGAGCAACAAGAAGTGGGTGGGTAGTGAGGGTTCCTAGTAAGACACAACCTCTAGAGGATGTCTTCGATGGTGGGGAGGGTTCTCAAAGTTCAAAGTGAAATAAATTTGTTCTCAAAGCACATTTACATCCACAACTCTGAGATTCACTTTTTGCAGGCATCCACAGTAAATGGAAGGAAACACAATAGAATCACTGAAAGACCACTCACAACAGTGATGGACAAATAACCAATATGCAAAAGACATAAACTGAACAAACACAAAAAGATGATGATAATAATAATAATAATAATAATAATAATAATAATAATAATAATAATAATAATAATAATAATAATAATAATAATAATAATAATAATAATAAATATCAAGAACATGAATCAAAGTGAGTTCTGCTTTTTAAGCTGGTGGTTTCTTCTTGGTTTGAAAATCCTGTCAGATTTTCTTGAAGGAAGAAACCATTGGTGTTTGCCAGCAGCCTGGCACCTGCTTGGCCTGTTTCACATGGTTTATTGACAATCCCAGCCACTTGCTGAAAATTAATGTTTCAGCATTTCTGGGATTTACCTTCTGATCTGATTATACTCCCAGTAACGACATTTTCCAGTTTTTGCTGTTGCCAAGACATTGCCTTTTCCAAAAACAAATCTGTATGTTTACTCGAACAATATTACACATCAGTGTATAAACTGATCTTTTGGAAATTTCTCAGAATCAGTTTAATGTCACTGTCGTGTGTTGTTTTGTAGCAGCAGTGCAGTGCTAGATATAAATAACTAATGAAATAAGGTGTGCAAAAAGAGAGGAATGAAAGAGTGAGGTGGTGTACGTGGGCTCATTGTCCACTCAGGAATCTGATGGTGGAGGGGAGGAAGCTGCTCCTGAATCATTGAGTGTGTGTCTTCTGTCTCCTGCACCTCCTTCTTGATGGTAGCAATGAGGAGAGGGCACGTCCTAGGTGATGGGGGTCCTTAATGACGGACACCACCTTTTTGAGGTGTCACCTTTTGAAGGTGTCCTCAGTGCTGAGGAGGCTAATGCTCATGATGGAGCTGGCTAAGTTTACAATTTTTTGCATCTTTTTCTGATCCTGTGCAGTGGCTGGGACTTGTGCCCTCGGGTGAATCACTGTCAATTATAAACAGCTTACAAACTCCCATCATGCTCTACTAAACTAAGTCAAAGTAGAAATTTATTATCAACCTATGGATACACTTGGTGGCCACTTATTTAGTTACACCTGTACACCTGCTCGTTACTGCACACATCTAATCAACCAATCATGTGGCAGCAACTCAATGCATAAAAGCGGCAGACATGGTCAAGAGGTTCAGTTGTTGTTCAGACCAAACATCAGAATGGGGAAGAAATGTGCTCTAAGTGATTTTGACTGTGGAATGATTGTTGGTGCCAGATGGGGTGGTTTGAGTATCTCAGAAACTGCTGATCCCCTGGGATCTTCATGCACAACAGTTTCTAGAGTTTACAGAGAATGGTGCAAAAAGCAAAAACAACATCCAGAGAGTGGCAATTCTGTGGGCAAAAACGCCTTGTTAATGAGAGGTCAGCAGAGAACGGCTAGACTGATTCGAGCTGACAGGAAGGCGACAGTAACTCAATAACCACACATTACAACAGTGGTGTGCAGAGGAGCTTCTCTGAATGCACAACACGTCTCACCTTAAAGCGGTTGGGCTACAGCAGCAGAAAACCCCAAACATACACTCAGTAGCTACTTTATTAGGTACAGGAGGTACTGCCACCATATACTACATTGAGATTTATTTTCTTGCAGGCATTTACAGAAATATAAAGAAAGCCAATAGATCATAGAATTTACAGCACAGTACAGACCAGTCGACCCACAATGCTGTGCTGACCCTTTAGCCTACTCGAAGATCACCGTAACCTTTCCCTCCCACACCTCTCCTCTGCCCATTATGCCAATGGCATTTAGGGCAGAAGTGAAGATCTCCCATCTCTGGTGGTCTTCATGGCTTCCTTCATGTGCCAGTAGCTTCTAATCTTGTCGTGGTTTGGAGGCTTGCGTGCCTCAATAACCCAGAGAGCTCTGCTGGCTGGAGTCAGGGCTTTGGCTCTTGGTAGGGTCACCCATAGCAAAGAGGTCAAAGGCAGAGGCCGGACCAAGGACAGTCAACCGGTCCTCTAGGTTCCGCTCAGGGCTTACAACTGTGAATGGTCAAAAGATAATTGTTACAGAAACAGCAACAAAGAATTCTTCAACATCTGATCGCGACGGTATTCCTCCCACATAACCCTACATTTTTCAATAGCATTTATGAAATACTATATGTAAACAAAGACTGACAAACAACCAGACAAACTGTAAATAAAAATAAGAAAATAAGTTATCCAGAGTCTGCAAAGCTGACTTGCTAAGTTCACTTTTCTAAGTGCAATCGGAACACAGAGTCGGGGCATTGAGTTTAGAAGTCAGGAAGGTGTTGGTGAGGCTGCACTCAGAGTTGTGGTTAAACTGGAAAGAGAAGGTTTACAAGGACTCCAGGGCCTGAGTTATAGGGAGAGGCTGGCCAGGCTTATTCCTGGGAATTTATGGGACTAAGGGGTGACGTTATAGAGGTGCATAAAACCTTGATGGCATAAATAGAAAGAAAAGTAGAGGATATGGCCTGGTCCATCACAGGTAAAGTCCACCCCAGCACTGAGCACCTCTGTATGGAGCACTGTCGCAGGAAAGCAGCATCCATCATCAAAGACCCCCCCACCACCCAGGCCGAGCTCTCTTCTCACTGCTGTCATCAGGGACCCCCACCACCCAGGCCGAGCTCTCTTCTCACTGCTGTCATCAGGGACCCCCACCACCCAGGCCATGCTCTCCTCTCGCTGCTGCCATCAGAAAGGCGGTACAGGAGCCTCAGGACTCACACCAGCAGGTTCAGGAACAATTATTACCCCTCAAACATCAGATTCTTGAACCAGAGGGGATAACTTCACTCAACTTCACTCACCCCAACACTGAGCTCTTCCCACAGCCTATGGACTGACTTTCAAGGACTCTTTATCTCATGTTCTCGATATTTATTGCTTATTTTTTTACATAAGAACATAAGAAATAGGAGCAGGAGTAGGCCATCTGGCCCATTGAGCCTGCCCCACCATTCAATAAGGTCATGGCTGATTTGTCCATAAACTCAGCTCCATCTACCTGCCTTTTCCCCACAACCCTTGATTCCCTTACTATGAAAAAACCTATCTAACTGTATCTTAAGTATATTTAGTGAAGAAGCCTCAACTGCTTCCCTGGGCAGAGAATTCCACAATTTCACCACTCTCTGGGAAAAAACAGTTTCTCCTCATCTCCATCCTAAATCTTCTCCCCTGAATATAGAGGCAATGTCCCCTAGTTCTAGTCTCACCTACCAATGGAAATAACTTTCCTGCTTCTATCTTATTTATCCCTTTCAAAATTTTGTATGTTTCTATAAGATCCTGTCTCGTTCTTCTGAACTCCAGAGAATATAGTCCCAGGTGACTCAATCTCTCCTCATCGGTTAACCCCTTTATCTCTAGAATCAACCTGGTGAACCTCCTCTGCACTGCCTCCAAAGCCAGTATATCCTTCCTCAAGAATGGAGACCAGAACTGCCACAGTACTCCAGGTGGGGTCTCACCAGCACCCTGTATAGTTGCAGCATGGCCTCCCTGTTCTTGAATTCAATTCCTCTAGCAATGAAGGCCAACATTCCAATTGCCTTCTTAATAACCTGTTGTACCTGCAAGTCAAATTTTTGCGATTCATGAACGAGCACTCCCAAGTCCCTCTGCACAACAGCATGCTGCAATCTTTCACCATTTAAATAATAATCTGCTCTTCTATTATTCCTTCCAAAGTGGATGATCTCACATTTACCAATGTTATATTCCATCTGCCAGACCTTGGCCTGCTCACTGAACCTATCTATATCCCTCTGCAGACTCTCCACATCCTCTGTACAATTTGCTTTTCCACTCATGACTTAGCGTCATCAACAATTTTTTTATTGTTATTTATTTTTTCTCAGCTCAAGCACACTCATTTTTCAATTGCTAGGGACAGTTGGACTATTCTAGTGGTCTTTAGTATTGTGACTTCCTGAAGATTTACTTAAATATTGCTGTGTGGGTCTGATTGTTTAATGTTGTTGTGTAGTAACTTTGGGCTGATACCCGTTGTAGATATTACGATCGGGACAATAGTTCATGTTGCATAGTCTTTCAATTTCCACTTTTAATTCAGCATATTTCCATTGTTTTTCACTTACTGATTTCTGTATGTTATGTGTGTTTGGAATGACTATATAACTATATAACAATTACAGCATGGAAACAGGCCATCTCAGCCCTTCTAGTCCGTGCCGAACACTTACTCTCACCTAGTCCCACCTACCTGCACTCATCCCATAAACCTCCATTCCTTTCCTGTCCATATACCTATCCAATTTTACTTTAAATGACAATATCTAACCTGCCTCTACCACTTCTACTGGAAGCTCGATCCACACAGCTACCACTCCCTGAGTGAAGAAATTCTCCCCTGTGTTACCCTTAAATTTTTGCCCCCTAACTCTCAACTCATGTCCTCTTGTTTGAATCTCCCCTACTCTCAATGGAAAAAGCCTATCCACGTCAACTCTATCTATCTCCCTCATAATTTTAAATACCTCTATCAAGTCCCCCCTCAACCTTCTACATTCCAAAGAATAAAGACCTAACTTGTTCAACCTTTCTCTGTAACTTAGGTGTTGAAACCCAGGTAACATTCTAGTAAATCTTCTCTGTACTCTCTCTATTTTGTTGACATCTTTCCTATAATTCGGTGACCAGAACTGTTCATGATATTCCAAATTTGCCCTCAACAATGCCTTGTACAATTTTAACATTACATCCCAACTCGTATACTCAATTCTCTGATTTATGAAGGCCAGCATACCAAAAGCTTTGTTCATCACCCTATCCACATGAGATTCCATCTTCAGGGAACTATGCACCTTTATTCCTAGATCACTCTGTTCTACTGCATTCTTCAATGCCCTACCATTTACCATGTATGTCCTATTTTGATTAGTCCTACCAAAATGTAGCACCTCACACTTATATCTATTAAGTAAGTTGTTCTTGCTTGTTTGTCCTGGGAATATTATATCCGGCCAGTTATTATGGATTGTCCTATCTGGAATAATGTATCAGTCATAATATAATCTCCAGGACTCTGACTCTAAAACGGGACCAGGCTTGTGTTTATAGTGAGGTATGGTGGTTTTTATGAGTTTGTATTTTAAAGTAAGATTTTGCTGAATGATATTTGCCATTTGATTGTGCTTGTGTGAGTAATCAGATTGAGTTAAATTACTGCAGGATCCCGTAATGTGTTGGGTTGTTTCTGGTTTCTCTTGGCATTTTCTATATTTATCATCTTGAATTTGTTGATCTTTTATTACGCATTGTTGAATATTTTTGTGTTAACCACCTGGTTTTGTATTGCCTCTGGGAATTGGTCTCCGACTCTGGGCTGTAATAATAATGATGATGATGAAGAGGAATAACATAAAAATTTACACAAGCATCAGATAAAATTTCTAAGAATATATCTTCATCAACAAAACAGGATTCAGCACTTCACGTGAGCACAGACAATTCTGATAAGCTGTATACACCCCCAAACTTAAACGAGAGCACAACCCAGGAAAATGAAGAAATTATCAGTGCACAAGGAAAAGTTAACCAATAGAAGAGTGTGACCCTCCATGGAAGACATCCCCGCGATCGGAGCAGACTCGATGTTAGCACGGAAGTGTCGAATGCCTGTCTCAGAGCTGGAGACATCTTCCCAGAAACTGAGGGGTTCCTTGTGGCCATACAGGACCACAGAGAAAAATATTAGAGTGACCGTTGCCAAGTATATTGCAGGTACATAATCAAAGAAGCAGGGATCTACATATTGGGTGGTGGTAGACGCAGATACATTAGCGGCTTTTAGGAGATGCTTGCATAGGCACGTGAATGTGATGAAAATGGAAGAATTTACCTACCATCCATTGGGATATTTATCAGGAGCGCTGCGTACACAGGGCACTTTGTATTAGTAAGTATCCCACCCATCCATCCAGCATCCTCTTTGACTTTTTACCATCAGGCAGGAGACTCCGATGCATAAAAACAAGAACAGTCAGGGTGAGAAGCCCCAGGCCACTGGGCTTCTGAACTCTGCCACATCATACTCGAAGTATCCCAGGTTAATTTGTTCTGAACCTTATAATATTGAATATTAATGCATTTTTGTTCGTTATTTATGAGTGATTCATCTGTAAATTTTATCCCTACCTTCATAAGTTTTCACATGTTATGTGTTTTATGTGCTCTACGCCCTGGCTGGAGAAACATTGTCTCGTTTCTATATTCGGTAGACACATATGTAGTTAAATGACAATAAACTTGACTTGGCCATTGTGTAGGCAGAAGGGATTAGTTCGGTTGTCCATTTGACGACTAATTTAATTGGATCGGCACAACATTGTGGGCCAAAGGGCCTGATACTGTGCTGTACGGACCACGTTCTGACCACGACTCAACAGTGCTGCCCAGGTTTATGCCGAGACGAAATGCGACCCAGGGTTCAGTTTTTCACACAGATAGTGATCCCTTTTTGGAACGAGTTGCCGGGGAAGTGTCACAAACCTGAGGGAATCTGCAGATGCTGGAAATCCAAAGCAACACACACAAAATGCCGGAGAAACACAAACCTAGGGTCCTGCTAAAGGGTCTCAGCCTGAAACGTTGACCATACACTTTTCCATCGATGCTGCCTGGCCTGCCGGATTCCTCCAGCATTTTGTGTGTCTTGCCAGAGGAAGTGGTTGATTTGGCAACAATAACAACATGTAAAAAAAATTTTGGACAGGTACATGGATAGGAAAGGTTTAGAGGGATAAGTGTAGACAAATGGGATGAGCTTGGATGGGCAACTGAGTCAGTATGGACCAGTTGGGTTGGAGGACCCTTCCCCATGCTGTTCCAAGACCTGTATTCATTGTCTAAAAACATACAGTACATGGAATCGTCTTCAACCCTGAGATCCGTTCTGCTGCGGGCATTCACAGTAGAAGCTCAATAGAATCATTGAAAGGCAGAATCCAACAGTCAAAGAACCAGTGTACAAAAGACAACAAACTGCAAATACAAAAGAGAGAATAAATAAATCAGCAATAAATATCCAGGACATGAGATGACGAGTGCCTGAAATGAATCCATAGGTTGTGGGAACAGTTCAGTGATAGGGTTCCGCTGGGGCTATACTAGCACGTGAAGAGGAAATGTTATGTCCTTGTTCTTGCAGAAACGTGGTTCCAGAACAACATCATTACACGAGGAAATCTGCAGATGCTGGAAATTCAAGAAAGAGTCTTTCAGTCAGTCCTGACGAAGGGTCTCGGCCTGAAACATTGACAATGGTTCTTCCTACAGATGTTGCTTGGCCTGCTATGTTCCACCAGCATTATGTGAGTCATACACCATTAATCGACAGAACATGACACCCAGGGACACGGAGAGCCTGCAAGAAGTGTGGCTGGGGAGGGTCCAGAGGAAGTTCACCAGAATCATTCCAGAAATGAAAGGATTCATGTATGAGAAACGTTTGATAGCTCTAGGCCTGTACTCAATGGAGAATAGAAGAATGCGAGGGGATCTCATTGATATCTATTGAATATTGAAAGGCTGGGATAGAGTTCGACCTCCATAGTCTAGCGGGGCACCGTCTACGCCACCCTGAGCTCCCTGCCAGCCTAGTCATCACATGGGAGCCCAAGCATGGGAGGATGAACCCTGGGCGCCCTCCCAAGACTATGGTCAACACGCTCCTCGAAGATAGTGGTGTGGATAACGTAGATGAGCTGAACACACTGATGAGGGAGAGAGGAGTGGCGAGTCCGTCATCATGCCCCGATGCCGGCCCCCAAGGCCTGAGTCGACTTAAGAAAGAAAGAAGGGATAGAGTGGACGTGGAGAAGATGTTTCTGAGGTGGGGGAGCTTAGGACCGGAGGGCACAGCCTTGGAATAGGTCAGGGCTCCCAACCTTCTTTATGCCATGGACCAATACTATTAAGCAAGGGGTCCATGGACCCCAGGTTGGGAACTCCAGGGATAGAGGGACGTCCTTTTAGAACGAGATGAGGTGGAATACATTTAGCCAGAGTGTGGTGAATCCATCCCTGGATTCCTTGCCACAGACGGTGTGGAGGCCAAGTCTTTAGATCTACTTAAAGCGGAGGTTCACAGGTCCTTGATTAGTCAGGGTGTCAAAGATTTCGGGGAGAAGGGGGATAGTAAGTCAGCCGGGATGGAATAGCGAAGCAGGTGATGGCCGAATGGCCGGCTTCTGTTCCTTTGTCTTGTTTCCTCATCGGCGGCAGCTTCCCGGTCTCAGTCCAAGCGGGGGTTGTCCCTGAAGGGAGAGTTTCAGCGTGGGCAGCCAGCCGAATGGAAACGGCGAAGAGGTGCTCGTTGTGAAACGGGTTTGTATTTGGAGGGCTGGTGAAGTGAAACTCCTTAACGATTCTCCCTACCGTGTGATTGGCCATCGGCAGCCGGATCAGACCCACCCCGGCGAGCACAGATGGGAGGAACCGGGCGACCGGCCTCTTGTTTGTGCGAGCTGGAGAACTGACTGTCGTTAGCACCCGAACTCCCTCAATCCGAGCGACAGGGACCCCAGCGGTTCTGTAAGTACGGACACAACCGTCTGCCGACAAGTGTCAGCCAAGCTCTCTGCCCGTGCCGAGTGCTAATGGTGAGGGAGCGCGGAGTTCTGGAGTTTCCGGGTTGTGTCGGGTGTCCCTGTCACTCTGTGCCCGGCTTCGTTTTACCATTTGAAGTGTTGCCGTTTAATGATTAACCCTCACAGTAACAAGCAACTCAGCACAACTATTTGTGTGTGTGGCTATTAATAAAATAGAGCCGTGGGGTCTTTTCCAGACAGTGCGTGAGAGAGGGAGAGGGAGGAAAGGCAGGGGAGAGGCGGGAGTGGGTGGGGGGGGGTGAGGGCAAGAGAGACGGTGTGGGGGGGGGAGGTAGGGGTGAAAGGGAGAAGTGTAAGAAGGGGTGAGGTGAGGGTAGGGAGGGGGTGAGAGGGAGAAGTGTGAGAAGGGGTGAGGAGGTGAGGGGTAGGGAGGGGTGTGAGAAGGGGTGAGGGGATGGGAGGGAGGTAGGAGGTTACAACTCCTCCCTCGGAGTGTCAGACACCCTGAGCCAATAGGCTGGTCCTGGACTTATTTCCACTTGGCATGATTAACTTATCATTATTTAATTATTTATGGTTTTATGTTGCTATATTTCTACACGATTCTTGGTTGGTGCGGCTGTAACGAAACCCAATTTCCCGCGGGATCAATAAAGTATGTCTGTCTGTCTGTAGGGGTGAGAGAGGGAGAGGGAGATTTTGGGAGGCAGAGGGGAGGGAAGAGAAGAAAGGAGAAAAAAGAAAAGGAGGGATGAAGGGGCAGTAGTTGCTGTAATGGAAATTAAAGGAGGAATCTGGGTTTCTGTAGCACCTGCCTCATCC
This sequence comes from Hypanus sabinus, assembly GCF_030144855.1. Taxonomy (NCBI): domain Eukaryota; kingdom Metazoa; phylum Chordata; class Chondrichthyes; order Myliobatiformes; family Dasyatidae; genus Hypanus; species Hypanus sabinus. The sequence goes on along the minus strand of NC_082712.1, from coordinate 177,931,994 downwards.
TGTTCGAGCATGCCAATATACTTTGCAATCAACACGTTTACAGTGAGGCTCCCAACAAGAGTGAAGTGACCGAGTAGCCCGGCTTGGTGGTCTGTGAGTGGGCTTTTGAAGGGCAGTTCACCATCCCGTGGATAACAGGCGGTTCTGACATTTTGCTGAGGGGTTTCTCTGTGTTTGGTGACGCTGCGGAGATCCTCAGGCGATGGGTGGTTCCACTTCGCCAGTCCACACTCGCGTGGCGCCCACCGTGTGCCTCTTCGCTGTAGAGAGATCACAGTGGGCTGTGTGGGGTACAGTGACATGTTAGAATCAGGTTTCACGTTACCAGCACGTGTCGTGAAGTTTGCTGGTTTGTGGCGGCAGTACACTGCAATACATAATTTAAGAAATATATATTAAAACATTAAATTAATAAGTAAAATCATGAGGTAGTGTTGATGGGTTCATTGTCCAGTCAGAAATCTGATGGTGAAGGGGAGGAAGCTGTTCCTGAATCATTGAGTGTCTGTCTTCAGACTCCTGTACCTCCTCCCTGATGGCAGTGAGAAGAGGGCATGGCCTGGGCAATGGGGGTCCTTAATGATGGACGCTGCCTTTTTGAGGCATCACCTCTTGAAGATGTCCTCGATGCTGGGGAGGCTAGTGCCCGTGATGGAGCTGGCTGAGTTTACAACTTTCTGAAGCTTTTTTCCAATCGTGTGCAGTGGCCCCTCCATACCAGACGATGATGAAACCAATTAGAACACTCTCCATGGTTCATCTGTAGAAATCTGCTAGAATCTGGTGACATATCAATTCTCCACAAACTCCTAATGAAATACAGTCACTGTTGATCTGCCTTTGTAATTGCATCAATATGCTGGGCCCAGGATAGATCTTCAGAGATTGCTCATTCTTTCCACTTCTGATCCCTCGTTGAGGACTGGTGTATATAGCCGTGACTTCCCCTTCCTGAAGTCCCCAATGAACAAAACCTAACCAGAGGATGCTTAAAAGAAATTTTGAATTTGTAGTGTTCCCTGGGATGGGAATGTCAAATAGCAGAGAGCATAGGAACAAAGTAAGAAGGGAAAAGTTTGAGGGAGATATGACGGCCAAGATTTTTTTATACACAGAATGGTGGAACTCCATCATGGACAGTTCTAAACCTGATTTTGAAAGGAGGGTTGGGCATGGGACCAGCAACCCCCATCCTGTCAAAACACAGAGCTACAGAAACACCAGCAGAAGCTCCGCAGACCTCATCCCTGGGTGGGAAAGGATCTTTGTCTAAAAGACGGACAAAGCTGTATACCTTCTATTGGCCCAGGATGTAGGACTCTGGTGAGTAGGAGGGATGGCTTCAGAAGAAGAAAGTGTGGGTGCCTGGAATGTGCTACCACAGGAGGCAGTGGTAACAATGTTCGTAGGCAAGTGAGCAGACAGAGAATGGTGCTGGCCCTGTGGGCTGCTTTCGAGAGTCAGACCTTCACAATGCCACAAACTACTTTAGTTATAGAGTTGTTGAACTGCAGTGTTTAGGGTTGTGCCTGATGAAAGGTCTCGGCTGGAAACATCAACTGTTTGTTCCAGTCATAGTTGCTGCCTGACCTGCTGAGTTCCTCCAGTATTTTGTGTGAGCTGCTCTGGATTTCCTGCATCGGCAGAATCTCCTGTGTTAGGGTTGTACTGGTCGAAGGGAGATAGCTCTTTCTGAGCCTGGTGGTGTGGGACTTCGGGCTTCTGGAGCATGGTGAAATCACTGATGGATGTTGGCTCTTTCTGAGCCTGGTGGTGTGGGACTTCGGGCTTCTGGAGCATGGTGAAATCACTGATGGACGTTGGCTCTTTCTGAGCCTGGTGGTGTGGGACTTCGGGCTTCTGGAGCATGGTGAAATCACTGATGGACGTTGGCTCTTTCTGAGCCTGGTGCTGTGGGACTTTGGGCTTCTGGAGCATGGTGAAATCACTGATGGACGTTGGCTCTTTCTGAGCCTGGTGGTGTGGGACTTCGAGCTTCTGGAGCATGGTGAAATCACTGATGGATGTTGGCTCTTTCTGAGCCTGGTGGTGTGGGACTTCGAGCTTCTGGAGCATGGTGAAATCACTGATGGATGTTGGCTCTTTCTGAGCCTGGTGCTGTGGGACTTTGGGCTTCTGGAGCATGGTGAAATCACTGATGGACGTTGGCTCTTTCTGAGCCTGGTGGTGTGGGACTTCGAGCTTCTGGAGCATGGTGAAATCACTGATGGACGTTGGCTTCTTGAGATAGAGTCTTTTGCTGATGCTGCTTGAAGTAAACTGGTTATATTGTCACACAGGGTACATTGTCACATCAACTGAGGTCTAGTGAGAAACTTGTCCTGCATACTGTTCACACAGATCAATTCATTACAGCAATGTACAAGGGGAAAATACCATACTTTGTTATCAAAGTACGCATCCAGAATGCAATCTTGAGATTCAGCTTCTTGCAGACGGTGCAAAACGTGGGTCCGAGTCCATAGGACACTCAAAGCAGCTGTGCAGGTTGACTCTGTGGTTGAGAAGGCTCATGGAGTATTGGCCTTCATCAATTGTGGGATTGAGTTTAGGAGCTGAGAAGTGTAGTTGCAGTTATATAGGACCCTGGTTAGACCCCACTTGGAGAACTGTGTTCAGTTCTGGTCGCCTCACTACAGGAAGGATGTGGAAGTCATAGAAAGGGTGCAGAGGAGATTTACAAGGATGTTGCCTGGATTGGGGAGCATGCCCTGTGAGAATAGGTTGAGTGAACTCGACCTTTTCTCCTTGGAGTGATGGAGGATGAGAGGTGACCTGATAGAGGTGTATAAGATGATAAAGGACATTGATCGTGTAGATTGTCAGAGGCTTTTTCCCAGGGCTGAAAAGGTTGCCACAAGAAGACACAGGTTTAAGGTGCTGGGGAGTAGGTACAGAGGAGATGTCAGGGGTAAGTTTTTTTACTCAGAGAGTGGTGAGTGTGTGGAATGGGCTGCCAGCAACGGTGGTGGAGGAGGATACGATAGGGTCTTTTAAGAGACTTTTGGAGAGGTACGTGGAGCTTAGAAAATAGATGGCTATAGGTAAGCCTAGTAATTTCTAAGTTGTGTTTGGCACAACTTTGTGGGCCGAAGGGCCTGTATTGTGCTGTAGGTTTTCTATGTTTTTATGTAACAAAGAAACACGACAGGACCCATTAAAGAAAATGCTCACACCACGAAGACCCAATGTATGAAAAAAAGAACAAATCGTGCAGCTGCAGAGACCCCAAAAGCGAGTCCATAACCACTGAGCTGCTGATGGGTGCAGGCCACAGACACAGAATCGGTTCCCCACAGTGCCAGTGGGTACAGGCCACAGCCACAGAATCGGTTCCCCACAGTGCCAGTGGGTGCAGGCCACAGACACAGAATCGGTTCCCCACAGTGCCAGTGGGTACAGGCCACAGCCACAGAATCGGTTCCCCACAGTGCCAGTGGGTACAGGCCACAGCCACAGAATCGGTTCCCCACAGTGCCAGTGGGTGCAGGCCACAGACACGGAATCGGTTCCCCACAGTGCCAGTGGGTACAGGTTACAGACACGGGATCGGTTCCCCACAGTGCCAGTGGGTACAGGTTACAGACACGGGATCGGTTCCCCACAGTGCCAGTGGGTACAGGTTACAGACACAGGATCGGTTCCCCACAGTGCCAGTGGGTACAGGCTACATACATGGGATCGGTTCCCCACAGTGCCAGTGGGTACAGGCTACAGACACTGGATCGGTTCCCCACAGTGCCAGTGGGTGCAGGCCACAGACACGGGATCGGTTCCCCACAGTGCCAGTGGGTACAGGTCACAGACACGGGATCGGTTCCCCACAGTGCCAGTGGGTGCAGGCCACAGACACGGGATCGGTTCCCCACAGTGCCAGTGGGTGCAGGCCACAGACACGGGATCGGTTCCCCACAGTGCCAGTGGGTACAGGTCACAGACACGGAATCGGTTCCCCACAGTGCCAGTGGGTACAGGCCACAGCCACGGAATTGGTTCCCCACAGTGCCAGTGGGTACAGGTTACAGACACGGGATCGGTTCCCCACAGTGCCAGTGGGTACAGGCCACAGCCACGGAATCGGTTCCCCACAGTGCCAGTGGGTACAGGTTACAGACACGGGATCGGTTCCCCACAGTGCCAGTGGGTACAGGCTACAGACACGGGATCGGTTCCCCACAGTGCCAGTGGGTACAGGCTACAGACACGGGATCGGTTCCCCACAGTGCCAGTGGGTACAGGTCACAGACACGGGATCGGTTCCCCACAGTGCCAGTGGGTACAGGCTACAGCCACGGGATCGGTTCCCCACAGTGCCAGTGGGTACAGGCCACAGCCACAGAATCGGTTCCCCACAGTGCCAGTGGGTACAGGTTACAGACACAGGATCGGTTCCCCACAGTGCCAGTGGGTACAGGCTACAGACACGGGATCGGTTCCCCACAGTGCCAGTGGGTACAGGTCACAGACACGGGATCGGTTCCCCACAGTGCCAGTGGGTACAGGCTACAGCCACGGGATTGGTTCCCCACAGTGCCAGTGGGTACAGGCCACAGCCACGGGATCGGTTCCCCACAGTGCCAGTGGGTGCAGGCCACAGACACAGAATCGGTTCCCCACAGTGCCAGTGGGTACAGGCTACAGACACGGGATCGGTTCCCCACAGTGCCAGTGGGTACAGGTCACAGACACGGGATCGGTTCCCCACAGTGCCAGTGGGTGCAGGCTACAGCCACGGGATCGGTTCCCCACAGTGCCAGTGGGTACAGGCCACAGCCACGGGATCGGTTCCCCACAGTGCCAGTGGGTGCAGGCCACAGACACAGAATCGGTTCCCCACAGTGCCAGTGGGTACAGGCCACAGCCACAGAATCGGTTCCCCACAGTGCCAGTGGGTACAGGCCACAGCCACAGAATCGGTTCCCCACAGTGCCAGTGGGTGCAGGCCACAGACACGGAATCGGTTCCCCACAGTGCCAGTGGGTACAGGTTACAGACACGGGATCGGTTCCCCACAGTGCCAGTGGGTACAGGTTACAGACACGGGATCGGTTCCCCACAGTGCCAGTGGGTACAGGTTACAGACACAGGATCGGTTCCCCACAGTGCCAGTGGGTACAGGCTACAGACATGGGATCGGTTCCCCACAGTGCCAGTGGGTACAGGCTACAGACACTGGATCGGTTCCCCACAGTGCCAGTGGGTGCAGGCCACAGACACGGGATCGGTTCCCCACAGTGCCAGTGGGTACAGGTCACAGACACGGGATCGGTTCCCCACAGTGCCAGTGGGTGCAGGCCACAGACACGGGATCGGTTCCCCACAGTGCCAGTGGGTGCAGGCCACAGACACGGGATCGGTTCCCCACAGTGCCAGTGGGTACAGGTCACAGACACGGAATCGGTTCCCCACAGTGCCAGTGGGTACAGGCCACAGCCACGGAATTGGTTCCCCACAGTGCCAGTGGGTACAGGTTACAGACACGGAATCGGTTCCCCACAGTGCCAGTGGGTACAGGCCACAGCCACGGAATCGGTTCCCCACAGTGCCAGTGGGTACAGGTTACAGACACGGGATCGGTTCCCCACAGTGCCAGTGGGTACAGGCTACAGACACGGGATCGGTTCCCCACAGTGCCAGTGGGTACAGGCTACAGACACGGGATCGGTTCCCCACAGTGCCAGTGGGTACAGGTCACAGACACGGGATCGGTTCCCCACAGTGCCAGTGGGTACAGGCTACAGCCACGGGATCGGTTCCCCACAGTGCCAGTGGGTACAGGCCACAGCCACAGAATCGGTTCCCCACAGTGCCAGTGGGTACAGGTTACAGACACGGGATCGGTTCCCCACAGTGCCAGTGGGTACAGGCTACAGACACGGGATCGGTTCCCCACAGTGCCAGTGGGTACAGGCTACAGACACGGGATCGGTTCCCCACAGTGCCAGTGGGTACAGGTCACAGACACGGGATCGGTTCCCCACAGTGCCAGTGGGTACAGGCTACAGCCACGGGATCGGTTCCCCACAGTGCCAGTGGGTACAGGCCACAGCCACGGGATCGGTTCCCCACAGTGCCAGTGGGTACAGGCTACAGACACGGGATCGGTTCCCCACAGTGCCAGTGGGTACAGGCCACAGACACGGAATTGGTTCCCCACAGTGCCAGTGGGTACAGGCCACAGACACGGAATTGGTTCCCCACAGTGCCAGTGGGTACAGGCCACAGACACGGAATCGGTTCCCCACAGTGCCAGTGGGTACAGGTTACAGACACGGAATCGGTTCCCCACAGTGCCAGTGGGTACAGGTTACAGACACGGGATCGGTTCCCCACAGTGCCAGTGGGTACAGGTTACAGACACGGGATCGGTTCCCCACAGTGCCAGTGGGTACAGGTTACAGACACGGGATCGGTTCCCCACAGTGCCAGTGGGTACAGGTTACAGACACGGAATCGGTTCCCCACAGTGCCAGTGGGTACAGGTTACAGACACGGGATCGGTTCCCCACAGTGCCAGTGGGTACAGGTTACAGACACGGGATCGGTTCCCCACAGTGCCAGTGGGTACAGGCTACAGACACGGGATCGGTTCCCCACAGTGCCAGTGGGTGCAGGCCACAGACACGGAATCGGTTCCCCACAGTGCCAGTGGGTACAGGTTACAGACACGGGATCGGTTCCCCACAGTGCCAGTGGGTACAGGCTACAGACACGGAATTGGTTCCCCACAGTGCCAGTGGGTACAGGCCACAGCCACAGAATCGGTTCCCCACAGTGCCAGTGGGTGCAGGCCACAGACACGGAATCGGTTCCCCACAGTGCCAGTGGGTACAGGTTACAGACACGGGATCGGTTCCCCACAGTGCCAGTGGGTACAGGCTACAGCCACGGGATCGGTTCCCCACAGTGCCAGTGGGTGCAGGCTACAGACATGGGATCGGTTCCCCACAGTGCCAGTGGGTGCAGGCCACAGACACGGGATCGGTTCCCCACAGTGCCAGTGGGTACAGGCCACAGACACGGGATCGGTTCCCCACAGTGCCAGTGGGTACAGGTCACAGACACGGAATCGGTTCCCCACAGTGCCAGTGGGTACAGGTCACAGACACGGGATCGGTTCCCCACAGTGCCAGTGGGTACAGGTCACAGACACGGAATCGGTTCCCCACAGTGCCAGTGGGTACAGGCCACAGCCACGGAATTGGTTCCCCACAGTGCCAGTGGGTACAGGTTACAGACACGGAATCGGTTCCCCACAGTGCCAGTGGGTACAGGCCACAGCCACGGAATCGGTTCCCCACAGTGCCAGTGGGTACAGGTTACAGACACGGGATCGGTTCCCCACAGTGCCAGTGGGTACAGGCTACAGACACGGGATCGGTTCCCCACAGTGCCAGTGGGTACAGGCTACAGACACGGGATCGGTTCCCCACAGTGCCAGTGGGTACAGGTCACAGACACGGGATCGGTTCCCCACAGTGCCAGTGGGTACAGGCTACAGCCACGGGATCGGTTCCCCACAGTGCCAGTGGGTACAGGCTACAGACACGGGATCGGTTCCCCACAGTGCCAGTGGGTACAGGCTACAGACACGGAATTGGTTCCCCACAGTGCCAGTGGGTACAGGCTACAGACACTGGATCGGTTCCCCACAGTGCCAGTGGGTACAGGCTACAGACACGGGATCGGTTCCCCACAGTGCCAGTGGGTACAGGCTACAGACACGGGATCGGTTCCCCACAGTGCCAGTGGGTACAGGTCACAGACACGGGATCGGTTCCCCACAGTGCCAGTGGGTACAGGCTACAGCCACGGGATCGGTTCCCCACAGTGCCAGTGGGTACAGGCTACAGACACGGGATCGGTTCCCCACAGTGCCAGTGGGTACAGGCTACAGACACGGAATTGGTTCCCCACAGTGCCAGTGGGTACAGGCTACAGACACTGGATCGGTTCCCCACAGTGCCAGTGGGTACAGGCTACAGACACGGGATCGGTTCCCCACAGTGCCAGTGGGTACAGGCTACAGACACGGAATTGGTTCCCCACAGTGCCAGTGGGTACAGGCTACAGACACTGGATCGGTTCCCCACAGTGCCAGTGGGTACAGGTTACAGACACTGGATCGGTTCCCCACAGTGCCAGTGGGTACAGGTTACAGACACGGAATCGGTTCCCCCACAGTGCCAGTGGGTACAGGTTACAGACATGGAATCGGTTCCCCACAGTGCCAGTGGGTGCAGGCCACAGACACGGGATCACTTCAGCGCTGAAGCACCTCGACCAGATCGCGGAATAAGAAGTAAAAGAAAAACAGACGGGAATTAACTGCAGAGTCTCCGAAATGGGGTCCAACACTGTGGAGTGTGCTGAGTACGGAGGTGAGTGGAGCCCGTCTAGTAGCCCAATGGCTGTAGGGCAGCTGCTCCCAGGCCTGGCACTGTGAGACCCAAGTCTCCAGCACCTTCCGCCTGCGAGAAGAGACTGCTCAAACGTCTGCTTTCATCCCTCGTCCTCATTGGTTTCAATCTTGCTCAGTGCTCTAGTCTGCGAGCGCAGATTAGTGGAGTAGGCCACAGATTCATGTCCCACCATTAGGAACTGATGCTGCGTGCACAGACACAGACACAGACAGCAATGCCATGCCTGCTCCCTCCACTCTCATCCACGTTAAATCCCCCAGGAGATCGCAGAAGCGCCCGAATGCAGAATGAAGTGTTACCGTTACAGAGAGAGAGCAGTGCAGGCAAAAAAAGATAGAGGTCATAACAATTGTGAGGTTTAAAGAATTGTTTGTCACACTAGGGAGTATTCAGTAGACCTAACAGTGGGGTAGGAGATGTCCTTGAGCCCGCTGGGACGAGCTTTCAGGCATTTATATCTTCTGCCCGATGGGACAGGGGAGAAATGAGAATGTCTTGGGGGGTGGGGGGTAAAGTTTTTGATTGCGTTGGCTGCTTTACTGAGGTAGTGAGAAGTGCAGACAGACTGTGGAAGGGAGGCTGGTTTGAGTGATGTGCTAAACTGTGTCCACAACACTGCAGCTTCTTCCAGTCACGGGCAGAACAGTTGCCGTACCAAGCTGCTATGCACTTGGACAGAATGCTTTCTGCAGTGTTGGTAAAGTGTGACTGGGTCACACCAAATTTCTTTAGCTTCCTGGAGAAGTTGAGGCTTTGGTGAGGTTTCCTAGCTGTGACATAAATGTCGTTGGATAAGGACAGAATACTGGTGAAACTTAAAGCTCTCTTTAACTTAACCTCAACACAGTGACATGGACAGGAGCACGTACACTGCCCCACTTTCTGAACTCAATGACCAGCTCTTTTGTTTTGTCGACATTGAGAGAAAGAATAGCTTTATCTGTCTTATGTATGTCGATGACCCACACGGTCTGAGCATGTGCTGGGGGCAGCCCGCAAATGTTGCCATGCTTCTGGCATCAATATAGCACGCCCACAACTGGCTAACGCTGACCCGTTTGTCTTCGGAATGAGAGAGGAAACCTGGGCACCCAGAGGCAGTCACGGGGAGAAGATGCTAACTTCTTCAGGACAGCAGCGGGAACCGAGCAACAACCATGAATGCTGGTGCTTTAAAGTGATGGTGTTAACCACTCTGCTTCAAAGGTGCCACCAGCTTAGTAAACTGTCTATCCCCTTCCTGTGGTCCAGCTCATCGCTATCAGCCCACTGCAAAGGTATCATCTGCAAATTGTAGGTGGGGTTTAGTCTCACAGACGAAAAGGAGCTCTGGGACTTTAGAATCACAGAGCAGTACAGCTCAGAAACCAGCTCTTCGGCCCATCTACTCTGTGCTGAACTAATTGTCTGCCCAGTCCTACCGACTTGCACCAGGAAAATAGCCCTCCATACCCCTCACATCAATGTACTTATCCTCAAACCTACATCCACCACCTCTGCTGGCAGCTCACTCCACACTCTCACCACCCTCTGAGTGAAGAAGTTCCCCCTCATGTTCCCCTTAAACATTTCACCTTTCACCCTTTACCCATGACCTCTGGTTGTAGTCCCACCAAACCTCAGTAGAAAAAAACCTGCTTGTATTTACCCGATCCATACCCCTCATAATTTTATGTGCCTCGATCAAGCTTCCCTTTGTTCTCCTGTGCGCCAGGGAGTAAGGACCTAACCCATTCAGGACCTCGTGTCCCGGCAACGTCGTCATAAATTTTCTCTGCGCTCTTTCAGTTTTATTTTTTAAACATTGTTTCATGTAACTGCCAGCTCAGCACTCCTTATCTCTGGAGACCGTTTGGGTTTGTCCACATGTTGGACTGTTATCGTTTGGCAGGATGACTCGTTAACCGTTTCAGAGCCTCAGGGAGTTTACTGTTGAACCAGGTCACTGACTTAGACTCTTTCAGAAACTGGTTTGACAAGGGAGGGATTTCAAACTTGTAATTCACCTGATGTTATCTGTATTTAGAACATAGAACAATAAAGTGCAGAACAGACCATTCAGCCCACAATGTGCTGACGTTTTAACCATGTAACAATTACAGCACGGAAACAGGCCATCTAGTCCTTGCAGAATGCTTACTCTCACCTAGTTTTAACCTATGTAAGATCAATCTAGCCCTACCCTCTCACAGAGCCCACCATTTTTCTATCATCCATATGCCTATCTAAGAATCTCTTAAATGCTCCTAGTGTATCTGCCTCTAGAACCACCCCTGGCAGGATGTTCCACACACCCACCGCTCTCTGTGTAAAAGGAAACTTAAGCTCTGACAATTCCCCCCTATACTTTCCTCCAATCACCTTAAGATTATACCCCCACATATTAGCCATTTCAACCTTGGAAAACAGTCTAGCTGTCCACTTTATTGATGCTTATTGTACACCTCTATCAAGTCTCTCCTTCACTCCGAAGAGAAAATCAGAATTGGGTTTGATATCACTGGCACAGGCTGTGAATTGTGTTGTTTTGTGGCAGCAGTACAGTGCAATACATAAAAAAACTATAAATGACAATAAGAAATATGAAAATACAACTTAATTTTATATGAAATTAAAGAAGAGCAGAAATAGTGAGGTAGTGTACATGGGTTCATTGTCCATTCAGAAATCTGATGGCAGATGGGGAAGAAGCTATTCTTGAATTGTTGAGAGTGTGTCTTCAGGTTTCTGTACCCCCTTCCTGATGGTAGCAACGAGAAGAGGACACGTCCTGGGTGATGCGTTCTTAATGATGGAAGCTGCTTTTTGAGGCGTGTCCTTTTGAAGGTGTCCTCAGTGCTGGGGAGCCTGGTGCCCATGATGGAACTGGCCTTTGTGTCCTAGCTCATTCAAGAGCTCCTCATAAAATACGCTCTCTAATCCAAGCAGTAAACCATCTCTGCATTCTCTCCAAAGCTTCACATCCGTCCTATGATGAGAAGACCAGAACTGAACACAATATTCCAAGTGTGTTTGAACCAGTGCTCTGACATTACTTTTGTGAAGTTGTTCATTAACAGGGCGTGATAGAGACCTAGCTCTCCTATTGATGATTAATGCTGAATGTTACTGCTGTGACAATTTCCCCAAAAGATCTGGGAGTTTAAAAACCTGAAACCAATTTTTAAGTAAAAGTAACACTGAGGCGGTTGTAACAAAAGCAAATGCTGGAGGAACTCAGCAGGTCAGGCAGCATCTATGGAAATGAATAAACAGTGGACATTTTGGACCGGGATGATAATGGTAACTTTATTTTATCAAGCACCCTTCATACAGATGACGTAGTTCAAGGTGCTTTACACTGGGATAAGGTGAAAATAGGAAAAAATAGAAAAAGAAAATAAAAGACGTAAGATGTTGGTTAGAAGCACGGTTAAATAGGTTTTGAGCTGGTGTTAACGGTGTCTGCATCCTTTATAGTTTTAGGTGTTGAATTCTTCAGTGTAGGAGCATTGGTCAAAAACTCGTACCTGCCGATGATCTTTTGAAGGAGGTTGTTTAAATTTCAGAGACCGACGGAAAACGACCTGAGAGCTCGAGCAGGGTTATAAAGTGAAAGCGATTCTGTGATGTACTCTAGTCCCAGATCATTTAGAGCTTTAAAATCAATTCTGACAGTGCAGGAAGCCAATGCAGAGTTGATGGGATGAGATCCTTCAGCACTGGAAAAGAAGGAATGTTTTCCATTGGGATATATGACGAGTTTTCCATGCACTAGCTGGGATTGTCCATGGCTCCAGAACAACAAACCTTGACTCCTAAATAAAAACAGAAGCTGCCATAAGTATTCAACCTGGGAGACGGAATCCGGGCGGGGAGAAACTGTGTTTGTGTCTACCGTCTGCAAATCTTCATCAGTACTGTGAGGGAGGAGGGTACAAGAAGATTTCTGGGGCAGAGGTGTTGGGGTTCAGGTGTGTAGAGCAAAGGTTCTGATTCTATGCTGCTACAAAGCACCCAGGCACGTTAACACAAGATTCGGCAGATGTTGGAAATCCACAGTAACACACCCAAACTGCTGGAAGAACTCTGCAGGTCAGGCAGCTTTCACAGACAGGAGTAATCAGACATTTCACACTGAAACTCTCCATTAGGACTGGAAAGGAAGGAGGCAGAGATCCTAGTGTGTGTGTGTACTTTCGTGAACCTGCGTGTATGTTGTGAGGTTGTGATCGCGGAGTGGGTGTGTGTCTGTGTATGTGAGCATGTGTCTCTGATTCAGGTTGTGAATATGTGCCGTGTTGTGCCTCTATCTGTGTCTGTGTGCATGTGTTGTGAGGTCATGATTGTGCCCTGTGGGTGTGTGTGTGTGTGTGTTGTGAGGTTGTGATTGTGCCTGTGGGTGTGTGTGTGTGTTGTGAGGTTGTGATTGTGCCGTGTGACGTGTTGTGTGTTTGTTTATGAGAGTGTGTACTGAGGGTGGAACGTGCCTTGTTTATGAGAGTGTGTACTGAGGGTGGAACGTGCCTTGTTCGCGTGCGTGTGTGGTGCCTCTTGCAAACTCCCAGTATTCATTTCACGTTTCTCAAAAGAATTCCTTTTGCATATCTACCAGCACCGAGTAAGATTTCTTGCTGATGAATTGGTGTCAGTCTCTTGGTGTCACATTACTGTACCTAATGTTAGGAAATGAAGCTGAAACAATTTAGAATTTAAGGGACAGGGAGATTCAATAAATGTTTGGGGAATTGATTTTCCCCCCTTTGAAATAGCGAAAATCAAGAGGAATTGTTAAAAAAAACTAGGTAAGATTTATTAACCAGAAGGGATCCTGAGACAAAGAAAGAAATTCTGTAACGGGAGCAACAGACACCAAGTTTATCTATGGAGAGAATAGTCAGTCGTTTTGAGACAAGACCCTTCATCAGGACTGAGAAGGAAGGGGGCAGGGTCTTGGCACCGAATATTGACTGTTTATTCCCCTCCATAGACGCTGCCTGACCTGAGTTCCTCCAGCATTTTGTGTGTGTTGCTCTGGATTCCCAGTATCTGCAGAATCTCTCAGTTGTTGCTCCATGGTGAAAGCATGCCTACCCTGAGGAAGTTTAGACCATTTTCTTCTGCAGGAGATCAGTGAGACCCACTTTCACTACTCCCCCTCTGATCTATGCTTCCCTCTCACTCTTTGACCATGTGCTCACCCAGAGTCACTCAGCTCTCTCTCTCTCTTCCCTTCCCCCACCTTCCCCTTCCTCTCACCTATCACCTGTCAGCTTGTACTCCTTCCTGTACCCCGACTCACCCATCTTCCCCTCACCTGGTCTCATCTTTCCTGTCATTCCTTCCCCCCCCCCCCCCCCGTCACCTTATTCTGCTTCCCATCCCCTCCCTTTCCAGTTCTGATGAAGGGTCTCAGCCCGAAACATTGACTGTGTATTCCCCTGCATAGACGCTGCCTGACCCGCTGAGTTCCTCCAGCTCTCTGTGTGTTGCTCTGGATCTCCAGCATCTGCAGAATCTGGTGTTTACAGTAACCAGACCATTGGCTCACTGAACTGCAGGAACTTTGGCTCCAGACTGTTCTTCAAAGCTTGGCATTGGTATTCACCCCTGCTGATCCATTTCAGAGACTCTCAGATAGGCCCGTGGATGATAGGAAAATGGAGGGTTATACAGGAGGGAAGGGTTAAAAGGTCGGTATGACATTGTGGGCCGGATGGCCTGTACTGTTCTATCTTCTACGTTTCAAGTTCAAGTGTATTGTGATCTGACTGTACAACCAAATGAAACAACATTCCTCTGGACCACGGTCACCCACAATACATATATACAACCCAACGAAACAACGTCCCTCCGGACCACGGTCACCCACGATACATATATACAACCCAACGAAACAACACTCCTCCGGACCACGGTCACCCACAATACATATATACAACCCAACGAAACAACATTCCTCTGGACCAAGGTCACCCACAATACATATATACAACCCAATGAAACAACGTTCCTCCGGACCACGGTCACCCACAATACATATATACAACCCAACGAAACAACGTTCCTCCGGACCACGGTCACCCACGATACATATATACAACCCAACGAAACAACGTTCCTCTGGACCACGGTCACCCACAATACATATATACAACCCAACGAAACAACGTTCCTCCGGACCACGGTCACCCACAATACATATATACAACCAAACGAAACAAAATGGATGCCGCATGTAGCACAGATGAACAGTAAACAGTTCGTGACCTAGTGACGAGACCTCGGTGTTGGCAGGGTATTCATTTGTCATCCAGCCTGAGGGGAGAAGCTGTTACCCAGTCTGGCAATCCTAGTGCTGATGCTCCCGTGTCTCCTCCCTGATGGTAGTGGGTCAGAGAGATTGTGGGATGGGTGGTCGGAATCCTCAACAATGCTTCGGGCCCTTCGTCTCCAACGCTCTCAGTAAAGAGGGAGAGAGGGAGACCCCGGTGATCCTCCGGGTAGTTCTTATATTTCCCTTTGTCAGGTACCACCTTGACTGGGAAACGTCCCACCACTGGTTTGAAAGCACGAAACTCCCTCCCCAACAGCACTGTGGGGCACCTTTACCAGAAGGACTCCAGTGGTTCCTGAAGGCAGCTCACAGCCACCTTCCTGAGGGGGGAGTTAGGGATGGCATAGTAGATGTCAGTTCACTAGTCTTCCCCAATCCCTGTGGGGTGGCATGGTGCTGCACGCTTAATGGAGAATGCATGTGTGTGACTTTGTTTAATGTGAGGAGGCTGATACATGGGCAGCCATCACACAATCCTTGACAGATCAGGGTCAAGGTCAAGGTCCAATAGCAAGACAATTGGGGACCGACCCTTCACTGCCACTGTGATGTGGCACCAGGTCCACCAGTGGAGTCTTGGTTGGATCGCTCTTGACCTTCCAGCATGGGTAACCCTACCAGGAGCTAAGCTCTAGATGGCACCGCCCTAGTGATCTCAGGAACTTGCTAACCTCTCCAGCATGACAAGGTGATAATCCTCGATAAGCATACTAATGTTGCAGTTAGTGCAAATGCTTTTCAGCTCCGGTTGTAAGATTGGGGTTCAATTCCCGCCACTGTCTGTAAGGAGTTCATATGCTCTCTTCGTGACCGTGTGGGTTTCCTCTGGGTGCTCGGGTTTCCTCCCACATTCCACAGGTGAGCTGGTGAGTTGTGGGCATACACTGTTAGTGCAGAAGTGTGGCAACACGTTCTCGCTGATTTGATTTGGCACAAATGATGCATTTCACTGTGTGTTTCAATGTACTTTCTGAATCAGAATTGGATTTAATATCTTCAGCATATATTGTGAAATTTGTTAACGTTATGGTAGTAGTATAACGAAATACATGATAGATAAATATAGAGAAAAAACTGAGATTGTTTGTATATATGTCCATTAAAAAGTTACAATAAATAGTGTAAAATAACAGAAATTTTAAAAAAAGGAGTGAGGTAGTGTTCTTGGGTTTAACCGCCATTCAAAAATCTGGTGGCAGAGGGGAAGAAGCTGTTCCTGAATCGCTCAATGTGTGCCTTCAGGCTTCTGTACCTCTTTCCCAATGGTAACAATGTGAAGAGGGCATGTCCTGGGTGGTGGGGATCCTTAATGATGGATGCTGCTTTCCTGAGGTTGTCTTGGAAACTATAGAGGCTAGTACCCGTGATAGAGCTGACTAACTTTACAAGTTTTTGCAACTTATTTCAATCTTGTGCAGCACCCCCCCTACAAGACAGTGACGCAGCTCATCAGAAAACTCTCTACAGTACATTTGTAGAAGTTTTTGAGTGTTTAGTTGACAAACTAAATCTCCTCAAACATCTAATGAAATATAGCCACTGTCTTGTCTTCTTTATAGCTGCAGCAATATGTTGCACACAAAAGGTCCAGAGGAGATTCACAAGAATGATCCTAGAATTTAAAGGGTTAACATATGAGAAGCATTTGGTTTCTCTGGGCCTGTACTTGCTAGAGTTTAGAAGAATGGGGACACCCATTGAATATTGAAACACCAGGATAGAATGGATGTGGAGAGGATGTTTCCTATAGTGGGTAAATCTAGGACCAGAAGGCACAACCTCAGAATAGAAGAATGTCCTTTTAGAGGAGGAATCTCTTCAGTCAGAGGGTGGTGAATCTGTGGAATTCATTGTAACAGATGGCTGTGGAGGCCAAGTGGAGGTTGATAGGTTCTTGATTGTTAAGGGGGAGGAAGGGTTTAAAGGTTATGTGGAGAAGGTGGGAGAATGGAATTGGAAAAATCGGTCATGATCGAGGAAAAGACTTAATGGGCTGAATGGTCTAGTTCTGCTCCTATATCTTATGGTCTGTTGTGCACCCTCTCCCCCAAGACCTTGTCTTTACCTACTGCTGCTTAGGTCCACAGAACATCGTTTGGACTGGATTGTTCATCAGAATCAGACCAGAAGGCATAGAAGCAGAATTAGGTCATTTAGACTATCAAGTTTTCTCTGCCATTCCATCATGGCTGATTTATTATCACTCTCAACCCCATTCTCCTGTCTCTCTCTCCGTAACCTTTGATGCTTCTACTAATCAATAAACTTTTCATCATTATCATCATTATATGCTGTGTTGTATGATGTAGGTAATCATCTGTCTTTTGTCTGATCATTACCTGGGGGAGACCCCCTTCACGTTGTTGTTCTTGGTCTCTTTTCTATCCATGACCATTCATGTTCTTGGCAAATCTTTCTACAGAAGTTGTTTGCCATTGCTGCCTTCTGTGCAGTGTCTTCACAAGACAGGTGACCCCAGCAATTAACAACCTATTAACCGTTTAAAATATACCCAGTGACTTGGCCTCCCCAGCTGTCTGTGGCAATAAATTCCACAGATTCACCACCCTCTGCCTGAAGAAATTCCTCCTCATCTTCATTCTAATCAGACCCCTTGACTTTGGTCCAAGAATCACCCTGTCTAGGAAACATCCTCTCCACATCCACTCCATCAAGGTCTTTCAAAATTCAATCATTCTTCTAAATTCCAGGGAGTACAAGTAAATTATGGTGAATGCAGTTATAAGACTTGAATGAGGCTGTTGGAACTTGTGTGGCATTGAATGTTTTTTTTCTAAAAATGTACTTTGTTAATTGAAAATGTAATCGCACAACACTCATCAATGTCATTCACTGGATGTGATTTATCACCATATTCATTCCAAAGTATTTGCATTACATCAACAGTTTTTCATGCCCAGCATTCCATCTGCAATAAGTTTGAGAGGTTTACAGAAGGAACAGGCTCTCAGTGTCCAATGTGGTCCTTCCTCACCAAGCCCTTGCATTAGAACATAGAAACATAGAAAACCTACAGCACAATACAGGCCCTTCAGCCCACAATGCTGTGCCGAACATGTACTTACTTTAGAAATTACCTTGGGTTACCCACTGCCCTCTATTTTTCTAAGCTCCATGTACCTATCCAGGATCCTCTTAAAAGACCCTATCGTATCCACCTCCACCACTGTCACTGGCAGCCCATTCCATGCACTCACCACTCTCTGCGTAAAAAAACTTTGTTTATTTCTCCCAAAATTCAAAAGCTTGAAAATTCAATGTACTATCAAAGGACATATATGTCACCATATACAACCCTGAGATTCATTTTCTTGCAGGCATACTCAGTAAATCCAGCGTTTCAGTGTGTCCCTCAGCTCGTACTCCCATAGTCACCGTCACTCCCTCATCTTGCTGTCTGGGAGACTAACACGTTTTGGCTCGACCCACGGGTGATAAAATGCTCCATACAACTCCCAGTGGTTGGCCCCTCATGTCGAATCTGTTCTCCTTGCTTCTGGACACTGCACCCTGAGGGAACATTGCCCCTGTGTCTCCATGGAATGCTGTAAGGCCACGTATTCATCTAAATGCTTGTGAAGACTGACCCTTCTTACTCTTGGAATCGTACGGGGTGGTGTGGTGTGGTAGCATGGCGGTTAGCGTAACTCTATTACGGCAACGGGGTCATTTCCCCCTCCCCACCTTGTCTGTAAGGAGTTTGTTCATTCTCTCCGTAACTACGTACGTTTCCTCCAGGCGCTCTGTTTTCCAAAAACATCCAGGTTTGTAGGCTAATCAGTCACAAGGGTGTAATTGGGTGCCATGGGCTGGTTGGGCCAGAAGTGCCTGTTCCCATGCTGTATCACTAAATAACATTTTAAAAACAATTCAGTGAACTCCCTCTATTGTAAGTGAGGCCTTCTGTCATTAGGGAGAGCAGATCGGTGAGTGATATTCCAGATGTGGTCTCACCAGAGCTGTGTGTAATTTTAGCAAGGCCTTGCTATTCTTGGACTCAAGATCTTCTTGAGGAAAAAACCTGGCTTGCATCGGCCTTCCCACATACCTGCTCGACACACAGGTTGGGTTTCAGTGATTTTCCAAGCCCCTCTGAGCTTCGACACCCTTCAGACCATTTTAAAAATATTCTGCATTTCTATACTTTCTATGAAGTGCTATGTTGATGCTGGAATGTGTGGTGACACTTGCAGGATGCCCCCAGCACCATCTTGGGTCTCGGCATGAAATGTCAACTGTTTACTCTTTTCCATACATACTGCCTGGCCTGCTGAATTCCTCCAGCATTGTGTGTGTGATTCTGTATTCTGTTACTGTTTTCCCTGTGTGATGCTCTGTGTAATGATCTGATCTGCAAGAACAGTATTTAAGACAAATTTTGCACTGTATCTCTGCACATGTGACACTTATAAACTAATTTTCTAATTTAATTTTCTTCACCTCAACAGACATCTTTGCCAATGCGGCCCTCCCTCCCTATCTCCTCTTTAGCCTAGGGTCAAGTGCACAGTAAGTGTTGAATGCATCTCAGTCCATCACAGGCAAAGCCCTCCCCACCACTGAGCACATTACATGGAGTGCTATCGCAGGATAGCAGCATCCATCATCAAGGTCCTCCACCACCCATCCATGCTCTCTTCTCACTGCTGCGATAAGGCAGAAGGTACAGGAGCCTCAGGACTCACCACCACCACCAAGTTAAAGAACAGTTATTATCCCTCAACCATCAGGCTCTTGAACTGGTGTGAATAACTTCATTCACCCCAACACTGAATTGATTCCACAACTTTTAGGCTCACTTTCAAGGACTCTACAAGTTCTCAGTTGGTCAGACTGCCCATTACACCACTGGCATTTAGGGCAGTGATGACGGTCCTCCATCTCTGGCAGTGTTCAGGGCTTCCTTCATCGTGTCAGTAGCTTCCTCTTGGTTTTCACAACTGTCAGTCATGCAAGTCCCATGGAGACTTGGGAATATCATCACACTTAGATGTAGAAGGATTCTTCATTGCTGTTTCCTTAAAGTTTTGTTTGATCAGTCAAGGTGGTTAGCTCTGAGTTGAACTCCCGAATTTGGAGGACTAGTGGAGCACTCTTAGTCCCTACCCTGTTTGGCATACTCTTTGACCCTACCAAGACCCAGAGCATAAAGACCTGACTCCAGCCAATAGAGCTCTCTTGAGTCATTGAGGCACACAAGCCTCTACATTGTGGCAAGGTTGGAGGCATATTCGCAGTATCAATTATATATTTAGTTTTACATCTGCATGATTTGTTGTTTGCACGTCAGTTGTCTGTATAGCTTTTCATAAATTCTATTGAATTTCTTCATTTTTGCTGTGAATGTCTCCAAGAAAGTGAATCAGTAGATAGTCTATGGTGGCACAATATGTACTTTGACTTTGGGTTGGTTTGGGCTCAGCCCCCAAACCAAGGCTCATTCATTCTTGGTCATGGTGGAGTGGCAGAACAGACGCGATGGGCTAAGAGGTCTAATTCTGTTATGGCCAAGGGTTGTGTATCAGGGAGTCTGGGGTGACAATTTTCTTGTTGATGAATAAATGCATCTGAATCTGAAGCTTCTAGATTGGATGTTGAGTATGTCATACAGTTGTTTGGGTATACCATCCTAGCTGTGGTTAAATGGATTTTGCTAGTTCGCCTGCTCCTTCCTTTTCTCCCATGGTCCACTATCCTCTCCTATATGATTCCTTCTTCTTTAGCCCTTTTACCTCTTCCACCTTTTGCCTCCCAGCTTCTCATTTCATAGCCCCTTCCTCACCCACTGGGTGTCACCTGTCACCTGCCAGCTTGTCCTCATTCTGCTCCTCCCACCTCCCTCCTCCCTATTCTGGCTTCTTCTCCCTTCCTTTCCAGTCCTGATGAAAGGTCTTGTCCTGAGACATCAAATGTTTATTTCTCTCAAAGTTCAAAAGCTTCAAAGTTCAAAATAAATGTACTATCAAAGTACATATATGACACCTTGAGCAACCCTGAGATTCATTTTCTTTCAGGCATACTCAATAAATCCGATAACCATAATGGAATAATTGAAAGACCACACCAACAGGGCGGACAGCCAGTGTGCAAAAGACAACAAGCTGTACAAATACAAAAGGAAAGAAAAAGTAATAGTAATAAATGAGCAATAAATATTGAGAACGAGATGAAGGATCTATGGATGCTGCCTGGCCCACTGTGTTCCTCTAGCGTTTATGTCTGTGTGTGTTGCTCTGGATTTGCAGCATCTGCAGAATCTCTTGTGGTTGTGAGTTGCTGTTTTCAAATAAGTCTCACATTGTTCCTCAACTTTCCATAGATCAGGGCCAGGTGTATTATTGTTGACATATGTTGTGAAATCTTGTTATCTTGTGGCAGCAGTACATTCAATTACTACAATTTACAGTAAACTCTGCAAAAGAGTAACTGTAAGCTGGTGTTCTTGGGTTCTGGACCGCTCGGGTATCTGATGGTGGAAAAGGAACTGCTCCTAATACTTAAGAGTGGATCTTCAGGTTCCTGTTCCTCCTCCCTGATGGTAGTGATGAGAAGAGGGCGTGCCCCAGGTGGTGAGGGTCCTTAGTGATGGATGCTGCCCACTTGAGGCATCACCTTTTGAAGGTGTCCTTGTGGTAGGAAGGCTAGTGCCCATGATGGAGTTGGCAGAGTTTACAAACCTCCAGTAAGGGTTCCAACCTTTTTTATGCCTTGGGCCTCTACCATTAACCGAGAGGTCCATGGACCCCAGGATGGGAACCCCTGCTCTGGAACCTCTTGTGATCCCGTGCATTGGAGCTTTCATACTAGACAGTGATGTGACCAGTCAGAACGCTCTCCTTCATATACGGTATCTGTAGAAATTTGCCAGAGTTTTTGGTGACATACCAAATGTCCTCCAACTCCTTACTAAGTAGAACTGCATTTCTGCAAGTGAATCAGTGTTGAGAGACTAGACAGGACAAGTCTATCATGATGTTGGCAAACATCGATGCCTTTAATCAGAAGTTTTCAGCGGGAGCTGTTCAGACTAGTTTGATTCTTCCTTTGTAAATAGGTTTTCATGTTTCTTAGACAAGACAAACAAGTAAAGTAACATGTTGAGGGCTTGGTGAATCATAGGAAGCTTTAGATGGGGAAGGGGGTGTCAGGAGGAAGCTCCAGAGATCAGGGTCCGGGCTTCTCTTCCCCAGCCACTGGGGGACAAGCAAGTGGCCAGGAACGGGGAAATGCAGAGTGCTTCAAGGGAGGCTCACCAAGATGATTCCAGGTTTGAATGGCTTGTCATATGAAGAGCATGTGATGACACTGGCCTTGTACTTACTGGAACTCAGAAGAATGAGGGGTGACCTAATTGGAACTGATTGAATACTGAAAGGCCTTGATAGAGTGAACGTAGAGAGCATGTTTCCTATGGTGGCAGAGTCTAAGATCAGAGGACACAGCCTCAGAATGAGGGTACATCCATTTAGAATGGAGATGAGGAGAATTACCCGACGCAGACTGGGAGACCGTTTCACTGAACACCTATGCTCTGTCTGCCAGAGAAAGCAGGATCTCCCAGTGGCCACACATTTTAATTCCACATCCCATTCCCATTCTGATATGTCTATCCATGGCCTCCTCTACTGTCAAGATGAAGCCACACTCAGGTTGGAGGAACAACACCTTATATACTGGCTGGGTAGCCTCCAACCTGATGGCATGAACATTGACTTCTCTAACTTCCGTTAATGCCCCCCCTCCCCTTCTTACCCCATCCCTGATATATTTATTCCCCCCTTTTTTTCTCTCTCTCTTTCTGCTCATCACTCTGCCTGTTCTCCATCTCCCTCTGGCGCTCCCCTCCCCCTTTCTTTCTCCTGAGGCCTCCCGTCCCATGATCCTTTCCCTTCTCCAGCTCTGTATCCCTTTTGCCAATCACCTTTCCAGCTCTCAGCTTCACTCCACCCCCTCCAGTCTTCTGCTATCATTTCAGATTTCCCCCTCCCCCTCCCACTTTCAAATTTCTTACTATCTCTCCTTTCAATTAGTCCTGATGAAGGGTCTCAGCCCGAAACGTCGACAGTGCTTCTCCCTATAGATGCTGCCTGGCCTGCTGGGTTCCACCAGCAATTTGTGTGTGTTGCACAAGGAGAAATTCCTTTAGTCAGAGAGTGGTGAGTCTGTGGGATTTGTTACCACCAGTGGCTGTGAAGGCCAAGTCATTGGGTATATGTAAGTCAGATTGGGCTGTGCCTAGGCACACAGTAGAGGGTGTAGAGAGAATGGAGCAGTGGGATAAGCACACATTCATGAGATGTGCCAGTGATGATTATCAGCGAGGAGGCAATGTTATTTCTGATTTTATTTGTTGGAGCGTGGGAGAATGTGGGGAGACGATAGAGGTGTACAGAATTGATGGGTATAGGTAGGGTAAATGTCGGCTTTTTCCACTGAGGTTGGGTGAGACTAGAACTAGAGGTCATGGATTAGGGGTGAAAGTGAAATATGTACGGAGAACATGAGGGGAGCTTCTTTACTCAGAGATACATGGATGGGAGAGGTATGAAGGGCTATGATCCAGGTGCAGGCTATGGGACTAGTTCAGTATGGACTCAATGGGCTGAAGAGCCTGTTTCTGTGCTGTAGTGCTCTGACTCTATCCTATGAGGGGGCAGATGGCAGAGGGCAGGAGAGTTTTCATTGTGAGCAGCGGAGTGCAGGAGTAAGGTTAAGTGGGGAAACGATGAGACGGGAGAGCAAACGCTGGCAAATAAAATTAGTGAAAATCCAAAAAAATTTTGTGAGCCTGTGAATAATGAAGAAAGGCGAGGGTTTAGTTGGAATCAAGTTTAACCCAGTATTTGACATACCACAGGCTCTCTTTCTCCCTAATAAGGGGAAGGAGGTGTCTTCATTTTCCCAGTGAGCAGGGAGACGTAACAAATAACTCGCTGGCTTACGATGTTAAAAGTCCGTTATGTCACTTTTTTCGAGCTCTGTGCCTGAAGTTCTCAAAGATCTCGAGTCTCCGGGCACACAGCCATAGAAATTCTGAGCTGCTTCTGAAGATGCAAGCAAAGGGGTCGTTGCTTAGCGCCGTCATTACTCCCCTCCGTCTCTTCCATGCACCTTATTCTCCACCTGCACTGCACTCTCTCTGTAACTGTTACACTTTATTCTGCATTCTGTTATTGTTTTCCTTTCTACTCTGCAGTTATTAGACTCTTGAATGGATCTCTTATGCTAAAGATAACTTGTAAGACTTCCCTATAAGATTAAGATGAACTCTTGATCTTCCAGTCTACTATATAGTGGCTGGTGAGCCTTATTACTGAACAGCTTTGCAGTTTCTCTGTAACTGTAACATTATAAACTACGTTCTTTTGTCTTTTCACTGTGTTTATATGGGGCACCACAGTAGTGTAGTGGTTAGCACGACGCTACTACAGCTCGGAGAGTTGGAGTTCAATTCCAGTGTCCTTCCCGTGTGTGTGTGAATTTCCTCTGGGTGCTCCTGTTTCCTCCCACAGTCCAAAGACATATTGGTTTGTAGGTCAATTGGTCATTTTAAATTGTTCTGTGATGAGGCTAGGCTGGGCGACGTGACCCGTTCTGAGCTGTATCTCTAAATAAATAAATGTATTTATGGATGTCAGACGAAAGTTTTCACTGTATCCCACAATCAGAATCAGGTTTAATATCACTGACATATGTCGAGAGATTTGTTTTATGGCAGTTGTAAATTGCAGTATGTAGTAAAAACATATAGATTACAAGAAATATAAAAAAATAAATTAAGTAGTGCAAAAAAAAAGGAAAAAAAATGGTGATGTTGTGTTCATCGGTTTATTGTCCGTTCAGAAATCTGGTGGTGGAGGGGAGGGAGCTGTTCTTGAATCACTGAGTCTGTATCTTCAGGCTCCTGTGGCTCCCCCCTGATGGTAACAATGAGAAGGGGGCACGTCCTGGGTGATGGGGGCCCTTAATGATGGGTGCCAGCTTTTTGAGGCATTATTCCTGGGAGATGTCCTCAATGGTGGGGAAGTTAGTGCCCAGGTTGGAGCTGGCTGAGTTTACAACTTTCCGTAGCTTTTTCTGATCCTCTACAGTGGCCCCTCCATGCCAGGCAGTGATACAGCCGTCAGAATGTACGTCAGCAGAAATTAGCTCGGTATATATGGTAAACCAATGGCTTAACATCAATAAAGTATGCCTATCTGTCAAAACCAATCTTGGATGGGTTAAATATAGTAAAAGAGGAAGTTTGAAAGTGGCCCAGGCTCTCTGAAGAGGCTGTGCAGGGTGTGTGTGTCTGTGTGTGAGAGAAAGTGAGATGTGGGGAGGGAGGGGGTGGGGGATTGCGTAATCATCATTGTCCCTACCTTGGTCACAGGAGTGACACCAGGAGAGTGAGTGAGTGTGTGTGTGTGTGTGTGTGTGTGTGTGTGTGTAAAGGTGAGATTGGTAGTTTTCCTTCCCTCAAGGACATTAGTGAAATGAAAACACGAGATTCTGCAGACGCTGGAAATCCAGAGCAACACACACAAAACGCTGAAGGAACTCAGGAAGCCAGTCAGCATCTATGGAGAGGAATAAACAGTCGATGTTTTGGACTCAAATCTGTATTGCTGTTTAAGAAGAGAAGAAAGGGTTAGTGATAGATCAGATGGCTTAACTTTGGCATTGGTAAATTATAGAATCTGTTCTGCTATACCTACTTTCATGATAAAAAGCCACAGATTGTCCCGGGATACGCGGCATGGATTCATTAAGGGAAGATGGTGTCTGAGTCAGTTGCAGAAAGGAACCCCTACCAGAACTGTAAGACCCAGATAGAGCGGGTGAGGAGAGGGTGTTTCCTATAGTGGGGGGGTCCTGGACCAGAGGGCACAGCCTCAGAATAGAGTGATGTCCATTTACAAAAGAGATGAGGAGGAATTTCTTCATCCAGAGGATGATGAATCTGTGGAATTCATTACTACAGGTGTTTGTGGAGGCCAAGTCATTGGGTATATTTAAGGTGGAGGTCGACAATTTCTTGATTAGTCAGGGTGTCAAAGGTTACAGAGAGAAGGCAGGTGAATGGGGTTGTGGGGAATAATAAGTCAGCCATGGTGGAATGTCAGATTGTATTTGATGGGACAAATGGCCTACACCTGCTCCTATTACTTGCAGTCTCGTGAAATGTACTTCTACCTTCCAGTTATTCAAGGACACTACCCCCTATCTCTGAGGAAGAGCGTTCCAATGGCAACTCTTGGAGAAATAATTTTTACTCAATTTTTGTACCAGTGGGTGATTTCTTATAAACAGTGATCCACTCCAACCTCAGGCGTGCTCTCGCCCAGTCCTAGGTATAACTGCCCTACTTCTGCATTCAATTCCCTGGCGGTAAATGTTAACAAATGTTTTTCTCTTTGGAGAGATGGAGTATGAGAGGTGACTTGAGAGAGGTGTACAAGATGATAAAATTGGACCGCTGGAGACTTTTCCCGGCATGGAATGGCTAACGTGAGGGGATAACTTTGAAGAGACTGGAGGAAAGAATGGGGCGGGGGTGTCGGGGGCAGATTCTTTACACGGAGATTGGTGGGTATGTGGAATGTGCTGCCAGGTGGTGGTAGAGGCAGGTACATTAGGGACATTTAGAGGATAGGCACATGGATGATAACAAAATGGAGGGCTGTGTGGGAGGGAAGGACTAGACTGATTT
This sequence comes from Hypanus sabinus, assembly GCF_030144855.1. Lineage (NCBI taxonomy): Eukaryota > Metazoa > Chordata > Chondrichthyes > Myliobatiformes > Dasyatidae > Hypanus > Hypanus sabinus. The sequence continues at coordinate 177,905,518 of NC_082712.1, read as the reverse complement.
TAGAGTAGGTTACAGGGTTGGTACAATGTCCTGAGCTTGTACCGTGCTGTACTGATCTATGCTCTGATTTTGTTATATCTGCATGAAACCTTTGGTGGATTGTTAGGTACAACATCCAAATCTTATCGCGTCCACCCTGGTCTTCTTGCTACTGAGCCTGAGTGCTGGAAACTATTTTGTCTTAATTCTTGATCAAAACTCTTCGCTGATTCTACAAGAGATTTTAAAATGGAAAATACTTTCTGCAAGTGAACTGTTTATCATCTGGTCTGTTGTGGCAACACTTCCTTGTTGTTAACACAGGAGATATTGCAGATGCTGGAAATCCAGAGCAACACACACAAACTGCTGGAGGAACTCAGGCAGCATCCATGGAGATGAATAAACAGTTGATGTTTCAGGCTGAACCCTTCCTCAAGACGGGAAAGGGAGGGAGAAGATGCCAGAATTTAAAAAATGGGTGGGGGGGGGAAGGAGGACAAGTTAGAAGGTGATGGATGAAGCCAATGGGTGAGGCAGGGAGGGTGAAGAAAGAAGCTGAGAGGTGACAGGTGGGAAAAGTAAAGAGGGAGGGATCCAATAGAGGAGAAGAGTGGACTATGGGGGAAAGGGAAGGAGGAGGGGTATCGGAGGAGGTGATAGGCAAATGAGGTGAGGAGGTAATAAGCCAGAGTGGGAAATTGAGGGGAAAATTCCATGAGTATGATCAATCGATGTTCGTGCCATCCGATTCTGGAGGCTTCCCAGACACAATATGAAGTGTTGCTCCTGTTTGCTGGTTATGAGTTGGTGAGAGTTACTGAGGTTTGCCATGGATATGGTGGGGGCTACACTCCTCCTTTCGACTGGGGATTAAACTCGTGTTGCTCACACTCCAGGTGTGATGTTGCTGCAGGTGTTTTACCTTTAAACATAATGGAGCCATTCAACCTATTGAATCTGCTCTGCTATTCAATCGTATCTTATTTATTTTTTTCGCAAACCCATTCTCCCATAATCTTCAATCCCCTTAGAAACCTCAGGTTATGGGAAGAAGCCAGGAGAACTGGGTTAAGGAGGAAAATAAATCAGTCATGATGGAATGGTGTCACAAACTTGGTAGGCTGAATGGCCTAAATCTTTCTGGTATAACCCTGAACTAGGTCTCGTTTGCACCTCTGCCTTCTGGTTTCTCTCACTATTAACTGATGAGAGTAGGGAGGTTTAAACCCTCCACTCGATCACCACTCCCGACTGCAGCTTGGCTGTGAGGTGTTTGTGTATTAGTAAGTCCATTCATTTTGAGAGAATGAGGAAATAAAAGCAAAGGTGTAATGCTGAAGATTTATAAGGCATCGGTCAGACTGCACTTGGATTATCGTGAGCAGTTTTTGGCCCCTTGTCTAAGAAAAGTTGTGCTGCCATTCGAGAAGGTTCAGACGAGGTTCCACGAGAATTATCCCAGGTATGAAAGGGTTAACATATGAGGAGCTTTCAATGGTTCGAGGCCTGTACTTTCTGGAGTTTAGAATGAGGGGGGGATCTCATTGAAACCGATTGAATATTGAAAGGCCAAGATAGAGTGGATGTGTAGAGGATGTTTCCTATAGTAGGGGAGTCGAGGACCAGAGGGCACAGCATCAGAATAGAGGGGCATCCATTTAGAACAGAGATGAGAAGGAGTTTCTTTTGTCAGAGGGTAGCGAATCTCTGGAATTACTTCCCACAGACAGCTGTCGAGGCCAAGTCATTGGGTATACAGTATTTAAGGCGGAGGTTGATCGGTTCTTGAATAGTCAGGGCATGAAAGGTTACAGGAAGAAGGCAGGAGAATGGGGTTGAGAAGGGATAATAAATCAGCCATAAAGTGCTGGAGGAACTCAGCAGGTCAGACAGCATCTATGGAAAACGGTCAACTCTTTGGGACAAGGTCCTTCAAGGGTCTTGGCCTAAAACATCAACTGTTTATTCATTTCCATAGATGCTGCCTGGTCTGCTGAGTTCCTCCATCGTTTTGTGTGTGTTGCTTTGGATTTCCAGCATCTGCAGATGTTTAGGTATTTCTAATAAATCAGCCGTGACTGAATGGCATAGCAGACTCGATGGGCTGGGTTCTGCTCCAATGTCTTTTGGTTTTCATTGGTAGCCGTTGTGCATGGCTCAGAGTAATTCCTCTGCAGATTGTCAGTCACGCTTGTGACTGTGCAGAGACAATGTGAACTTCTGTAAATTGTTCTCATGCCTTGACAGCTCAGAAGAATTAACCCCCAGCTATGTTCAGTCACGACAAGGATAGACTTCCTTATTTCTAGTAAAAGAGGGTGGCAGGTTATGTAAGGGGATAGTCTTCCTAGTAAAAGACTATCTAAGGGGATAGTCCTTAAATCCACACCTGCATCTCTAGACCATCACAAATCTCCTGCCAGTAACCTGTTCAATTTTCCTTGTGCTCTTTCCATTGTGAGTGAAGGCAGACACACTCAGTGGCCACTCTGTTAGTTACACCTGTACATCTACTCATAATGCAAATATCTAATCAGCCAATCATGTGGCAACTCAATACATAAAGGCATGTGGACATGGTCAAGAGGTTCAGTTGTTCAGACCAAACATCAGAATGGGGAAGAAATGTGACAAAGTGATTTTGACCGTGGAAAGATTGTTGGTGCCAGATGGGGTTTGAGTATCTGAGTAACTGCTGATCCCCTGGAATCTTCATGCACAACAGTCTCTAGAGTTTACAGAGAATAGTGTGAAAAACAAAAAAAAATCCAGTGAGAGGCAGTTCTGTGGGTGAAATCACCTTGTTAATGAGAGAGGTCAGAGGTGAATGGCCAGACTGGTTCAAACTGACAGGAAGTTGACAGTAACTCAATAACTGTGCGTTACAACAGTGGTGTGCAGAAGAGCATCTCTGAATCACAACACATCGAACTTTGAAATGGATGGGCCTCAACAGCGGAAGACCGTGGGCGTACACTTAGTGGCTCCTCATTAGGTAAGGGAGGTTCCCAATAATGTGGGCACTGAGCATATTCTATGGTCATTCATGGAGATCTGAGTCTGGGCCAGGGTCTGGTGGTTGGAAACCTGACGTCTGCAAGTCTGGAGCCAAGGGTTGAATGCCTGAAGGCAGCCTGTCCTGGAGTTGGAGGTTTGTGTGTGTGTCTGTCTCTGTGTTTGTGTGTGCGCAAGAAAGGCTTGTTGTGCTCCTGTCTTGTGGTTGCTTGTGTTGCTCTGCTGACATTGTTGGTGCCGGAGTGTGGGTCGACACTCGCGGGCTGCCCCGGCACATCCTCCGGTGTGTTGGTTGTTGATGCAAATGTTGCATTTCACTATTTTGTGTATATGTGATGTGCTAAAGCCCTCCCAACCCTTGAGCACATCTACATGAAAAGTTACTGTGGAAATGCAGCATCCATCATCAAAAATCCTCACCACCTAGGCCATGCTCTTCTCTCACTGCTGCCTCAAGACTCACACCACCAGGTTTAAGAACAGTTACTGCCCCTCAACCATCAGGCTCTAGAACAAAAGGGGATAACTACACTCATTCCATTTCCGGTGTTCCCACAACTGAAGTTTTCACTTTCGGGATTCTTTAACTTGTTATTTCAATTTCGTTATTTATTTGATTTGCACAGTTTGTTCATTGATCCTGTTTAGTCACTGTTCTATAGATTTGCTAAGTATGCCCACAGGAAAATGAATCTCAGGGTTGTACGTGTATGTATATACTTTGATAATAAATTTTACTTTGAACTTTAAACCTGAATCTAACAAGTTTGGGTAAGGGTGTGAGCATTTGAATTCTCACACTCTGAATTGTAAGTTTGTGGATATAACGATATTGCTCAAAGATTAGTTTGACCATGGGAACTATCTCCAGTGTAGAGGGAAAATATTTTCCCTTCAAGGTCACTAACAGATATCATGTTACCGTTAACTTGTACTTGTTACTGAAATCGAGCTTCACACAAACACTTCCCGGAAGAAATATTTTAACCCGATGGTACAAAGACTTTTCAGTGTCATTGATTTTGCTGTCAGTGTGGGTACAGGGTGGCGCGGAGGTTGGCAAAGGTAGTGGTTAGCGAAACAAGAGGACGTGTGTTTAACATCAGAGGTGTGAGACAGTACAGGCCCTTCAGCCCACAATGTTGTGCCAGACTTTAAACCCACTGTGGTCACCTGTTGTAGCCACTGGGCAAGGAGATGCTGGAGCCGGACTCTGTGTGGGGCTGGGGGCTGCTCCCTCCCCCGTCAGAGAAGCTCTCTAGTGTTTGCTTGGTGGAAGGTAATTTGGTTGCGTTCTTCCGTAGCTGCACAGGCGCACGGTGAAGAACTGCAGCGTGCCGAACTTGTTCTTGCAGCCGTACAACTCCAGGAAACCATTGTGCATCATTGAACCACAGGCCACGACCCTCAGCGACTTGGGCTAAGTTATTATTATTTTGTATATATATCTTTTGTAACTTGTATGTTTACTTGGAATCTGTGCTGTGTGCCGTGTGTGACTGTTGGTTCTGTGTTTTGTACCTTGACCCCAGAGGAACACGGTTTTCATTGCCTGTTGTATGGTTGAATGACAATTAAACTTGAATGCTTAAAAGCAATTTAGGTAAGTACATGCACAGGAGACCTGAGGGGTGCAGGAAGGTGGGACCAGCTCCCTGGGGAACTCAGTTAGCATGGATGTGTTGGGCTGAAGGGCTTGCCTGCATGTTGTCTCACTCCATGGGCAGGGTGGTCCTCTGTCAGTACTGCCCATTTGGTGGTCTGTCCGGGTTTTCCTGTTCCGATGTTGGGAGCAGGGTGAGGGGTTTGCACATTAGGAAGGGAGACTCCTGCAGCAACTGCCGTAATGTCTGGCAGAGAGTGAGAGGTGGCACTTTAACAAAAAGCATTATAGTGCCAGCAATCAGGGTTCAAATCCCCCCTCTGACTGTAAGGAGTTTGTTCGTTCTCCCCTTGTCCTCATGGGTTTCCTTCAGGTGCTCCAGTTTTCTCTCTCATCCCAAAGACGTACGGTTTAGGGTTAGTAAGCTGTGGGCATGCTATGATAAAACTATAAGACATAGGAGCAGAATTGGGCCATTCTATCATGGCTGATTTATTATCCCCCTTCGACCCCATTCTCCTGCCTTCTCCCCTTAACCTTTGACACCCTGACTCATACAGAACTGATCAGCCTCAGCTTTAAATATACCTAATGACTTGGCCTCCACAGACATCTACTACTATGTCAACTCAGGCCTAGGGGGCCGGACTCAGGCACGATGACATATTCTCCACTCCTCCCCCTCCCTCATCAGTGTGTTCAGTTCATCTACATTAGCCACGCCGCTATCTTCTAGGAGCGTGTTGAGCACAGTCTTGGGTTCATCCTCCCATGCTTGGGCTCCCATGTGATGACTGGGCTGGCAGGGAGCTCAGGGTGGTGCAGACAGTGCCCCGCTAGTTGCAGTCTTCTTGCCTCGATTTTAGTAGCGAGCATGGGTGGGTTGTAATAGAGCTCGACGTTCTGTTGCCAACTCACGTTAAGAGCCATCCGGAGCGTTCGTGTATAGCAACCAGCTTGCTCACGGTCTTGGTGAGTGTCCACACCTCGCATCCGTACGTAAGAATGGACTCTGACTGCTATGAAGATCCTCTTTTTGAGCCTCTGGTCAGGTTCATTGAAGAACTGAAGGAGGCCAAGTACGCACTCCACAGACATCTGTGTCGATGAGTTCCACAGATTCACCACCCCCTGGTTAAAAACAAATGGCGATATTTGCAGGCTGCCACAGCCACGTCCCGGACTCCGCTGGTCATTGACACATTTCACTGTTTGTGTTGATGTATGTGTGACAAACAAAAAGCTAATCTTTAAACACAGCTGGCAGTGCTGAAAACCACAAGAACTTCCTGCCTGGGGGAAGAGGATGCAAAAGCTTTCCTGGTTTATAGAGGCACACAGTGACACAGCTAACAGTGATGGTGTCGACATCGGTAGGGAAAGGGAAGAGGTCCTGAAAACAGACCACAGGGAGTTAGGAAGGAAGTTGAGAAGCAGGACCGCAAAGGTAGTAATCTCGGGATTACTGCCTGTGCCACACGACACTGAGAATAGGAATAGAGTGAGGTGGGGGATAAATGTGTGGCTGAGGGATTGGAGCGGGGGGGGCAGGGATTCCGATTTCTGGATCATTGGGACCTCTTTTGAGGCAGGTGTGACCTGTACAAAAAGGACGGGTTGCACTTGAATCCCAGGAGGACCCATATCCTTGTGGGGAGGTTTGTTAAGGCTACTGGGGAGAGTCCAAACTAGAATTGTTGGGGGCCGGGAACCGAACTGAAGAAACTGGGGAAGAGGAGATTGGCTCACAAATAGAGAAAGCTTGGAGACAGTGTGTGAGGGAGGATAGGCAGGTGCTAGAGAAGGGACACTCTCAGACCAATGGTTTGAGATGTGTCTGTTTTAACACAATGAGTATTGTGAACAAAACGGATGAGCTTAGAGCATGGATCAGTTCTTGGAGATATGAGATGGTGGCCATTACAGAGACTTGGATGGCTCAGGGACGGGACTGGTTACTTCAAGTGCCGGGTTTTAGATGTTTTAGAACCATAAAAGAATCAATGGAAGACCACAGCCGGCATGGTGGTCGAGCAACAACTGTTCCAAAGCCAACAAACTCTGCAAATACAAGAGAGAAAATAATTATAAATAAATAAGCAATAAATATCGAGAACGTGAGTTGAAAAGTCCTTGAAAGTGAGTGAACAGCTTGTGGGAACAGTTCAGTGATGAGGCAAGTGAAGGTGAGGGAGGTTCTCCCCTCTGGTTCAAGCATGATGGTTGAGGGGTTGTAGCTGTTCCTGAACCTGGTGGTGCGGGCCCTGAGGACCTGTACCTCCTTCCTGAGCAGTGAGAAGAGAGCTCGGCCTGGGTGTTGGGGTCCCTGATGACAGCAGTGAGAAGAGAGCTCGGCCTGGGTGGTGGGGGTCCCTGATTACAGCAGTGAGAAGAGAGCTCGGCCTGGGTGGTGGGGGTCTCTGATTACAGCAGTGAGAAGAGAGCTCGGCCTGGGTGGTGGGGGTCTCTGATTACAGCAGTGAGAAGAGAGCTCGGCCTGGGTGGTGGGGTCCCTGATGACAGCAGTGAGAAGAGAGCTCGGCCTGGGTGGTGGGGTCCTGATGACAGCAGTGAGAAGAGAGCTCGGCCTGGGTGGTGGGGGCCCCGATGATGGGTGCTGCTTTCCTGTAACAGCCCTCTGTGTCGATGTGCTCAATGGAGGGGAGGGCTTTACCCGAGATGGACTGGGACGTATCCACTGCTTTTTGTAGGATCTGATGCAACATACCAGGTTGTGATGCAACCAGTCCTTCCTCTCCACCACAGGTCTATGGATGTTTGTCAAAGTTTTAGATGTCATGCTGAATCTTCACAAACTTCTAAGGGAGTAGAGGGGCTGCCGTGCTTTCTTCGTAATTGCAGTCATGGGCTGTGCCCAGGACTGGTCGTCCGAAATGGTAACTCTGAGGAATTTAACATTGCCGACCTCTCCACCTTTGATTGCCTGGTGAGGACTGCATCATGAACCCCCGGTTTCCCCTTCCTGAAGTCACTGATCGGCTCCTTGGTCTTGCTGACGTTGAGTGAGAGGTTGTCGTGGCACCACTCAGTCCTATATGTTGATTCATCACCAGCTTTGACTCTGCCTCTGACCAAGTTACATATGGCATTGGATCCACACGGCTCAGTCCGCTGACTCAAAGCAATTCTGTAGCCGCTTCTCTGCCTACCGCTACCCTCTCTTTGTTGTCCCTGTCTCTGGACCTTTGATCTTTGGCCTCTACCTGCAAAGCAGGTGGAAGGACAGCCAAGTAATCAGATTTCAGTCTGAACATGGAATGGTAGGCATTCCTTCTCGTAGTATAGCAGTAGTTTCATGTGTTGGGACCCCCGATGCTGATGGTGATTGGGCAGAGACTTCTTCAGACAAGCCTGGTCGAAGTCTCCGACTAGGATTTGAAATGTGTTGAGGTGCACTGTTCCGTTTTCGGTGACCGCAGCACGCAATATCTCGAGTGCCTGACTACAGCTGGCCGACGGCGGTATGTAAACTGATCGGGATCACAGAGGGGAACTCTCTCGGCAAATAGAACTGTTGACACTTTATTAGGTATTCCAGGTTGGGGGAACACATGTACAACAAAACCACCACACTGGAGCACCACAGAGAGTTCATCATGGAGCACACACCCCACCTTTTGCCTTTTCTTCACCTCAATCTATCTCGTTATGACCTTGCACCTTATTGTCTACCTATGCTGTCCTTTCTCCGTGGCTGTTACACTTTATTCTGCACTCTGTTATTGAGTATTATTGTTCCTGAGTGTTGGTTAAGATGCACTCAATGAGTGAAGAATATTGCATCAGACTCCTGACTCGAGCCCTGAAGATGGTGGATGGGCTTTGGTGAGTTATTCACTACGGAGACCCTGTCTTCATAGCCATACCATGTAGACAGCGACTCCAATCCAGTGTCCGGTGAGGGGCAGCTCCCAGGATATCAGCAGTGGGGTTTTGGTGATGGTAATGTGATAAGCTGTCAGGGAGTTAGAGATGGATTAAATCTCTTTGACTGAGGGCTACTTGTCACCTACCCTGGCTATTGTTCTGTCACTGTTTGTGGGACCTTGCTGTGCACAATCTGGCCCCTGCATTACGTGAGGGGCAGCAGTGGAGGCTTGTTTGCCCGACTGGAGGCCTGTGACCAGTGGTGTGGCTGAGATCACTCTGAAGATGGCTGCAGTTGTTGGCGCTACAAAAATGCAACTCTTCCAGACTCGGGCAGCAAACAGAGCCACTGGCGAGCTGTTTCTCCCTATAAATGTTACCAAAACAATTTAATGACAGTAGTGAACTTTTGGAAAAGCTGTACAGAGGCAGTGATGCTGGGTGTGACTCACATTTCACGATGAATAATCTTTCCCAATGGCTCTTCAGGTTGATTGATGATGCATTGACTTTCAAGAATTTTAAACACACCTGTGCATTCTTGTTTCCATAGATTTCCTTTTTTGGGATCTGGGTGTTATCGCTAATCTCTAATTGCCCTTGAGAAGGTGGGGTGAGCCTTTCCCTGCAGTCCTGGGGAAGAAACTGATGCGGAGGAAGTGCCAGGATCCGCAGACCTGTTTTAGGAAGAAGCTGGAGAGCATAGGAGACTTCTGAGCATAAGGATGATCTTGTGGAGGTGGTATGCATCTCCTGGACGTGGTCACTGAGTGTACGTTTGTGATCTTCCTCTGTTGTAGCCCATCCTCTTCAAGGTTCGACATGTTGTGCATTCAGAGATGCTCTTCTGCACACCACAGTTGTAACATGTTGTTATTTGAACCAATCTGGCCATTCTCCTCTGACCTCCCTCATTTACCCCTCAGAACTTCTGCTCACTGGATGTTTTTTGTTTCTCACACCATTCGCTGTAAACTCTAGAGACTGTTGTGCTTGAAAACCCCAGGAAATCAGTTTCCAAGACACTCAAATCACCCTCTCTGGCACCAACAATCATTCAATGGTCAAAGTCATTTAGGTCACATTTCCTCCCCGTTCTGATGTTTGGGTCTGAACATCAACTGAACCTCTAAACCATGTCTGCATGCTTTTATGAATTGAGTTGCTGGTTAATTAGATATCTGCATTAACAAGCAGAGTCCCTGACAGGGTGAGCACTGGGTGTGTAAGATCACGGGGGCAGAGGGAAGCTGAATGAAGAATTTCACATCATGTAAATCAGTGAGAATAAACTTAATTCTGATTCAGTTAATACCCCAGGGGTGCAAGGGACCCTGTCTCCCTGTTGCCCTCCTGCCTCCTCCTTCTATCTGTTGGAAACACTCAAAATGCTGGAGAAACTCAGCAGGTCAGACAGCATTTTTGGAGAGAAATGGACAGTTGACATTTTAGACTGAGACTTTTCATCGGGATTACTATTATCTGCAGAATTTCCTGTGTCTTTCAATTTACCATATGTTAGCTATTGATCTCTGAAATCACAATCTCCCCTCTTCTGCACTCCCAAGGCAGGCTCTCAAACCAAAACCTCATCACTCTGCCTTTGTAGATGCTGCTCGACCCACTAATTTCCTGCAGCAGTTTTTTTTTAAGGCTCCAGATTCTAGTATTTACAGTGTCTATCTCATCTCATCACCCTCTTCTCATTCCTACTATCAGGGAGGTGGTACAGGACCCTGAGGACACACACTCACTGAATCTGGAACAGCTTCTCCTCCATCATCAGCTTTCTGAATGGTCCATGAACACTACCTTGCAATTCCTCTTTCACTTAGTTGTCTAGTTACTGGTCTGTCTATCAATCTATCAAGTCCTGATGAAGGGTCCCAGTCTGAAACATCAACTGTTTTTTAATTTTCATAGATGCTGTCTGATCTGCTGAGTTCCTCCAGCGTTTTTTGCTCGGGATTTCCAGCATCTGTAGAATCTCTCGTGTCTGCCATCTAGCTATCTATCTAGTTATTATAACCTGTAGTGTAATTATTTTGTCTTGCACTTTGCTGCTTACGACACTTGTTTGTAAAGATAAACCTGACTGTGATTCTGACTGTTTCTGCATCTCTTGTACTCAGTGAATGAGGACGTTACAATCTATTTTACTCTTTGTTAGCCCCTTTTGAGTTCTGGCCAACCTGTTCTACACCTGCACATCTTTGTGGAGAAGCATTCTGATCAGCATCTCATTGTGTCTGTAATCAGCCAAAACACAGCAAAGGCTTGTCTCTTTCTTTAAGAATCGTGGTTTCCCTTCTACCATCAAGAATGATGCCCTCACCCGCATCTCCTCCATTTCCTGCACTTCGGCCCTCACCCCATCCTCCCATCACCACAACAGGGACCGTGTTCCCCTTGTCCTCACCTACCACCCCACCAGCCTCCAGATCCAGCATATTATCCTCTGCAACTTCCGCCACCTTCAACAGGACTCCATCACTAAGGACATCTTTCCCTCTCTACCCCCTCTGCTTTTCGCAGGAATCGTTCCCTCCGCGACTGCCTGGTCCACACGTCCCTCCCCACAGATCTCCCACCTGGTACTTATCCCTGCAAGCGTAAGTGCTACACCTGTCCCTACACCTCCTCTCTTACCACCATTCAGGGCCCCAAACATTCCTTCCAGGTGAGGCAACACTTCACTTGTGAGTCTGTTGGGGTAATCTATTGCATCCGGTGCTCCCGGAGCGGCCTCCTCTACATCAGCGAGACCCGACGCAGGTTGGGGGACCGCTTCGTCGAGCACCTCCGCTCCGTCCGCCACAACAGACAGGATCTCCCGGTTGCCACCCACTTCAACTCTCCCTCACATTCCCATTCGGATACGTCCACACATGGCCTCCTCTACTGCCATGAGGAGGCCAAACTTCGGCTGGAGGAACAACATCTCGTATACCGTCTGGGTAGTCTCCAGCCCCTTGGTACGAACATCGAATTCTCCAACTTCCGATAATTCCCTCCCTCTCCCTTTCCCCATCCCACCTTCACTCTGTCTTCTCTTCTAGCTGCCTATCACCTCTCTCATGATTCTGCCTTCTTCTACTACCCATAGTAGACAAAATGTCTGACAAAGTGTCTCGACCCGAAACGTTGACTGCTCATTTCAATGGATGCTGCCCGACCTGCTGAGTTCATCCAGCTTGTTTGTACGTCTTGATTTGACCACAGCATCTGCAGTGCACTTAGTGCTTGTCTTGGTAACCTTTTCTTCTCATCTGCCTTCATCTCAAACTCCACAGCCAATGGAATCCTCCTGACTGTACAGAGTTAACTATGATGTGGGAGTATTGGTGTGGTTGAGACAGTTTCTCCAACCCCAGGCTTGGTAGCAAGCCTCCAGAACCTTGTGTTCCTGACCTTGCCTGCGAGTTGCTCCTGACTATTTCAGAGTGTGTGAAGATGGTGGAGAGGCTGGGTGGGGACTGTTTCTGAATCCTGGCTCCACCACAAAAGATCTAAACTATTTCTGCAAGTTTATACAAAGGAGGGGGGGGTCTGTGTTTTTTAGTGGTAAGAATAGAGCGATGGAATGTGAAGGCTTGTCAGACAATATTTACTTTGGAATTTACTGAATGAAATCTCTCATATTTTTGATTGCTCAGTATTTCACAATAAAACCATTTTTGGATTTGGTCATTAGCAAATATTCAAGAGAACTCTCCCTTCATTTTACAGAATCTAAGAGTCTGTATCTAGGCATCTAAGAATACACCTGTACTCTCTTTGAGACAGCTGTCCAGTCAGTCCCCACCGTGTGCCTTGGCCAGTCACCTTGATTTGTTACTGACCCTCCTAACCCTTGCTGCAGCTAAATATTGCTATTAAACGTTCCTGAAATCGTCTCTCGGCTCCAGGGGTCAGATTCGATCCTGACCTCCAGCACTGCCTGTGTGGACTTGGCACGTTCCTCTCTGTGACTACGTAGGTTTTCCCAGGTACTGTGGGTTCCTTCCACATTCTGTTTCAGAATTCCAAATCAGATTTATCACCACTGGCTTGTAAGGGCTGTTTACTACACCCCTCATGTGCATTTTGATTATATTTTATGAACCTGTAGCATTTTGTTTTATGTGCTGTGTGTGATATATGTATTGTGAGTACACAATACGTATATCACATAATCTCTCCCTCTCCCAGTGTAGAGTGTCCTCCTGCTTCAAATTATCCACCATTGTCCCTGAACCAAAAAAGACCAAGGTAACATGCCTGAACGACTGGCGTCCTGTCACACTCACCTCAATAATAAGCAAATGCTTTGAGAGGCTGGTCAAGGATTACATCTGCAGTGCGTTACCACCCACACTGGACCCCCTACAATTCACCTACCAACACAACCGATCGACAGACGACGCAATAGCCACAGCTGTACATACTGTCCTTACACATCTGGAGAAGGATGCTTATGTGAGAAAGCTGTTCTTGGACGACAGTTCAGCATTCAACTCCATTATTCCCTCCAGGTTTGAAAAGAAGTTCGGAGACCTCGGCCTTGACCCTGCCTTGTGCAGCTGGATCCTGGACTTCCCGTCAGATCGCCAACAGGTGGTAAGAGTGGGCTCCCTCACCTCCAACCCTCTGACTCTCAATACAGGAGCCCCTCAGGGCTTTGTACTGAGTCCCCTCCTTTACTCCCTGTATACCCATGACTGGGTCACCACCCACAGCTCCAATCTGCTAATTAAATTTGCTGATGACACTACATTGATTGGCCTCATCTCAAACAATAACGAGGAGGCCTACAGCAAAGAAGTAATCTCTCTGACACAGTGGCATCAAGAAAACAACCTCTCCCTCAATGTTGCAAAAACAAAGGAGCTGGTTGTGGACTACAGGAGGAATGGAGGCAGACTAGCCCCCCCCCCCCGACATCAATGGATCTGGGGTTGAGAGGGTAAAAAGGTTTAAGCTCCTCAGCACCCACATCACCGAGGATCTTGTGGTCTGCACACACCAGCTGTGGTGAAAATGGCACAACAGCACCTCTTTCACCTCAGACAGCTGAGAAAATTTGGTAAGAGCCCCAAATCCAAAGAACTTTCTACAGGAGCACAATTGAGAGCATCCTGACTGGCTGCATCATTGACTGGTATGGGAAATGTAGTTCCCTTAATCGTAGGATTCTGCAGAGAGTAGTGTGGACAGTCCAGCATATCTGTAGTTGTGAATTTACCATGATTCAGGATATTTACAAAGACAGGTGTAAAAAAAAGGATCATTGGGGACCCAAGCATCTCAACCACAGTCTATTCCAGCTGCTACCATCCGGGAAACAGTACCACAGCATAACAGCCAGAACCAACAGGCTCTGGGACAGCTTCGTCCACCAGGCCATCAGACTGCTGAACTCACGCTGAGTTGAGTGTAATTCTATGTTACGTTAACTCTTCTATTTAGCATAAATTATTATAAATTACTATAATTGCACATTGCACACTTAGACACAAAATGTAAAGATTTTTACTCCGCATCTATGTGAAGGATGTAAGAAATAAAGTCAATTCATTTCATGGAGAAGCTTAATTAATTCATATGTTTTGGACTTGTCTAAATCTTGAAAAATATTGGAAGGAAGTTTCTCAAACTTTTTCCTTACTTTTTAATGTCAATTTTAAGCCTAACCCTTTGACGGCCCTATTCGATATTGTTGCAGGACAAGATATTAAGCTGAAGGCATCTGATTTACATATTTTGACCTTTAATTCTCTTTAGCTAGGAGGACACTTTTGTTTAAATGGAAAGATCTTTTTCCTCCTACTCATGTTCAGTGGTTATGCAACATTACGTCATGTTTAGATTTAGAGAAGATTCGTTGTTCAATTTCTGAATCTCGTCAAGACTTTCAAACATCGTGGGGACCTTTACTAAATTATTTTCAAAACCTTCAATTCGTTGTTTAAACTCAGATGTTGGCTATTATTGATTTTTATTATATGAGAAGGTATTTTACCTTCCTTTCTCCTTAATGAACAGCTTCGGTCTTGGTAGGGGTTAGACTTTTTTGTAATAAATTAATTTAGTTCAATATAACTATTGATTAACTTACATGGATATGGGGTAATGAGATTGCTATTATGAACAGATATAATGTAATTGGTAGTTTTTTTTATCTTTCTTGGCCTTTTATATACACTTTCAATATTGGAAAAGAAAGAATTCAATTCAATTCACCATGGTCCTGAGGAACATTATTTTGTTGGTTTGTACAGGTGTTGGCACATGGCCTAGGGGGCAAGGCATCAGACTAGTAACCTGAAGGTCACTGGTTCGAGCCTCAGCTGAGGCAGCGTGTTTGTGTCCTTGAGGAAGGCACTTAACAACAGATCGCTCTGTGACATCACCGGTGCCAAGCTGTATGGGTCCTAGTGCCCTTCCGTCGGTGGCGTGGAGAGCGGAAGGCCTGCAGCTTGGGCAACTGCCAGTCTCCCATACAAGCCCTGGAAACTCCAGGTGCAGATCCACGGTCTCTCGAGACCAACTGATGCTACCATCACATACAGTATGTATCGTGGGTGACCGTGGTCCGGAGGGACGTTGTTTCATTGGGATGTATATATGTATTGTGGGTGACCGTGGTCCGGAGGAACGTTGTTTCGTTGGGTTGTATATATGTATTGTGAGTGACCGTGGTCCAGAGGAGCGTTGTTTCGTTGGGTTGTATATATGTATTGTGAGTGACCGTGGTCCAGAGGAACGTTGTTTCGTTGGGTTGTATATATGTATCGTGGGTGACCATGGTCCGGAGGAACATTGTTTCGTTGGGTTGTATATATATATTGTGAGTGACCGTGGTCTGGAGGAACATTGTTTCGTTGGGTTGTATATATGTATTGTGGGTGACCGTGGTCCGGAGGAACATTGTTTCGTTGTGTTGTATATATGTATCGTGGGTGACCATGGTCCGGAGGAACATTGTTTCGTTGGATTGTATATATGTATCGTGGGTGACCGTGGTCCAGAGGAACATTGTTTCGTTGGGTTGTATATATGTATTGTGAGTGACCGTGGTCCAGAGGAACATTGTTTCGTTGGGTTGTATATATGTATTGTGGGTGACCGTGGTCCAGGGGAGCGTTGTTTAGTTGGGTTGTATATATGTATTGTGAGTGACCGTGGTCCAGAGGAACGTTGTTTCGTTGGGTTGTATATATGTATTGTGGGTGACCGTGGTCCAGAGGAACATTGTTTCGTTGGGTTGTATATATGTATTGTGAGTGACCGTGGTCCAGAGGAACATTGTTTCTTTGGGTTGTATATATGTATTGTGAGTGACCGTGGTCCGGAGGAACGTTGTTTCGTTGGGTTGTATATATGTATCGTGGGTGACCATGGTCCAGAGGAGCGTTGTTTCGTTGGGTTGTATATATGTATCGTGGGTGACCGTGGTCTGGAGGAACGTTGTTTCATTGGGTTGTATATATGTATCGTGGGTGACCGCGGTCCGGAGGGCACAGCCTTGGGCATTAATGCAAATGGTACATTTCACTGTGTGTTACACGTGTTCACAAGCTCGTGAAAAATAAAACCAAGCTTTTAATCAACACAATGCAAAGTCATAAAGATTATTGTTAAATTACCAGACTAAGTAAATAGTGCAAAGAAAGCGAATAATGAGGTAGTGTTTTGAAACCTGACAGCGGAGGGGAAGAAGCTGTTCCTGACTTGTTGAGTGTGTGTCTTCAGGCTCCTGTACCTCCTCCCTGATGGCAGAGGGGAAGAAGCTGTTCCTGAATCATTGAGTGTGTGTCTTCAGGCTCCTGTACCTCCTCCCTGATGGCAGAGGGGAAGAAGCTGTTCCTGAATCACTGAGTGTGTGTCTTCAGTCTCCTGTACCTCCTCCCTGATGATAACAATGAGAAGAGGGCATGTCGCGGATGCTGAGGGTTCTTAATGATGGATGCTGTATTCCTGAGGTATCACTGTTTGAAGATGTCCTCTGGTGAGACATAGCAAAAACAAGGTTAACTAACTGCTATATATCCCCCAAATGTGTAGGTGAGGGGTGGAATGTGGGGAGAGCTGCTGGGGCTGTGGGTCGAATAAAGTGGAATTTCAATTGGAGCAACGCACACAAGATGCTGGAAGGACTCAGCAGGCCAGACAGCTTCTGTGGAAAAGAGTAAACAATTGATGTTTCAACTGGGTCAGCAGAAATCAGTGGGCCAAATGGCCTTTTTCCTTGCTGTTGAACTCCATGAATTTCGTGTGCTGGAAATTACAGGGTTCTTGAACAGCCAGTAGGTAAAGAAGCATCTTCCTTGCTGGACTGCACCGGAGATTTGCTATGGGACCTGTCCTCCATGTTCCTTCTGAACGAAGAGGGGGGGAGGAGATGTGACAGGATCTAATGTTGATATTGTCCTTGGCTTTGAGCTATGGTCATAATGATATGTTTTGGTGTATGGATAGGATCTTGTATTGTATACTATTTATTTAATTTAGGGATACAACACGGAGCAGGCCCTACTGGCAGAACAACCCACCGATTTAACCGCAGTCTAATCACAGGACACTTTACAATGACCAATTAACCTAACTGGTACATCTTTGGTCTGTGGGAGGGAACTGGAGCACCCGGAGGAAACCCACACTCTCATAAGAAGAACGTACAAACTTGCTTACAGAGGGCATTGGAATTGAGCTCTGAACTCTGACACCCTGAACTGTAATAGTGCTGGCCACTATGCCAGCATGGTGCTGCTCTGCCCTTTCTCTGTAACTGTTGCACTTTACTCTGTGTTTTCCCTCGTTCTACCTCGGTGTGCTGCGTAATGATCTGATCTGAATGAACAGTGTGCAAAGCTGTATCTCTGTACATGTGACAATAATCAACCAAAAACACAAGAGATTCTGCAAATCCAGAGCAATAGAGACAAAATGCTGGAGGAACGCAGCAGGTCAGGCAGCATCTGTGGAAATGAACAAGCAGTTGATGTTTCAAGCCGCGATCCTTCCTTGGGACAAAATCAATACCAATAAACCATCAACCATCAGGCTCTAGAGCAAGAGGGGATGGATAACTTCACTCATCCCATCACGGAAATGTTCCCACAACCTATGGACTCACTTTCACCTTTTGTTCTTGATATTTATTGTTTTTCATTTGTTATTTAAAAAAATCTTTTTGTATTTGTACAGTTTATTGCCTTTTGTCACTAGTTACTTGTCTATCCTGTTGGTGCAGTCTTTCATTGATTCTATTGTGTTTCTTTGTACTTATGTTGAATGCCTGCAAGAAAATGAATCTTTGGGTTGTATGTGGTGTCGTAAAACACACTCCTTTAATCAAGCCTTCACCTCCCTGTACTCCTTACAATGTGTGCAGGTTTCACCATCAACAATGTGCTATCTAAATGTCAAAGTTCAAAGTAAGTTTATTAAATGTCACTATACACAACCCCAAGGTTCATTTTCTTGTGGGCATTCACAGGAAAATAAAGAAATACAGCAGAATTTATAAAGAGGTATGCACTAATAAAGACTGACAAATGGCCATTGTGCAGAAGACAAATTGTACAAATAAAAATAATACTGAAAACAAGAATTGTAAATTGTGAATCTGCAGATGACTGTTGAGGTGAGTGAAGTTATCCACTCTGGTTCAGAAGCTTGATGGTTAAAGGGTAGTAACTGTTCCTGAACCTGGTGGTGTGGGTCCCAAGGTTTCTATACCTCCTTCCTGATGGTAGGAGTGAGAGGAGGTGGTGGGAGTCTTCGATACATCTTTCCTGTCCCAGTGAATGTGCTCGGTGGTGAGGAGGGCTTTGCCTGTGATGGACTGGGCTGTGTCCACCACCTTGTGCAGACGGTAGATGTGGCTTGTTATTGATGCTCTTCTTTCCAAAACTATCTTCTAGCAGATCAAGCTTTGATCTGAGTAAACACAGGGGAGTCTGCAGATGCTGGAGGAACTCAGTGGGTCAGGCAGCATCTATGGAAAGGAAAAAAATGGTCAGTGTGCAGGCCGAAACCTTTCATCAGGACCTGAAGAGAGTCTTGGCTGGAAACCAACGTTTATTCATTTTGTGAAATGCTGTCTGATCTGAATAATGAATCTTGCATGGCGTTTTTTTTCCCCCATGTGAAGGATTTCTGCTTAGCTGAAACCATGTAGTGCAGTTTGGGCTGTTTTACGCTGAGTCACCACGGCATATACTTAGTGCAGTAACCCAATCTCAGCTGCGTTCCGCTGCCCTCCAACAGGCATTTCCCATTAGTGTGTGCTGTCTGACAGTCTGAACTTGTGTTCACACTCAGCCCGTGTTTATCACCCTGGGCATCGTCTGCCCCTCTGGGTCTGTTTAGACAAGGTAATGATGTAATGGGCGCAGCCCAGTGAAAGGGCCAACGCCGTATCCCAGGGAGACGATGCTGGGCCTCAATCCCATACTCCAGCCTCAGCTCGCTGCTGCCATTGGGCAGGAGGGGCAGGAGCCTCAGGGCTCACAGCACAGATTCAGGAACGGTTATTACCCTCAGCCATCATCCTCTTGAACCAGAGGGGATAACTTCACTCAACATCACTCACCCCGACATGGAACTGTTCTCACAACCTATGAACTCACTTTCAAGGACTCTTCATCTCATGTTCTTGTGTACTTTAAAAAAAAGTAAATTGTGGTAAACTATCACCATGAACAATGAAGAGGTGAGTGAATGATTCAAAGAAGACAAGCCAAGCAGATGGCTTCTTCAGCAGCAAAAGCTAGGCCCCAAAACAAATTACTGGGTGGCATATTCTAGGCCTGGAACGATTTGCTTCAGTGGAGCCAGATCTGATGCACAAGCCGCTGCTCGGACAATTTAATGCTGGCCCAGATAGACTGGGGGCTCCTCTCTCTCTGACACTGGGACTGTGAGACTGCCCCTGCTTTGTGTCTGTGAAATCTGTGATGATTTGCCCCGCTGATATGATGAACTGAATACCAAGGCTTTAGGCCTTCTCTGAGGATTCGGATCTAAGGACTCAAGTTGGTTGGAACGCTGTTGTTGTTTGCATGTTTTGTTTTTTTTCCTCTTTCTCTATGGGCACTGGCAGTTGGTATTTATTTTTTTAATTGGGTTCTTTCAGGCTTCTTGCTTTGTGGGTGCCTGTAAGCAGACAAATCTCAAGGTTGTATAATTTATGCATTCTTTGATGATAAATGTACTTAGAATCTTGAATCTTAATATTTATTTAATTATTATTAGTAGCATTTTTTCTTTTGTATTTTGCACACTGGTTGTTTGCCTATCCTATTGGGTGCAGTCTTTCATTGATTCTATTGTGTTCCTTTGTATTTGGTGTGAATACCCACAAGAAAATGAATCAGGGTTATATATGGTGACATTATTATTGATAATAAACTTACTCTGGACTTTTTAGCAGAGGGGTGGACAATTCTGTTATTGGATCTTGACCCTCTCTCTTCCATATATGTAACCCCACTATCCCTCCATTCCTCCTCTCTCTATCCCTCCATTCCTCCTCTCTCTATCCCTCCATTCCTCCTCTCTCTATCCCTCTCAGGTTCAAGCTCAGTTTATTTTCATTCAACAGCACACAAGTACACCGCCAAAAAAAAACATTTCTTTGGACTAAA
Source organism: Hypanus sabinus (assembly GCF_030144855.1). Classification (NCBI taxonomy): domain Eukaryota; kingdom Metazoa; phylum Chordata; class Chondrichthyes; order Myliobatiformes; family Dasyatidae; genus Hypanus; species Hypanus sabinus. Next base: position 177,885,397 of record NC_082712.1, on the reverse strand, counting down.
GTGCACAACACAATACCCATGACTCACACCCAACGCGTAAAGTAATATTACCACAAATAAATTAACAAGTAATAAGGTGCTTTACGAGACAAGTTAAAAAGTAAACAGTATAACGCTACTGGTGATTCATTCATGATGAGACCTGGGTGGTGGCGGAGAGTTCCGTAATCTCACAGCCTGGGGGAAGAAGCTGTTTCTCATCCTAACAGTCCTTGTCCTAATGCTATGGTACCTCCTGCATGATGGTAGGGGGTCAAAGAGATTGCTGGATAGATGGGAGGGATCATTGACTAAGCTAAAGGCCCTCTCCTTACTCTATCCTGCCCTCCCTCTTTCTCTCTATCCTGCTCCCTCCATATTGTATCCCTATCCCTCCATACCTCCCTCTTTCTTGCTCACTCCAGATCTGTATCCCATAAGATATAGGAGCAGAATTAGGCCATTCAGCCCATCAAGTCTGCTCTGCCATTCCATCATGTCTGATTTAGTATCCCTCTCCATCCCATTCTCCTGCCTTCTCCCCAAAACCTTTGATGCCCTGACTAATCAAGAACCTATCAATCTCTGCTTTAAATATACCCACAGACTTGGCCTCCACATCCATCTAAGCAATGAATTCCACAGATTCACCACCCTCTGGCTAAAGAAACTCCTTCTCATCTCTGTTCTAAATGGATGTCCCTCTATTCCTAGACTCCCTTCCGATCCCTCACTCCCACTATCCTTCTCCTTCCATATTTCTATGCCTCTCAGTCCCACCATCCCCCTCCCTCGTCTCTGTCTCCCTCCACATTCCGCACCCCCCTCCCCCAAACCGGTCACGACGGCACTGAGCTGCCATCTCTGTCGAGGTTATGAATCAGAATTAGGTTTAATATCACTGGCACTTGTCATGAAATGCGTTGTTTTATGGCAGCAGTATGTTACAATATGTAATAAAAATGCTTTAAATTGCAATTAGAAAAAGAGTACATGAAAGTTAATTGAATAAGTGCAAATAGTAGTGAGGTGGTGTGCTTGGGTTCATTGTCCATTCAGAAATCTGTTGGTGGAGGGGAAGAAGCTGTTCCTGAAACATTGAGTGTGAATCTTCAGGCTCCTGTATCTCCTCCCTGATGGTAACAATGACAAGAGGGCATGTCCTAGGTAATGGCAACGATGGATGGTGCTTGTTTGAGGCATTGCCTTTTGAAGATGTCCTCGATGCCGGGGAGGCTGGTGCCCATGGTGGAACTGACTGAGTTTACAACTTCCTGCAGCTTTTTCTGATCCTGTGCAGTGGACCCTCCACACCAGACAGTGATGTAACCAGTTAGAATGCTCTCCACAGTAGAAATTTGTAGAAATTTTTGGTGACATAGAGAGTTTTTGGTGACATACAAAGTTTCCTTAGACTCCTAATGAAATGTAGCTGCTGTTGTGCCTTCTTTGTAATTGCATCAATACAATTAGGCCCAGTTTCATTCATCAGAAACGTTGACACCCAGGAACTTGAAACTGCCCACCCTCTCCACTGCCCATCCCTCGATGAAGACTGGTATGAGTTCCCTTGACTTCGCCTTCCTGAAGTCCATGACCAATACTCTTACTGACGTCGAGTGCAAAGTTGTTGCTGTGACACTTTTCAAGAAACTGAACTATCTCACTCCTGCACTACTCCTTGTGAACAGCTGAAATTCTGCAAACAATAGTTGTTATTGGCAACTTATAGATGGGATTTGAGCTGTCCCTTGCTGCACAGTTGAGAGGGTAGAGCAGTGGACTAAGCACAGTGTTGATCATCAGTGAGGTGGAGATGTTATTTTCGATCCGCACACTGTGGTCTCCTGGTGAGGAAATCAAGGATGCAATTGCAGAGGGAGGTACAGAGGCCCAGGTTTGGAGCTTGTTGATTCTGATTGCATTGATTGCTGTGCTGTATCAAGTTGAAACTTAATTGTTCAGTAGGTTTGTGGGTATGATTTTGGAGATATAGAGGAGTAGGGACTGGGCTTGTCTTGCTTCGTTCTTTAGTTGCTTGCTGTGTTGGTGCTGAAATGTTTGGTGACACTTGCGGGCTGCCCCCAGCACGTCCTTAGATTGTTAAGACAAGTAATCAACTTCACTCTATGTTTCAATGTACACATGGTAGATAAATGAATCTGGTATTTGGTTTATTGTTTTCTCCCTCTGCGCGCCTATTCCTTCCTGTCCTTCCCTGCCTCTACTTCCCTCTGTATCCTCTCCTTCACTGCATCCTTCCCATTTAAATACTTGGACAGGTACATGGTGGAATGGAAATGGAAATGGCAGGAAATTGGCACTAGCTGGGGGACTCAAAAACAGTTAATTTCCCCAAGCAGGAAGGCCGATCAGCACCTCCACCCACTAACCCACCCCTCCACACCCCCAACCACCACTACTTTATCATTTCTTGTCAGTCACCTTATGTACAGACACTCCTGTGCCAAGTGTCACTTTATGGACATACAATCTATCTTGTGTATTTATATTTATTGTTTGAAATTATTATTGCGTTCTTTATCTTATTGTGCTTTTTTTGTGTTGCTTCAGATCCAAAGTAACAATTACCTCATTTTCCTTTACACTTATGTACTGGAAATTACATTACACAATCTTGAATCTTAAACCTCTTGACTGTTTGACATAATCTGTTTGGATGGTAATCTTGAACCATGGTTGAAATGGACAGGTTAGTCTAAAGATCCTGTATCTGTGCTCTAAATACAAATCAAGACTGTAATTGCTGACAAAGGTGCATTTGCTAATTACTGACTTGAAGGGGGTGATTACTTGCACAATCAATTATTTTGTGTTTTATATTAGTAATTAATTTAGATCACTTTGTAGAGATTTGTTTTCACTTTGACATGGAAGATTCTTTTCCTGTTGATCAGTGTCAAAAAGCCAAATTAAATCCACTGTGATTCAATGTTGTAAAACAATAAAACATGAAAACTTACAAGGGAGGTGAATTCTTTTATAGGCACTGTAGGTTTTGAGCTGGTGTTTTAAAGTGTTGACTGAGTTTGCATCCCCTATAGTTTCAGGTATTGAATTCCACAGTTTAGGAGCAAAGTTCAAAAAAGCTAACCTGCCAATTATCTTTCAAAGGAGGTTGTTTAATTTGAAGAGACTGGCGGAAGAAGACCTGAGAGTTTGTGCAGGATTATAAAACGATTATAACACCACAGCAAGGGAGAAGCTGTAAACTTTCTAAACAGTATTTCCCCTCGCTGTCTAAAGATAAAGATGAAAGATTAGCTTTGTTTGTCAGGTACATTGAAACAGTGAAGTGCTTATTTGTGTCAATGACCAACACAGTCCGAGGATGTACTGGGGACAGTCCAGAAGTGGCACCATGCTTCTGGCATGGCTGCAGCTCACTAACCCTAACCTGTACGTCTTTGGACTGTGAGAGGAAACCAACACAATCCCAGGGAGAAAGTACAAACTCCTTACGGAGATCAGTGGGAATTGAACCAAGATTGCTGACACTGAAGTCAAGTCACTTTTTATTGTCATTTCGACCATAACTGCTGGTACAGTACACAGTGAAAACGAGACAATGTTTTTCAGGACCATAGTGCTACATGAACAATACAAAAACTACACTGAACTACATAAACCAACACAAAAACTACACCAGACTACAGACCTACCCAGGACTGCATAAAGTACACAGAACAGTGCAGGCTTTACAATCAATAATAAACAAGACAATAGGCACAGCAGAGGGCAGTAAGTTGGTAGTCCGATGGCTTGTGGGGGGGGGGAAATCTGTTACATAAACAGCTGAATGGCGGCGTCCGGGATCCCGTCCGTTTCTGTACTCCTGCCGATTATTTTGTTGCCATTTTGTTTCACCAAGTGTTTTATTGCTGTAAAGCAATATGGCAGCCTCTATGCATTTGTGCTGCCAATCCTTCCTTGAAGGCTTGACTGTTTTTTTAAAATTTCCTCAACCTTCCTCATATTGGTCTCTCTAGCTGTCCACAGCAAGTGCAGGGGCTCAAGTCTGGCCAGTGGTCACCAACTCTAGTTGTCAGTAATGGGGATGCAATGGTGAACACCAGAGACTTCACATTGCATGGGCTTCCACCAGGAAGATGCATGATGGAACCTGCCCCTGTAAGAGCCAGGAGAGCAGGCCGACTGCTGAATTTATAGTCAGTAAGCCGGAAAGATGTGGAGACTTTGGAGGTTCACCAGATTTTGCCTGGATTAGAGGGCAAACTGGGGTTGTTTTCCCTGGAGTGGCAGAGGGGAGATCTGATCGAAGTTTAGAAGATTTAAATCAGCTAGAGCCTTTTTCCCAGGGGTGAAATGTCTAATACCAGAGAGAATGCATTTAATGTGGGGGGGGGGGAGAGTTCAAAGGAGATGTGAGGGGCAAGTTTTTTACACAATAGTGGTGAGTGCCTGTGGTGATGGTAGGGTCAGATAAGATAAAGGCATATTGGAAGCTCTTAGAAACAGAATCAGAATCAGGTTTAATATTAGATTAGATTCAACTTTATTGTCATTGTGCCGAGTACAGATACAAAACCAATGAAATGCAATTAGCATCTAACCAGAAATGCGAAAGAATAGTCTTATTTACAAAATAACTGTGAATAAAAACTAAGTGCTACAGCACACAAATATAAAAGTACTGAGACAGTACAATATGGGTGCAATACTGCCTAGTGCTGTGATGTGAGGTTCAGCAGGGTCACAGCCTCAGGGTGGAAGCTCTTCCTGTGCCTGCTGGTGCGGGAGCGGAGGCTCCTGTAGTGCCTACCGGATGGGAGGAGAGTAAAAAGTCCATGGTTAGGGTGAGATGCATCCTTTATAATGCTTTTCATCCTGCTCAGGCAGCGTTTATGGTAAATGTTCTCAATATCACTGGCATATATTGTGAAATTTGTTGTTGATGTATGGGAATGGGGAATGGGGATGTTGTGCCGGAATGGGGGATGTTGTGCCAGAACGGGGGACAGGGACGATGTGCGGGGAGAGAGAACGGATGTCATTAGTGACAACTACTCCCTCTCGGCCTGAAGCATTGCTGGTCGATTCCAGTCCATAGATGCTGCTTGACCTGCTGAGTTCTTCCAGGTGTTGCTGTGGATTTCCAAATTCTGCAAAATCTCTGAATTAGTTTCTTTCCGCATGATGGACTGAAAGGCCTTTCCTATGTCAATCAGAATCAGTTTAATATCTCTGGCACATGTAGTGAAATTTGTTGTTTTGCCGCTGCAGTAAATTGCAATACATCATAAGAAAAAAACCCTATAAATTACAGTAAGTATATTTATTTAAAAGATTTAAAATATTTGCAGAGAGAAAGAAAAAAAAATTATTGAGGTAGTGTTCATGGATTCATTGTCCATTCAAAAATCTGATGGTGGAGGGGAAGAAGCTGTTCCTGAATTATTAAGTGAGCACCTTCGGTCTCCTGCACTATGTTCTTGATGGTAGCAATGAGAAGAGGGCATTCTCTGGGTGATGGGGGTCCTTCGAGTCAGAATGACAGATGTCAGCTCTTTGAAGGATTGCCTTTAGAACGTGTCCTCAATGCTGGGAAGGCTAGTGCCCCTGATGGAGCTGACTGACTTTACAACTTTCTGCAGCTTTTTCCAGTCCAGGGCAGAGACCATTCGGCCCATTGTTTTGATTCTAGCCATGAAGAGTATCAGAACAACCCCACCTCCTCATCCTTCTGCAGAAGGATTTAAATCTGTGTTCTCTTCTCACAGTCTCTTCTATTTAGGGAAAAGGGTCCCTCCTCTCCACCCTGACGGGTTCTCTCATTGTCCACTTAGAATGGAGATGAGGAATTGCTTTAGTCAGAGAGTGGTGAATCTGTAGAATTTGTTGCCACAGGCAGCTGTGGAAGCCAAATTATTGAGTATATTTAAGGCAGAGGTTGATAGAAGGCGGGAGATTGGACCTGAGGAAAATTGGATCAGCCATGATGAAATGGCAGAGCAGACTTGATGGGCCAAATGGCCTAATTCTGCTCCTATATCTTATGGTCATTTCCTGGACCTCAGTTAAATGTCCCCTTCACTCTTTCCCATTCCACAGAAGACAGCTCCAGTTTGGACAGTCTTTCCTTATGAGTACACTCGTCCCCATCTTCGAGGAGCATCTCACAATTCCCTTCTGTCCCTTCGCCTCCCTCACCTCAGTGACCAGAACCCTACCCACGGATCCAGTCCTGACGAAGGGTCTCGGCCCGAAACGTTTCTCCCTATAGATGCTGCCTGACCTGCTGCGTTCCAACAGCATTTTGTGTGTGTTGATCCAGTCCCTGCCTCGTTCTGGCCCAGTGAGGCCTCCCTGCTCCCACACTCTGTGCCGTGACCAGTAAATGCAGTTGCAGGGCTGAAATGGGATAATTAATCCCAGAGGCTGGCTCAGAATTCCTTCCAGAGTGACATCTTGTGCTGTGCTCATATCTATCGGCAGCATTCAGTTCGAGTTACTTGCTTCAGTGAGGAGTGGGGAGGGGCAGAGCAAGCAGGAGAGAGAGAGAGAGAGAGAGTGAGGAAGGAGGCCAGAGAAAGAGGGGGAAGGGCAGAGTGGGGGAGGGGAAAAAGGGGGAGAGAGAGTGCTGGGAGAGGGAGACCAGATACAGAGAAAGTGTGATGCAATTCCCAGTTCTCAGCCTGAGCCTTCTCTGCCTCATCTGGACACATGTCTCCCTCTGTCCACAGTGCTCCAAATTCCGGCCAAAGCCTTGGTTATTCTCTCTCAATTCAAGGGGGATATTAGAGGAAGGTTTTTCACTCAGAGAGTGGTTGGTGCGTGGAATGTACTGCCTGAGTCAGTGATGGAGGCAGATACACTAGTGAAGTTTAAGAGATTACTAGACGTATATGGAGGAATTTAAGGTGGGGGGGGGGGTTATATGGGAGGCAGGGTTTAAGGGTCGGCACAACATTGTGGGCCAAAGGGCCTGTACTGTGCTGTATTGTTCTATGGACATTGCATAGGCAGGAGTGATTAGTTTGGTTAGACTTTTCATTGGGTGAGCACAATATTGTGGGCTGAAGGGCCTGTTCCAGTGTTGTGCTGCGCTATGTTAGGTAACGTCAGAAGGATGGAAATTGAGACCCCTTCCCTTGAACTTCCCACCCCTTACCTTAAAGCCATGTCCTCTTGTACTGAGCAGTGGTGCCTTGGGGAAGAGGTTCTGGCTGTCCACTCTATCTATTCCTCTTAATATCTTGTATACCTCTATCATGTCTCCTCTCATCCTCCTCCTCTCCAAAGAGTAAAGTCCTAGCTCCCTTAATCTCTGATCATAATCCATACTCTCTAAACCAGGCAGCATCCTGGTAAATCTCCTCTGTACCCTTTCCAATGCTTCCACATCCGTCCTATAGTGAGGTGACCAGAACCGGACACAGTACTCCAAGTGTGGCCCAACCAGAGTTTTATAGAGCTGCATCATTACCCTGCGACTCTTAAACTCTATCCCTCGACTTATGAAAGCTAACACCCCATAAGCTTTCTTAACTACCCTATCTACCTGTAAGGCAACTTTCAGGCATCTGTGGACGTGTACCTCCATTCTCTGCACGTTCCTCATTCCTGCCTCTACCATCACTCCTGGCAATGCATCCCAGGCACCCAACAGTCTCTGTGTGTCTATAAAAAATAAATTGCCCCACACATCTCCTTTGACCTTTCCCCTCTCACCTTGAACACATGCTCTCCAATATAAGGGGTGCTTGGGGTATCAGTGTTCAATTCCAACATCATCTGTAAGGAGTTTGTCTATTCTCCCCATGGAGTCCGTGGGATTCCTCTGGGTGCTTCCGTCTCCTCCCACATCCCAAAGGTGTGTCAGTTAACAGGTTAACTGGTTATTGTAAACTGTCCTGTGATTAGGCTGGGGGTAAATATGTGTGTTGTTGGGTGGAGCAGCTCCTGCACGCTCTCCAAAGCCTCCAAATCCCTCCTGAAATGGGACAATTAGGGCTGATATCACCTCCCTAATTCTCCCATTTCAACCATTTCACTTCCAACCCCCATTCCTGCTTTGGCATGTCGGTCCTCTTCCGCAACAATGAAGTCACTCTCTGGTTGGAGAAACAACACCTCATATTCCATCGATGTAGCCTCCAACTTCTGATAATTTCCCCCTCCCTCTTCCATTCCCCACACTTCTCCTCACCTACCTACCAATTTCCCCTGGTGCTCTTCCTCCATCCCTTTCTCGTGGTCCACTCTCCTCTCCAATCAGATTTCTTCTTCCGCAGCCCTTTACCTTTTCCACCTGTCACCTCCCAGATGCTTACTTCATCCCCCCTCCCAAACCCATCTGGCTGCCACCTATCACCTACAAGGGAAAACCGACAAATATTGGAAAGGGTCTCGGCTTGAAGCGTCTGTTCATCTCCACAGACCTGCTGGGTTCCGCAGAATCTCTGGTGTTCGCTCATTTTAAACCTGTTCCCTTGAGTGTGGGACACCTGTACTCGGGGAGAACGCGTCTCGGTGCCGGGAGGACAGGCGCCTCCGGTTTATTCCGGCGAGTTTGTGGACACAGAGGGCGCCAGAGCAGTGACAAACACCAATCCCTGCCCAGTTGTGAAATTTGAGCTGACTAACGTGGCTCCGATATTAGTGACATCACCAAAAGTGATGTTCCAACTTGGAGCGGAGAGTGTACTGTCCAGTTGTGGGCTTGGGACTGTAAATGCTTCCTCCCCCACTCTGTCTGTCCGGCCCCCTGAAGATCCCGGGCAGGAATCGTCCCTGACGGGTCGCACAGGTAAGCGGCGGCCGGTATTTAACTCTGCACTCCGCAACAGGAAGTCTAAAAGTTTTTTTTTTGGGGGGGGGGGGATAAAAACTCTTTGGCAATTGAGTGAAGTGATTCGGTGCCGTGGGATATTTTTTACTGTCTTCGGTTCTGGGAACAAGCTTGTGCTTGCCCAGCGGGGGAGAGAGTTGTTGACCAGCGGAGCGTGGAGCGGCGGTTACCAGCTCACTCGCTTACCCATTGGTTATGGATTGGCGGTTGTTCATCGTTTGTCCGAGAATGTGATCTTCCACGCCGGCAAAGCTCTGGACAGGTGTAAAATTAGCCCTGGAAAGTTCCCTAGTGTTAGGAGAGTGATTGAGAGTGTACTGTGCTGCTGTTTTTAATCTTTTAAAAAGGCTCGCTCTCTTTCCTTTTGATCAGAGTCTGGACAACAAACAGAAATACACATCCAGTGAGCTCCTATCGACACGGCGCTCTAATCTGACCGGCCTGCGAAGGCACTTGTATTCCCATAGCACCTCACCCACTGACAGTTTCCCCCCCACTCTGGCCCGGTAGATTTAAGATTCAAAATTGTTTAATGGCATTTCCTGTACACAAGAGTGAAGGAGAACAAAATAATTGTTTATCTGGATCCGGTGCAGCACAAAAACGCAATTAGGTGAAGAGCACATTAAAAAAATATATAGATAGCTTATATCTGTAGATTGATTTTTTAACCCTCGGCACAGGAGGGGGGATTTGATCGAGGTATTTAAAATTTTGAGAGGGATAGATAGAGTTGACGTGAATAGGCTGTTTCCATTGAGAGTAGGGGAGATTCAAACGAGAGGACATGATTTGAGAGTTAGGGGGCAGAAGTTTAAGGGAAACACGAGGGGGTATTTCTTTACTCAGAGAGTGATAGCTGTGTGGAATGAGCTTCCTGTAGAAGTAGTAGAGGCCAGTTCAGTTGTGTCATTTAAGGTAAAATTGGATGGGTATATGGACAGGAAAGGAGTGGAGGGTTATGGGCTGAGTGCGGATAGGTGGGACTAGGTGAGATTAAGAGTTTGGCATGGACTAGGAGGGCCGAGATGGCCTGTTTCCGTGCTGTAATTGTTATATGGTTATATGGTTATATGGAGTGTCTACACAAGGTGACTGACAGGAAATGATAAGGTAGTGGTGTTTGGGGGTGTGGAGGGGTGGTTTAGTGGGTGGAGGTGTTGATCAGCCTCATTGCTTGGGGAAAGGAACTGTTTTGGAGTCTGGTGGTCCTGGTGTGGATGATCCTGATGGGAGTGGGACAAACAGACGGGTAGGGTAGTTTATGTGGTGCAGCTGTTGTATAAAACAAGGCAAAGTTAGCCACAGCAGTCTCTCTCAGAATTTTGAAACCTTGATCTGATAATCCACTTGTGTGAAGTCAGTTGACTGATTTGAATATTAATCTCCAGGAACAGGGGAGCGTGTTTCATCATAGTTGTATGGAAGAAACACTCTAACTGGCTGCATCACTGTCTGCTGTGGAGGGGCCACTGCACAGGACCGGAAAATGTGCAGAAAGTTGTAAACTCAGCCAGCTCCCCCATGGGTCCTAATCTCCCCACTATTGAGGACACCTTCAAAAGGCGATGCCTCAAGGGCTGCATCCATTATTAAACACTCTCGTTGCCTAGAACATGCCCTCTTCTCATTGTCATCATCAGGGAGGAGGTGCTGGAGCCTGAAGACACACACTCAACATTTGAGGAACAGCTTCTTCCCCTCTGCCGTCAGATTTCTGAATGCAAAATGAATCCATGAACACCACCCCACTTTTTTCCCCTCTTTTTGCACTATTAGTTTAACCTAATTTGTTTATATAGTACTGTGTAAATGGCTTCGGCACATATTTATCGAGGGTGCTTAAGACTTTTGCACAGTACCGTAGTAATTTTATGTATTGCAGTGTACTGCTGCTGCAAAAAAACAACTTTCATGACATATAGTATGTGAGTGATGAAAACCTGATTCTGATATGAGTCTGTATTGTGAACTGAGAGTGGGAAGGGGGCAGGGAAAGGGGAATCATGGTGGGAAAGGGGAAGAGAGAGGAGAGGGAACGGGAAGCACCAGAGTGACATTCTGTAATGAATACAATGACCTTGCCTGCCTGCGGTCAGGCAACCCCCCCCCCCCCACACCGTCTCTGGCACTCCTCTGCCACCTGTCTCACACCCCACCCACAGCACTGCACCCTCACCTTTGCCAACATCCTTTGCTCCTGCTAGATTTACAAACTCACTCTCCACTCCACATTGACACATACAGTACAGTGCACACTGTGCGCCAAAGACTTTTGCACAGTACTGTATATTTCATATTGTAGTTTATAGATTTTATTAGTATATATTGCATTGTACTGCTGCCGTAAAGCAAGAAGTTTCAGAACACATGCCAGTGACGTTAAACCTGGCTCTGATTCTGATTTTGTCATTTTTTGGTGACTGAAAAGACCATTCAGCCCATTGAGTTTACACTGAAATTCTGAGCAATCCCATCAGTCTTGTTCCCTGTAACCCCTTCTCTCAGCCCACCCAAATACCCCCGATTCCCCAACCACGCATGTACATACAGGGTAGTTTACAGTAGTCACTGACCCACATGTGTTTGGGATGTGGGAGGGAAAGGTATCTAAGGTAGGATATGTTAGCATTGGAGATGGTCCAGAGGAGGTTTCATGAGATTGATCCCAGAAATGAAAGGGTTAATATGTGAGGAGTGTTTGAATGTTCTGGGCCTGGACTTGCTGGATTTTAGAAGGACGAGGGGGGATTTCATTGAAACCTATTGAATAATGAAAGGCCTGGATGTTTACCTTTGTGGGCGAGTCTAGAACCAAAAGGCACACACTGTCTCAGAACACAAGGATGTCCCTTTAGAATCAGAATCAGGTATCACCGGCATGTATCGTGAACTTTGTTAATTTAGTTGCAGTTCAATATCGAAAGAAAATACATAATGTGTGTACATACAGAATCTCAAATAGGTTAAAAATAGTGCAAAAACAGAAATAGTATATATTTTTATATAAAAGTGAGGTAGTGTTTGTGGGTTCAATGTCCATTTAGGAATTGGATGGCAGACGGGAAGAAGCTGTTCCTGAGTCGCTGAGTGTGTGCCTTCAGGCTCCTGTACCTCCTACGTGATGGTAACAGTGAGGAGAGGGCATGTCCTGGGTAATGGGGGGTCCTTAATGATGGATGCTAACTTTTTGAAGGTGTTCGCGATGCTGTGTTGGCTAGTGTCGGTGACCGAGCTGGCTGAGCGTCTGATCCTGTGCAGTGACCCCTCCAGACCAGACGGTGATGTAACCAGTCACAATTCTCCCCATGGTACACCTGTAGAAATTTGCTAGAGTCCATGGTGACATCCCAAATCTCCACAAACTCCGAATGAAATATAGCCACTGATGTGCTGCCTTTGTGTTTATGAGGTGAGGGTCCTGATTTTAGCAAAGCATGGAAAACACAGCAGTACTCCCTCACCCCAGCGTTGTGATCACCATTCCAAGCTGCATAGTGTAAGTGAACATGATTGGGCAGTGGATCCCAGAGCAGTAAACCTGGCCAATGATAAAAATAAATCTAATTTGTTTATTACTGTCACGTATACCAAGGCTCAGTGAAAAACTTTGCCTCTGTCATTCAGTCAGTAAAGGGAAAGATCCAAGAGATTGCAGAAAAAAGTGTTGCAGTTACAGACAAAGCGTCAAAGCAACACATACCACATGCTGGAGGAGCTCAGAATGTCAGGCAACACTTTTCAAAATGAATAACAGTTGACGTTTTGGTCCTGATGAAGGGTATCACCTCGAAATGCCATCCGTTTATTCATACAATAAGATAAAGAACACAATAATAATAAAAAATCACAATAAAAATAACTATACAAGATACCTCATATTCTGAGGGCAGCCTCCAACCTGATGGCATGAATATCAGTTTCTCCTTACGGTTAAAAAAAAGTTTCCTTCCTATTCCCTCTTCTGCTCCCCACTCTGGCCTTTTACTTCTTTTCACCTGCCTATCACCTCCCTCTGGGTTCCCTCCTTCGCTTTCTCCTGTGGTCCCCTCTCCTCTCCTCTCCTATCAGATTGCTTCCTCTCTAGCCCTTTACCTTTCCTACCCATCTGGATTCACCCATCACCTTCTTGTTATCGTCCTTCCTCTTCCCCACCACCTTTTTATTCTGGCATCTTTCCCCTTCGTTTTCAGTCCTGATGAAGGATCTCAGCCCAAAATGCCGACTTCCTATTCATTTCCACAGATGCTCCCCGCCCTGCTGAGTTCCTCCAGCATGTTGTGTGTACATAGATTGATTGTATGCCCATAAAGTGACACTAGGCTGTACATGAGGAGACTGATGGGAAATAATAAAGCAGTGGTGTTATTGGATGAAGGTGTTGATCAGCCTTACTGCTTGGGGAAAAGAACTGTTTTTGAGTCTAATGGTCCTGGTGGGGATGCTATGTAGCCTCCTCCCTGATGGGAGTGGGATAAACAGTCCATGGGCAGGGTGGGTGGGATCCTTCATGAGGTTACTGGCCTTGGTGTCCAATGCCCTTGATAGAAGATAGACTGGTGCTGGTGATGGGTTGCAGGCAGATAATGGGTTAACAAGGTAGACAGTGAGGTTAAGAGTCCATTTTCTTGAACTAGGAGACTGTTGAGAAGCAGTGCTTGAAGCTGTTTTGAGCCCGCCAGTTTGTGCTTTCAGGCTTTTTGCTCTTCTTGCTGTTATTTTCTTGTTGTGTTTTGTTGTGTCCTCTGTTGTTCTGGTGTCAGAATGTGTGGTGACACTTTGGCACATCCTTGGGTTGTGATGGTTGTTAATGCAAACGATGTGTTTCACTGTATGTTTCAATGTCCATGTGATAAATAAATCATAATCAGAATCTTCTGCCGGAAGGGAGAGGGGAGAAGAGAAAATGTTCATAGTATTTGATTATGCTAGCTACTTTACTGAGGCAATGGAAAATGTAGACAGAGCCCATGGAGGGGAGGGGAGGCTGGTTTCTGGGATGAGCTGAGCTGTGTCCTTGCGGTTATGGGCCATACCAAGCCACAGTGATTCTGGATCGGATACTTGCTATGGAGTACTGATTCATGACTTGTGATCAAAGGCGATGAAATTTCAAAGTGGTTTTCGCTAGATGTAAATGCTTTGGAATGTGTATAAATTATGCTCTTTATAAAGTTTAAATTGCTGTTGTTAATGGTTAGGGCAGTTTCCTGAGATCATTTACACAACTCATGCAGATCTTTGATTCTTTAATCAGTTTGGGGTGTCTGGATGTGAGGGAGCGCTGAGGAAGCAGTTAAGGGGCCAAAGGAAATGGCTGTGTAATGAGCCTCCGTCGGTTGAAGTGATGTAATAACTGCTTTAATACTCTGGAGAGCAGCCGAGGGTTCTCGACCAAATTCAAAAGAAAATATTAATGAATTGGCAATGTTCCCAGCTACCCAGGCTGCTGGGATATTGCAAGGTACTCAGGTTAAACTTGGCAAGTTCAGGAATGCCTGGGGCCGTTCAAAGATTCAACAGATCCCCAGGTGCAAAGCTGATTAAAGTTTAGATTTATTTGTTATGTACATCAAAACATGCGTCGTTTGCATCAACAGTCAAAACACACTGAGGATGTGTTGGGAGCTTCCACCACCAACATAGTATGCCTACAATTTACTAATCACAACCCGTACGTCTTTGGAATGTGGGAGATAACCGGATCGCTTGGAGAAACTGGGAGAATGTACCAACTCCCGACAGAGAGCATCGGGCTTGAGCCTGGGTTGCTGAGGCTCTAAAGCGTTATATTGACCACGACACTGCCATAATGCTCAGGTTTCTGCATGACCTCGTATTGGAATCAAGTGTATGATGCTGTGCTGGTGGGCAAGGGGGAAGCTACCGCTCACCAACCTGCGTTGTCCCTTCAAGATTGTCTAATGCCATTTCCAGTACACAAGTGTATCAAGGCCTCTGTTGGTCAGAATAAGCCATGGATGTTGCATCCTTGCTGTTTGGATACGCAAGCCAGGGCAGTATGATATGGAGAGCAAGCTCCCCCCACCATCTCCTCGCATCTGATGAAGAAAATGATAGTCTGGCACCAACATGGGCACGAGTTGCCGGTCTGCACTGAACTCAATGTGGGACTGCCAAAGGGACCCCAGCTCTGGACTTTTCCCTCGGGGTTTACTCCTGAAGCCTTCTCCCTGAGTGGGTACAGCCACAAGGCAGCGGAGGTTTGAGATCAGAGTTTTCCTTCTCCTCGATGAGCTGCCAACCACGGCTGATGAGCCCCATCTGTCCGAAGCAACTGGTTTGAAGGCACCGGTAACCCGCCTTTGCCTCTTCTTCTGTCCATGGAAGTGGTGCCACCAGACTTAGTAGCCAAGCCACGGGTGAAGGCCAGGAGCTGGACTTGGTTGTCAGAGGCTATTTGAGACGCACACCATTGGGAGCATTTAATAGGTAGTGGGAGCTCGTCCCCAATACAACCATCCTTGCCCCCCCACCCCCAACCCCATCCTGCAATGACAAACTTAAGGAATCAATATACAAGTGCATTGGAGAATTCTTCTGATCTGATGCAGCATTTTTTTTAAAAAAGAGGAAAAAATAACAGAAATAATCAGGAAAGCTCAGCTATGCTTCTACCTTCTGAGGAGGCTGAAGGCAGCTGGACTTTGCACATCTGGATTCACGTTGTTCTGCATTCATTTTTCAAAGTACATTTATTATCAAAGTATGTGTACTACATACAACCTGAAGATTTGTCTCCTTACAGACAGCCACAAAACAAAGAACCCCAGTAGAACCCATTAAAGAGGAGCATTAAACGTCCAATATGCAGGAAATAGAAATAAATCGTGCAAACAGATAAAGTAAGCAAATAACATTCAGAACTGAAGTTCACGAGAGTGAGTTCACAGGCGATCCAGAAGCCCGTTAGTTGCAGGTCGCAGCCTCAGTTCAGCGCAGAGACGTGTAAACTTCACCGGCCCCTCCTTCGCCTCTGGCTGTGTCACCCTGGCCTGGCGTTTAAATCGGTCAAACAGCACATTGTTCCTCTCTCTTTGGCCTGGCCCTGCCTCTTGCATACACTCTTGGACCCAGGACAGAGAGCGAGGAACAACCTAAGGGTTTAAAAAGATTTTGCAGAAGCGGGAACTCTTCCCCATAATGCCTCCCTCCAATGTCACTCCCTGGTTTTGACCAAAGGACTGATCACCGCATCGCCGTTCGTGGGCTTTTACTGGGCACTTGTGTCTCAGGGTGGTGACTGCCCTCCCACAGGGTGCCTGGGAGTCACATGCAAGTGGAAGTTGATCCTTCGTCTGGAGCTAACTGAATAGGCAGATATTAATTAAGGTGAGAACCAGTCTTAAGTTCTTAATGTTGATTGTAAATTGCAGACTGTATATTGAAGTTAAAAGCATTCCTTTGCACCGTCTGCAGAGCACAGACTAAGAGATATAGTTTGCAAAATGGTAACCGTGAGAGGTTCACATTAGATTCAGTCAGACATTAAGACAATGGGGTTGTGATAATCAGCCTGCAGCAATCCAGGCATTATCAGCTAAGTTATTTGCGCGATTGTGACTGAGTTCAATGTGTCAGGCTAGACTGATGTTGTCACTTAGCAGATTAAACATAGTCATAGGGGTGACGGAGTGGAGATACGTCTCTACCAAAGGAGGTGTAAGGTGCTGCTTCCCTCCACTAACTTGCAGGTCACCCTTGGGCAAGGTGTAGCACCTGCTTAGCCCCCACTGTGATCAGGGTCACATGAAGCCATGGGAGCGGGTGGTGGATGGTCGTATGAGCAGCTGGTGCATAATCACATGTGACCACTGACACCAGGCAGACAATCTCTGAAGAGTACTGATAACGGCTGGGGTCACCTGCCTTGTAAAGACACTGCCCAGAAGAAGGTAATGGAAAACCACTTCTTTGCCAAGAACAATCATGGTCACAGACATGATCGCTGATATCGTACAACACGGTACATAATGATAATGATGGTGATTGTGAGGTTGGAGAGTCAGCTCACGTAGAATTAATCTTGGCTGTCTTCAAGAATTTTTAGACAATCTGTGTGAATTAGTTTGTTCCAGCAGGGGTGTTTGAACATTCAGAGCAGTTTGTAATTCAAACCAAGTATTGTCAGCCCAAAGTATTGAAGTAAATGATGTCATTGAATTGGTTTAGAATCACCTATTGATCTTGAGGATCTAAAAACAGGATTTACGAGGCTCTACCGCGAGTGTCTCGAGGAGAACTCTCCTCGTGGCGATGAACATAGGCTTGTATCTCACCATATCCTGTGTCTCTCCGGTGTCTTTGATCACAGCTACAACAGAGTTTGTGACTGTTTACTCTGTCATTGCTCTATGGATTATTTATGCATATTACTGTCATTTACTGTTCTACTGCCAAACAACAAATCTCATAATGTATGTCAGTGTTAATAAACCTGATGTTGATTCTGACTGTGGGCGACAGACTGTACGGATGGCATTGAGGTTGAGGGGTATTGATGCTGGGGAGAGGAATGAGGAACGCCCTGCCCTTGCCTTTCTCATTGTGCTGTACAAACCATTGGTGAAACTGCACTTGGAACATTGTACACAGTTGGTAGAACATAGAACTTTATAGCACAATTCAGGCTCTTCGGCCCATAATGTTGTGCTGACCTTTTAACCTACCCTAAGATCAATCTAGCCCTCCCCTCCCAAATAACCCTCCTTTATTCTCCCATTATCCATGTGCCTGTCTTAAGAGTCACTTAAGTTTCTCTTGTGTATCTGCCTCTATCACTGCCTCTGGCAGTGCGTTCCACCATTAAAAATAAATCTACCTCTGATATCTCCCTATGTTTTCCTCCAGTCATTTTAAAATTGCACCCTCTTGGATTAGTCACTTCTGTTCTGGGAAACGTCTCTGGCTGTCCGCTCGATCCATGCCTCTTATCGTCTTGTATAACTCATTCAGGTCGCCGCTGAAGGAAACACGTCATTAAACTGAGAGGGCAGCGAAAATGCTGCCAAGACTTGAGGTACTGAGTTGTAGGAACTCTCTCTCGTTCCAGCATTTTCATGGTCACCACTTGTTCATTCCAGATGTAATTTTAATTCTGCAGCTGGGGTAGGGGGGGCATCTGCGCGCGCACATGCAGATTACCAGCTACCAGCCAAGTAACTTCACCTTTCTCTCTCTGCCTATCTATCAACTTATTTCAAGACACAGCATGGGACAGACCCTTCGTGCCCACCAAGATGCGATGCCCAATTTAACCCTAACCTAAACACAGGTACAATTTACAATGACCAATTAAAATACTAACTCCGGTACATTTTTGGACAGTGTGAGGAACGGACAAGTTTGGTTATAGAGGATGCTGGAATTGAATTCTAAACTCCATTGCCCAGAGCTGAAGTAGTGGCACACGCTAACCACTACCATTACGCCATCCTCTGAACTCTCCCCTCATTGGAGGGAAGATTTGGGGATAGTGAATTCCTCATCGGAGGGGGTTGTGAGTTGGGGAGGAAGCTGAGTGACTGGAGGACACAGGGTGATGGGTTTCAGGCAGAGGGAAAATGAGGGTGATGCTTTTTGCACAGACACAGATCTGGGAGGTGTTGCCTGAACAGGCGGTGGAAGCAGGTTCAACAGGAACGTTAAAAATAGACAAGGTATATGTAAAGGAAATGTTTCGAGGTTTGTTCAGACAGGAGCAGCCCATAGCGTTCCACATCATGGAAATAGGCCATTCAGCCCAACCTGTCTGTGCTAGCCAAGCCAGTTCTGTTTGCCTGTATTTGACCGTCTACACCTTTCTTATCGGTGTAACTGTCTGAATGTCTTTTTAAGTGTTGGTGTAGCTACCTGTGTCACTTCCTTTGTCAGCTTGTTCTGTGTACCCAGCACCCTCTCTGCTGGTGCCAGAATGTCTGACGACATTTGCGGGCTGCGCCTAGCACACCCTCGGGTGTGTTGGTTGTCAACACAAACAACACATTTTGCTGTCTGTTTTGATGTGATAAATAAACTTCAGAGTCAGAATCTGGTTTATTATTACTGGCACGTGATGTGACATTTGTTAACTTAGCCGCAGCAGTTCAATGCGATAGATAATCTAGCAGAGAGAGAAAAAATAAATCAACAAGTAAATCAATTATGTATATTGAATAGATATAAAAACGTGCAAAAACAGAAATGCTGTATGTTTTTAAAAAAAAGTGAGGTAGTGTCCATTGAGGAATTGGATGGCAGAGGGGAAGAAGCTGTTCCTGAATTGCTGAGTGTGTGCCTTCAGGCTTCTGTACCTCCTACCTGATGGTAGCAGTGAGAAAAGGGCATGCCCCGGGTGCTGGAGGTCCTTAATAATGGATGCTGCCTTTCTGAGACACCGCTCCCTAAAGATGTCCTGGGTACAAGGTGGAGCTGACTAGATTTACAATCTTTTGTAGCTTCTTTCAGTCCTGTGCAGTAGCCCCTCCATATCAGACAGTGATGAAGCCTGTCAGAATGCTCTCCATGGTACAACTATAGAAGTTTTTGAGTGTATTTGTTGACATGCCAAATTGCTTCAAATTCCTAATAAAGTACAGCTGCTGTTTTGCCTTTTTTGTAACTACATCAATATGTCGGATTGAGGTTAGATCTTCGAAGATCATGACACCCAGGAACTTGAAATTGCTCACTCTCTCCACTTCTGATCCCTCAATGAGGATTTATATGTGTTCCTTTGTCTTACCCTTCCTGAGGTCCACAATCAGCTCTTTCGTCTTACCGACGTTGAATGCCAGGTTGTTGCTGCGGCACCACTCCACTAGTTGGCATATCTCACCTGTGTACGCCCTCTTGTCTCCACCTGAGATTCTACCAACAATGGTTACATCATGAAAGGTTACTCTGCAAGTCCCCTTTAAATCTCTCCTCTCACCTGGATCCCATGCCATCTCGTTTGCAATTCTCATTTGCTGGGAGAAAGCCAGGGGCATTTATCCTATAGATATCCCTCGTTCCCCTCTCACCCTATCTGTGCCCCTCCTGGTTTCATATTGCTCTATAAGCTCACTCCACTCCACCCAGGGGAGTCTGTGCTGGAGGCGTTGTGGCACGCGGGGGTGGGGGCGGGCCTCTCCTGTCAATGCTGCTCTCTAGCGTTCGCTCGGTGGAAGAAAGGTGGATTGTGTTCATCCGCGGCTGTAGTATGAAGGACTGCTGCAGACTTGTTCTTACAGAAACGTGGCTCTGGGATGTTATCCCATACACCACAGTTTACAGGCCATGACACAGGGACTTGTCGGCATGGTAACGTAGTGATTAACAGAACACTATTACAGCGCCACCCTCACAGGTTCAATTCCTGCCGCTGTCAGTAAGGAGTTTGTATTTTTTTTGTGAGTAAGTAGCATGCGTATGTTTATATATTATAGTAACTGTGTTCTCCTGCTATTGTACTTATCGAGGGACATAGTCTGGGTGCAGGTCAATGGAAGTAGGCAGTTTAAGTGGTTTGGCATAGACTCGATGGGCTGAAGGGCCTGTTCCTGTGTTGTACTTTTCTATGACTCTATAACTCTATTAAAAATTAAATAAGCAGCATAAAAGGAGCGAATAATAGTGAGGTAGTGTACATGGGTTCATTGTCCATTGAGAAATCTGATGGTGGTGGGGGAAGAAGCTGTTCCTGAATTGTTGAGTGTGAGTCTTAAGGTTCCTGGTCATAGCAACGAGAAGAGGGCATGTCCTCGGTGATGGGGTGGTTAGTGGTCGATGCCACCTTTTGGAGGCATTGCCTTTTGAAGGTGCCCGTAGTGTCCTCTGCGGTTTCTTGTTCTGCATTGGATGATCTAACAGTGTTTTGTCTCCTGTCAATGTTTCAGGGCCAACGATGCGTGAGGGAGAACATTAGTTCACTTGGCCAGGGCTGAGGCGTAGGAATCCCACTTCATTCTGCTGGGGGACGAGGCCATGGGTGAGAATGACAGCGACAAGGGCAACCAGGCCGGGCAGCTCTTTGAAAACTTTGTGCAGGCATCGACTTTCCGGGGAACGCTGCAGGCTTTCCACATCCTTTGCCGCCAACTGGATCTCGACCCCCTGGAGCACCAGGTGTTCTACTGCAACCTGAAGTCAAGGGTCAATACCTGGAAGGCCAAAGCCCTTTGGAACAAGCTCGACAAACAGAGCAGTCACAAGGAGTACAAGAAGGGCAACGCGTGCCCTGACACACAGGTGAGGCATGTTTACGCACAGTGGCCCTCTGATATCCAGGGCAGTTGGTCAGCTCATGTCCAAACCAATGCAGCATGTTGGAAACAGGACTGGTGTTGGAATTGGTTTAATATTATTATTATTATTATTATTTACTTGTGCAAACCAGTCAGAAGTTTTCACTAGTAGATCATAGGAGCAGAATTAGGCCATTTGGCCCATTGTCAACTCTACCATTCTATCATGGCTGATATTTTTTCCTCACCTCATCTCCCACCTCCTGCATCCACCTTCCCCTCACCTGGTCTCACCTGTCACCTGCCAGCTTGTAAAGTGAGTGGAGCAGGGGGCTAAGCACACAGCCTTGCTGATGGAGATTGTGGAGGAGCTGTGGTTACCAATCAGAACTGACTGGGGTCTGCAACAGAGGAAATGAACTATCCAGTGGCACAAGGAGGTGTTGAGGCCAAGGTCTAGGACAGGGGTTCCTGACCTTTTTTTAGGCCATGGATGCTTGTCATTAACCGAGGGGTCCTTGGACTTCAGGTTGGAAATCCCTGATCTAGGAGCTTATTGAATAGTTTGAGGGGATGATAGTATTGAATGCCGAGCTGTAGTCAATGAAGAACATAACGATGTGTGCACCTTTGCTGTCCAGATGTTTCAGGGTTGAATGAAGAGCCAGTGAGATGGCATCTGCTGTGGACCTGTTGCACCAGTTTGAGATCAGAGTTTTCCTTCTCCTGCCGACCACAGCTGATGAGCCTCATCTGCCCAAAGCAACTGGTTTTAAGGCACTAGTTACCCACCTTTGCCCCTTCTCCTGTCAGTAGAACTGGTACCTCTGGGCTTAGTAGCTAAGCCACATGTGAAGGCCAGAAGTCAGACTAGGATGTCAGAGGCTATTTGAGATGCATGCCATTGGGAGCATTTAATAGTTATAGGGAGCTTGTCCCCACTACTCCCCCCCCCCCCCGTATAACAAACTTAAGATGTGAAGGGAGTGTTGTATGTAATGAAAGGTTTGAAGGGACGAAAGGGGGAGACGTATCCTTAAAGAATGCAGGAATCCAGTTCTCATTCTGCACTGTGGTATGAACAGGCCTCGGTGTGCAGGCTGTCTGAGACTCTAAGGGACATTTAATAGAAGCCAGACTCACTTGTGGAAAAGTGTGGTGACCCAGCAGAGATAACCTCTGAAATCCAGAGATCTGGATTGCCACCTTAAATGGCAAGAGGAGCAAGAATGTCTGCGGCCTCCTCCCTTCCTCACTCCCGGGCTATTTTCGGATGCTGTCCCTACACCGAGAACAGAATTCCACGGATTTTTGTGCTGTGGGGCTGATCACTGGCACAAGGGACACTCTGGGCTGTGGGGGGGGGGGGGGGGTCAGCGTTCCCGAGGGAGACCACAACCCTGCTACAGCTGAGCACAGGGGCCCATGAGGGATCAGCACTCAGGCAGCGGCAATCACTGGAAACAATCTCACACCAGCACTCAGGGTCCCGGTATCGAGCTGTCTCACTGCTATTGAAATGCGATCCTTTGAGATCCTCTCTTTTCCAGACTCAAACGTACTTTTCCTCTTCGCACCCCCCCCCCCACTGTTACCACCACTCTTTCCCCCAGTCTTTCCCATTTTTACCCCCACTATGTTCCTCTGTCCTCCTCCTTTCTCCCTTCCCCCTGCTTTCACTCTATCCCCTTCACCCCTTCCCCACCCTTTCTCTCCCCTTCTCCTCTGTTGCTGATGCACCATCAATAACTCTGAGACGTGAGTTAAGGTAGGCTTTTATTGGCTGGAAGAAAGCACAAGCAGCCAGTGACCATCAGACGACATCCTGGAGACTGAGGAAAGGTCTGTGTCCCCAATCGCCTTTATACCGGGGTCCGTGGGAGGAGCCACAGGAGCAGTCGGGGGGGGGGGGGAGGGGAGGGGTGTCCAGACAGGTATATGTATTTCACCACTGTTCCCCCCCCTCACTGTTTCCCCAACCTCACCCCTGTGTTTTCCCTCCTTCTCCCTAACCCATATGTCTTTGGAAAGTGTGAGGGAACCGGAGGACTCCAAGGAAGTCGTGGTCACATGGAGGGTATTTAAACTCCTCCTCCCCCCCCCCCCCCCCGTTCCCACCACCTCCCCATTCACCCTCCCCATCCATAACCCATATGTCTCTGGAACGTGGTCACGGGTAAACCTTACAGATGCTGGCAGGAATTGAACTCTGAACTCGGGAATGCCCCGAGCTGTAATAGTGTCGTGCTGACCACTGCGCTATCGTGGCGCTCTGTGTGAACAGTACGCAGGACCTCGGACCCTGTGTCAACCACAAACCAATTTACCATTTTTATCTGCTTTCCCTTAAACGTCGTTACTATTTCCCACAGGCTGCACAGCAGCTAATCTGTTCCGAGCAAGCTTCCAGTTCAAGCACTGTGAAAGTGTCCAGTGCTCTCTGTTGCCAGTGTTGGTTTGAAAGGTGGGTGTCAGCCCCAGGACTCTGGGGGAACATCCACAGTGTTGACAACACTGAGCTGGGGTCCTTACTGGGTTGGGAGGGTGGGGGGGCTTGTGACTCTTCCCGTCAGTGCTGCTCTCCAGTGTTTGCTCGGTGGAAGATGAGTTGGATTGTGTTCATCTGTGGCTGCACCAGCGTGTGATGAAGCATCACACTGTACCATCTATCTACAGGCCATGACACTCAGGGGCTTGGGCTTTAGTATTATTTTTATACATTTTTTTGTAACTATGTTTTTCTGCCGTTGTAATTATATGTGCCTTGTGCTGCGTGTGAGTGTTGGTACTGTGTTTTGTACCTTGGTCCCATGAGCATTGCTGTTTCATTTGGCTGTATTCGTGGGTATGGTTGAATGACAATTAAACCTGAACTTGAGCAGGTCAGCTGGGAGAGTGGGCAGAGAAATGGCAGATGGAGTTTATCCCAAACTAGATGTACTTTATGAAGTTAAATCAAGCTGGATTTGGTGCCTTGAGGAGCCGTGTAACACAGTGAGACCAAGATGCACATGTAAAGTATGTAGTTTGCTGAAAGTGGAGGCACAGACAGAGAGAATGCTGAAGGGAGAATATGATGTGTTTGTCTTTGTCAGGCAGGGCACTGAGTACTCCAGGTCACAGCTGTGCAAGCAGTGTAGCGGTTAGCATAACACTTTACAGCACCAGCAATCAGAAGCTGAGGGTTCAATACCCACTGCTGTCTGTAAGGAGTTTGAATGTTCTCTCCATACCCACATAGCTTTCCTCCGGGTGCTCTGGTTTACTCCGGCATCCCAAAAGACATGCAGGTTGGGTTTAGTAAGCTGTGGGAATGCAATATTGGTGCCATAAGAATGGTGACACTTGCACGTCCTCAGACTGTTGGTCTTTGATGACACTGATAAGTAGAGATTCCTTGCCTGTAGCTCCATGGGGCTTCATCAAATACCCCTGTTTAGGACTACCATGGGTGAAACCCACAGTCACAGCCATGGGTACTTTAGTAAGATTATATATTGTCATGTACTGCTGCCTCAAAACGCCCATTTCATAACACATGCCAGTGATATTAATCCTGAATCATCTCACTGTATGTTTCAATGTACACGTGACAAATAAAGCTACTCTTTCATCTTGAAAGTCAGAGAACCACAGTAGCTTAACAGTTAGCACGATATTGTTACGCCTTGGGGATCAGAGTTCAGTCCCAGAGTCATCTGTGAAGAGTCTGTATGTCCTCCCCATGGAACGTGTGGGTTTCCTCCCGGTGCTCTGGTTTCCTCCCACAGTCCAAAGATGTACAAGTTAGTAGGCTAATTAGTCATTGTAAATTGTCCCGTGATTAGATTAAGGTTAAATCAGGATTGTTTGGCATTGCTGGGGCAACGTGGCTCAAAAGGCTTACTCCGCGCGCTATCTCTAAATAAATAAAATAATCTGCATCTATTAACTGAGAAGCAGTTGTAGTTGAACTCAGATTAAAAATTTGAATGTTGTACAATATCCCAACCCTTGCGTGCATGTTCTGTGTTCCCAGGCAAAGTCCATCTATTGCATTACAGCTGTGAGTTAGCGAGTGTCTGAATTGTTCAGAGCTGTGATCACCTTGACTGGGAACCAGCACACTTACAGCAGTGCCTTATTTGGTCTGCAGTTAACATGATGTGAATTAGTCATTCTACAGTTGTAGAGCTGGCTCATTCTGACTCACGCCCATCTCCTCTAGTTTAATCATCATCTCAGCTGCACACAGGTGGAACCAATTCTCTCCGCTTAGTTGGAGCCTTGAAGAAACTCTCCTATGTCAGTCATGAGCAAAGCTTCAACTTTCTGGTCAAGAGATTCTGGTTTCAAAAGGTCTTGATGCATCATCCAGAGCAGTCACATTGTATCTGCCTCCGCCACTTCCTCTGGAGCTCATTACTCACCCAAAAACTTAAATCTTTCCCCCCTCAAAGCCCTTTAGTTTTAGATTCCCTACCATGGGCAAAAGACTGACCTTTCACCTTACCTCTGCCTCTCTTGATTTTATAAATTTTATAAGGTCACCCCCTCAGCTTCCTTTGCTCCAGGGAAACCTGTCCTAACCTATTCACCCTTTCCTTACAACTCCAGCCCTCCCGCACCCCCCCCCCCCAGTCCTGTGGAACTTTCCTTCACTCTCTCCAGCTTCATCATGTCCTTCCTGTGGTGTGGTGACCAGAAATGGACAAAATGCTCCCAGTGAAGCCTCATCAATCTCTTGTACAGCTGGAACGTGATGTGCCCACTCTGGTACTAAATGTCCCAGCTGATGATGTGCAAAATGTTTTCTGCACCGTCTTGTCTAACTGTGCCTCCACCTTGAGGGAACTACATTCAGTGGCCACTCTGCTAGGCACAAGAATGGAACCCGGTGTGGCCTTCTGCAGCTGTAGCCCGTCCACTTTAAAGTTCAATGTGTTGTGATTCAGAGATGCTCTTCTGCACACCACTGTTGTAACACGTGGTTATTTGAGTTACTGCCACCTTCCTGTCAGCTTGAACCAGTTTGGCCATTCTCCTCTGACCTCTCTTTTTTACAAGGGGTTTCCATCCACAGAACTGCCACTCACTGGATGTTTTTTGTTTTTTTTTGTACCATTCTCTGTCAACTCTAGAGACTGTTGTATGTGGAAAATCCCAGGAGATCAGCAGTTTCTGAGATACTCAAACCACCCCATCTGGCACCAACAGTCTTTCCACAGTCAAATTCACTTAGATCACATTTTCTCCATTCTGATGTTTGGTCTGAACAAAAACTGAACCTCTTGACCATGTCCGCATGCTCTTATGCATTGAGTTGCTGCCACATGATGGGCTAATTAGATATTTGCATTAACAAGCAAGGGTACCTAATAAAGTGGCTACTATGTGCATGTACTTCAATCCTTAGATCTGCCTATTTTATAACACTCCACAGCGTCCTGCCCCGCTTTAACTTCCCAAGATGTGTCACTATGCTTTTGTCCGAGTTAAATTCCATCTGCCATTCCTTGGCCCACTTCTCCAGTTGATCTAAATCCGCTTATAACATTAGTCAACCTCACACTAGGATAGCGGTGAGCAAAATGCTACACAGCGCCAGTGACCAGGGTTCAATTCCCACCACTGTCTGTAAGGAGTTTCAATATTCTCCCTGCGACCATGTTGGTTTCCTATGGGTGCTCCAGTTCTCCTTCCCATCCTCAAGATGTGCGGGTTAGTAGGATGTGGGTGTAATTGGGCAGTGCAGGCTCATTGGGGTGGAAGGCCTGTTACCACGCTGTATCTAAAAAGACAGAACTCCTTCAGCCAGGGGGTAGCAAATCTGTGGAATTCACTGCCACAGGGTGCTGTCGAGGCCAAGTCATTGGGTATATTTAAAGCAGAGGTTCATAGGTTCTTGATTAGTCAGGGTGCCAAAGGTTACGGGGAGAAGGGAGGAGAATGGGGTTGAGAGGGATAATAAATCAGCCATGATGAAATGGTAGATGGGCTGAGTGGCCTAATTCTGCTCCCATGTCTTATGGTCTAAGAAATTACTACATAAAGTAATATATACCCATGCCTGTGTCAACCACAAATTTGGAGATGATCTCATTGTTTGTGGGTGATTTCTGTGCACAGTACAGCCTCGATGTCTCCAACAGTACAGGGTTGACTTCACTCCAAAGCCACTGAAAATCTTTGGGAGGTTATAAAAGACAGAAGAAACTCTCCACCTATCACCCCTTCTCCTCCCACTCCCTAGGAGGTGACCAAGATGATTGTCTTTAAATCTGTGGATGAAGACAGACTCGAGGCCATCAAAATAAACCAAGGAAGAGAGGCAAATGATCTCTGGTAGATGGTGAAGGAGGGATTGACATGGGTAAATTCTTTACACAAGAAGTGGAGAGCCAGCACCTTAAGCCAGGGCAACAGTGGTAAATATCAAAGCACATCTGTACAGAGTGATCAGTAGAAAGTGTAGGGAGGTACACAGAGTGGTGGGTGTAGGAACCCCTACCTGGGGCGGTGGTATAGGCAGATACATCAGGGGCATTTAAGAAATTTAGATATACACATCGATGATAGAAAAATGCAGAGCCACATAGGAAGGAAGGGCTAGATTGAACTTGGAGTAGGTTAAAGGGTTGGCACAACAGAGTGGGCTGAAGGGCCTGTATCATGCTGGAATGTTCTGTGGGATGTGGGGCAATGGAAGTCAGATTCCTCAGTTCAGGAAGATTTGCCTCGTAGTTCCAATCACAAGAACTTTCCTCACTGTGACCATTTCATAATTCTCTTCATACAAACACATGGCGAAGGATTATTTTAAACTTGAAAGGAGATGCCTGTGGGGCTACTTAGAGACAGATAAGCATTTGGTGCCTTGATAGTGTAACGGTTAGTGGAACGCTATTACAGCTCGGGGTATCAGAGTTCAGAGTTCAATTCCAGTGCTGTTCTGAAAGGAGTCTGTTCCTGTGGAATGCACAGGCCTCCGCCCGTGCTCTGGTTCCCTCCCAGAGTCCAAGGGCATGCTGGGTAGGCTGATTGGTCATTGTAATTTGTCCCGTGATTAGGTTAGGGTTAATTCAGGGTTGTTGTGGGTTGCTGGGGGTGCTGTGGATCAAAGGGTTGGAAAAGCCTACAACGTGCAGTATCACTGAATACTGGAGAAGACACACTCAAGGTGAGAGCGTGACGCTTTATAGGAGATGTGCGTGGCAAGTATTTTTAACCCTTGGTGGTGGGTGCCTGGAATGTGGTGGTAGACCTGATACATTAAGAATTCAGGAGGCTTTATGATAGGTACATGGATATGCAGCAAATGGAGGCATTTGGACATTGTGTAGGCAGAATGGATTGGGTAGATGTTTAAATAGTTAGCACAGCCATGCTGGACCAACAGGCCTGTTTCTGTGCTTTATTGTTCTGTGTTCTGAGAGAGTTCCTTTAGCCAGAGGGTGGAGAATCTGTGGAATTCACTGCCTTGGACAACTGTGGAGACCGAGTGATTGGGTATATTTAAAGGGGAGGTTGATAGGTTCTTTATTAGACAGGGAGTCATAGGTTAAAGGGAGAAGTCTGGACAATGGAGTTAAGAGGGATAATTAATCAACCACGATGGAATGGTGAAACAGACTCGATGGGCCAAATGGCCTGATTCTGCTCCTGTGTCTTATGGTCTTGTGTTCTAGGGTTTGGTGGGGAGATTCTGGGGATGATGAATCCTCGAATCAGTGAATTTTTCCGTGACAGGTGAGTTGTGGAGTCATAGAGCGCTGCAGTAGGCCTTTCAGCCCATCTGGTCCATGCTGAACTGCTAGTCTGCTCAGTCCCAACTACCTGCACCTGGGCCATAGTCCTCCATACCCCTCCTATCTACATACCTATCCAAATTTCTATTAAACATCCACGGCTCCATCGACAGCTCATTCTACATTTGCTCCACCCTCTGAGGGAAGAAATTCCCCCTCAGGTTTTCCTTAAGTGGAAAAAGCTTGTGCATTAATCCAGTCTATACCCCTTATAATTCTGTATACGCCTCATTATGTGCCGTGTCGTATGACATGGGAAATCACGGTCTTCCATCTGTGTTTAACCCGAGAAGTTCTAATAAGTTCTTTAAAACTTTTGCCTGTCCATCTCTTGAAGTAACTCACAAATGTCATGTGCTGTCGACTGCCACTTTCTCTTCCATCATTTTTTTTCCTGTCGAGCAAGATGTTGAGCTTCTCTTTTCTCAGTACATATCCCAGAAATTCCAGCTGCCGTTTCTTGATTGATGATATCTGTTCTCTTCTTATTCCAGCTTTTTGCAACACTTCCTCATTTGTATACATTCTCACACTCTTGTGTACATCCATCAAATCTCTGCTCATTCTCACACTCCTGTGTACATCCATCAAATCTCTCCTCGTTCTCACACTCCTGTATGCATCCATCAAATCTCTCCTCATTCTCACACTCCCGTGTACATCCATCAAATCTCTCCTCATTCTCACACTCCTGTGTACATCCATCAAATCTCTGCTCATTCTCACATTCCTGTGTACATCCATCAAATCTCTGCTCATTCTCACACTCCTGTGTACATCCATCAAATCTCTGCTCATTCTCACACTCCTGTGTACATCCATCAAATCTCTCCTCATTCTCACACTCCTGTGTACATCCATCAAATCTCTCCTCATTCTCACACTCCCGTATACATCCATCAAATCTCTCCTCATTCTCACACTCCTGCGTACATCCATCAAATCTCTCCTCATTCTGACACTCCAGGAAACTACCCACCATGGATCAGAACTGAAGAAGCCTCTCGGATGAGTGGTGAAACATCTTCTAGACAACCCAGCATCCAGTTGCCTTGATTTACCACTGCTTGATATACAGTGACCTGGATGCCTGAGAATCTTCATAGATATATCTGCAAATGCAAATATAAATAAATGGCAATAAATAACAAGAACATGAAATAGCAAGATAAAGAGTCCTTAAGGTGAGATCATTGGTTGTGAGAACACCAGAAATAGAATGAGTGTAGTTATCCAATCACAAACAAGAGAAAATCTGCAGACACTGGAAATCCAAACATCACACATAAGATGGTGGAGGAACTCAGCAGCATCTATGGGGGGGAAAATACAGTCAATGTTTCAGGCTGAGACCCTTCAGCAGGAGTGTAGTTATCCCCTTTTGTTCAAGAGCTTGAGGGATAGTTGCATCTATCATCAAAGATCCTCACCACCCAGACCATGCACTTTTCTCACTGCTGCCATCAAATAGAAGGAAGAAAAGTGCATGGTGGTGAGGATCTTTGATGACAGATGCTGCATTTTTATGGCAACATTTCATGCAGATGTGCTCAGTGGTTGGGAGGACTTTACCAGTGATGTACTGGGCTGAATCTGCTACATTTTGTAGGATTTTCTGCTCAAGAGCATTGGTGTTCCTATACCAGTCTATAAAGCAGCCAGTCAGCACTCTTTCAACCACATATTCATGGAAGTTTGCCAATGTTTTTGATAACATGCCAAATCTCTGCAGACTGCTGAGGAAGTAGAGTTAGTGGTGAGGTTGTGGTGACAGATGTTAAGACCTCAGATAAAGTCAGGAATCAAAAATGTTGAACATGATACAACCTTAGTTGCACATATTTCAATGCAAGAAGTATCGTAGGAAAGGCAGCTGAGGTCAGGGCAATGGTTCGACATCTGGATTATGATATTGTAGCCTTTAGTAAGACCTGGGCCAGCAGGTGGTGGAATGGCATCAGCACCGGACTTCAAGGCAGACGATCCTGAGTTCAAACCTAGCCTCTGTATCTTGCCACATGTGGTCCATGAGGTCATAAAGAGTTGCAAAGTAAGATGGCAGCTCAGTGTTTCAGGGTTCCATTGTTTTAGACAGGACAGAGCGGAGTGGTGGTGTTACTAGTCAGGGAAAGTGTCATGGCTGTACTAAGTCAGGACAGCCTGGAGGACTCGACTAGTGAGGTGGTGTGGCTGGAACTGAGAAATAAGAAAGGTATGACCACATTAATGGGGTTATATTACAGGCCATTTTCAGTCTGTGGGATTTAAAGGAACAAATTTGCAAAGAGATCACAGACTGATGTGAGAAATATAAGGTTGTGATAGTAGGTGATTTAAACTTTCCACATGTCGACTGAGACTCTTGTACTGTAGAAGGACAGATGGGATAAAGTTTGTCAAATGTGTTCAGAAAAGTTTTCTTCATCAGTTTGTACAAGTCCCAAAGAGAGAGTTTGTGATACTTGATCTGCTATTAGGGAATGAGACAGGGCAAGTGACGTAAGTTTGTGTAGGGGAACACTTTGCATCTAGTGATTATAATGCCATTAGTTTCAAATTAAAAAAACAAAAAGTTAGGTCTGGTCTGTGGGTTGAGATTCTAAGTTGGAGAAAGGCCAACTTTGATAGTATCAGAGAGGATCTGGCAAGTGTAGATTAGGACAGACTATTTTCTGGCAAAGGTGTACTTGGTGAACTGTTGAGAGTACAAAGCTTGTAACAAAGCCGTTACAATAAAAGTTGAGGGTAATGTGTACATGTGATTTTGGTTTTCTCGAGATATTGAGGCTCTGCTTAAGAAAAAAAAGGAGGTGCATTGCAGGTAGAGGCAGGTACAAGGGAACAAATGAGATGCTTCTATGGTATTACAAATATAAGAGAACACATAAGAATAAAATCAGGAAGGCTAAAAGAAGGCATGAGGTTGCCCTAACAGACAAGGAGAAGAATCCTAAGGGATTCTATGGAAATGTTGAGAGCAAAAGGATTGCAAGGAACAAAATTGATCCTCTGGAAGACCAGGATGGTAATCCATGTGTAGAGCCAAAAGAAATAGATCTTAAATGGATTCTTTGCATCAGTATTTACGCAGGCGACACATATAGAGTCTGTAGAAGTGAGGCAAAGTGGCATCAACCTCATAGACTCCATACAGATTACAGGAGGAGGTGTTTGCTGTCTTGAGGCAAATCAGGGTGGATAAATCCCCAGGGCCTGACAAGGTGTTCTCTTGGACCCTGCGGGAGGCAAGTGCAGAAATTGCAGGGGCCCTAGCAGAGGTACTAAATCATCCTTAGCAACAGGTGGGGTACAAGAGAATTGGAGGATAGCCAGTGTTTTTCCATTGAGGTCATGGGTTAAGGGTAAAAGGTAAAATATTTAAGGGGACATGAGGAGAAACTTCACTCAGAGGGTCATGAGAGTGTGGAACGAGCTGGATGATAACTTGATTTCAATGTTTAAGAGAAGTTTGGAGATGTACAAGGATGGTAGGGGTCTGGAGGTCAATGGTCCTGGTGCAGGTCAATGGGAGTAGGCAGTTTAAATAGTTTCTGCATGGACTAGATGGACCAAAGGGCCTGTTTCTGTGCTGTTCTTTTCCATGACCATGTCTCTAAACCCATCAATATACTCATTGGTTTGGCCTCCGCAGCTGTATGTGGCAATGTGTTCCACAGATACACCACCCTCAGGGCAAAGAAATTCCTCTTCATCTGTTTTAAAGGGATGTCCCTCTATCCTGGAGATTCCCAACTTAGGGTCCATGGACCCCTTGCTTAATGGTATTGGTCCATGGCATAAAATAGGTTGGGAGCCCCTGAGGCTGTCCCCTTAGATACTGGACTCCCACCACAGGAAACATCCACTCTATCCTGGAGGCAAAGATCTCTCTCCCCTGGTTTGCACTTGCTGACATTGTCTGGGATTGAGATCGCTGGCTTTCTGGAGAGCAGGATTAGGATTCAAGCACTGGGGGTGAGAACGTTGATGAGAAGTCTGCAATCAGGAGAGCGAGAAAGGGCTTGAGTGACCTGTTTCTGCTGGTCCCAACGTGTGCACTGCAGAAGCCAGCCAGAAAGGAAACGCAGTGAAACAATGATAGATTTCACACACGAGCTGATTTACACGTTTAGGAAGGAGCCTCCTGTGAGACTTCCTCTCCTTTCACGGAGCAGCAAGTAAATAATAATTTTCAGCGCAAAATATTTCCTCCTGGTGTGAGCAGAGCTGATTAATTTTCCTCCTGGTGCTTGGGACGGGGAAGTCAGAGTGAGCCAAGATCAACAGCATGACAACGTCATGAGGAAGGTAGTGAAGAGTGAGGGGTAGGCCCCCTCCTGTTTAAAATCTGGGCAGGGACCACACAAAAGCAATGTGTTCTATAGCAGTTTTCCAAACTGTAGGCAATGAAGATCCGAATCTGGTTTATTATCACCAGCATGTGTCATGAGATTTGTTAACTTAGCAGCAGCAGTTCAATGTAATACATCATCTAGAATAAATAAATAAATTTTAGTACAGTATATGTCCATTGAATACATTAGAATTGTACAAAAACAGAATTAATATATATTTAAAAAATTGAGGTACTGTTCATGAGTTCAATGCTGATTTAGGAATCGGATGGCGGAGGGGAAGAAGCTGTTCCTGAATCGCTGAGTGTGTGCCTTCAGGCTTCTGTACCTCCTACCTGATAGTAACAGTGAGAAAAGGGCATGCCCTGGGTGCTGGAGGTCCTCAATAATGGACGCTGCCTTCCTGAGCTAGCGCTCCTTGAAGATGTCCTGGGTACTTTGTAGCCTAGTACCCAAGATGGAGCTGACTAGATCTACAACCCTCTGCAGCTTCTTTCGGTCCAGTGCAGTAGCCCCTTCATACCAGACAGTGATGCAGCCTGTCAGAATGCTCTCCACAGTACAACTATAGAAGTTTTTGAGTGTATTTGTTGACATATCAAATCTCTTTAAACTCCTAATGAAGTATAGTTGCTGTCTTGCCTTCTTTATAACTGCATCGGTATGTTGGGACCAGGTTAGATCCTCGGAGATCTTGACACCCAGGAACTTGAAACTGCTCAATCTCTCAACTTCTGATCCCTCTATGAGGATTTGTGTGTGCTCCTTCGTCTTACCCTTCCTGAAGTCCACAACAGCTCTTTTGTCTTACTGACGTTGAGTGCCAGGTTGTTGCTGCGGCACCACTCCACTAGTTGGCATATCTCACTCCTGTATGCCCTCTTCTCACCAGCTGAGATTCTACCAGCAATGGTTGTATTGTCAGCAGATTTATAGATGGTATTTGAGCTGTGCCTAGCCACAGTCAAGTGGCTAAAGGTGGAAACTTTTGCCCAATTGAAGTTTGAACATGGTTGTAATTTGGCAGGCATGGTGGACAGCGTGTGAGTATAGCTCAGTTCCAGACACGGCAGTATAAAGGTGACCCCGTTATCTGTTTAGAAGAAATTGAATGTGGTCTTGAGTTTGGATGGGACACAGGACAGATGGCAGATGGGACTGATCTTTAGCATCTTCGCTGAAAAGACACCCTCCCACCCTCTCTCAATATCACCCCTCCCACAGTGTGACCCTCCCTCAGTACCACCCCTCCCTTAATACTGCCCATTTCAGGACTGAATAGGAACAGGGATTGACCCTGTTCACCCCCCACCTCAACACCCCCCTAGGTACCCACACCCATCCCCTCATCTGAACCCCCTCTTCCATCCTCTCCCCACCCTCACCTATCTTGTCCTGTTGTCTCCTCTCCTTCTGCTCTCTACCCTCACCTTCGCCTCACCTTTTCTATCTTTCTCCCCACGCCTGAGCATCCCAACTTTGAACACACCCTGCCCAGGGAAGGAATTCCTTGTCAGATGTGTCCAAAATGGAAGAACCCTGGTTGGAGAGAGTTCCAGATGCCCCCACCTGTCCCTCTCACCTCCCCACCCCCAGTATGTCAGACCACACCCCCCCTCCCCCCCCCCCCCCCCCCCCCGGCTCCAGCATTATACATTCCAATAAGCTCACGTCTTGTTCTTCTAAACCACAGCTTGAGGGAGGTCTGGGAATGGAGAGATGGTGAGAGTTTGTGTGAGGTAGGGAAGTTGCCTTGTGGGTAAGAGATTTGTGGGACAGATGGGACAGGGTTGAAGATCTTTCTCAACATCTCTTAAATCGTTCACAGAACATTTGCCTCTATTCTCAGCTCTTCAGTATGCGCAGTCATAGGACACGGAAACAGACCCTTTGGCCCAACTGGTCAGTAATGACCAAGATATGAGCCAGTGTTCGGCTCACGGCCTCCACGTGTCTTTCAAACAATGATAATGTACCTGCCTCGTCCACTTCCACTGACAGCTCGTTCCACACACCCACCAAACTGTGCTTCAGAAAAAATAGCTGGCCCTGAAGTTACTCTTAAAGGAAAAAAGTTGTAGAAGGTAGAGTGTGTGAGTGAATGAGTGAGTGTGTGAGTGTGTGAGTGAGTGAGTGTGTGAGTGTGTGTGTGTGTGTGTGTGTGTGTGTGCATGAGAAAGAGAGTAACCCTCTGTGTTGTGGGCGAGTGACCCTGTGTGTGTATATGTGAGAGACTCTCTCCGTTAGAGTGTGGGTGTAGGTGTCTGCCGGTTGTGTTGTGCCCAGAGCTGATGAGAACATGAGCTGTTTCTGTAATGTGCCTGGAATCCTGGCTGGTTATGTCATTTTCTGCACGGTTTAATAAACAGCAGAAAGAACAGCGGCCCCTCCCTTCCTAGGCAGGCTCTTCGCCAACTCCATGTGGTTCTGATGGGTCAATAGCCCAGGAGTTTTACAGGGGGTTCTCCCAGGGCATGTTGCTCGGGGTCCTGCTCTTGGGGGGGCGGGGCTGTGGGGGGGGGGGAACAGTCTTGCAAAACAATGTACCCTCCTTAAATTATCATCATCTCTCTCCTCTCCTTCGACACTGCCCTTCCCACCATGTGAACTTCCCTCAGTTTGTCATTATCAACATGAGCTTGCTGTGCACATATTCCCCTCCCTAACCCTTGCCCCCTTCTCCCTCGCCCCCCTGCCCCCTCCCTCACCCCCTCCACCCCCGCACCCCCTCCTCCCCCTCTCCACCCCCGCACCCCCTGCCCCCTCCCTCTCCCCCTCCACCCCCACACCCCCTCCTCCCCCTCTCCCCTCTCCCCCTCACTCCCCCTCGACCCGCCCTCCCCTCCCCCTCCCTGTTACACTGTCTCAGTAAGTGTTTCTGTTCCTCCCCCCAGTGCCTGATCATTGGGGCCGGACCCTGTGGCCTCCGAACCAGCATCGAGCTGGCACTACT
Organism: Hypanus sabinus; assembly: GCF_030144855.1. Lineage (NCBI taxonomy): Eukaryota > Metazoa > Chordata > Chondrichthyes > Myliobatiformes > Dasyatidae > Hypanus > Hypanus sabinus. The sequence continues at coordinate 177,849,263 of NC_082712.1, read as the reverse complement.
GGGTTGTAAGGTGGTTGTGCTGGAGAAGAGGGAGACCTTCGCCCGAAACAATGTTCTTCATCTCTGGCCGTCCACTATCCAGGACTTGCGAGCCCTGGGAGCCAAGAAGTTTTACGGCAAGTTCTGTGCCGGAGCGATAGATCACATCAGTAAGTATGCCTCACTGCAGATTCAGTCAACTTTGTGATCACTCTTATGTGAAATTTGTTGTTTTACAACAGCAGTACAGTGCAAATGGTGGGAACCAGGGTAATCCTGGAAACCGGGATTCTCACATCAGTGGTAAGGAAGAGTACATGGAGAGAACTGTGAGGGATGGGATTTATGAGCATTTGGAAAACCCTGGCCTTTTTACGGAGAGCTAGTATGGCTTTGTGTGGTGCGGGTTGTGTCTCAGTAACTTGATTGAGTGTTTTATGATGTGATGAAGGTAGAGCTCTGGATGTTGTGTCCATGGAATTTAGTAAAGCATTTGACAAGGTCCCTAGTGAATTAACCTTTTGGATTCAGAACTGGCTTGCCATAGAAGACAGGGTAGTGGTGGAAGGGACTTATTCTAGCTGGAGGTCTATGATTACTGGTGTTCCACAGGGATCTATATTAGGACCTCAGCTGTTTATGATCTACATGAATGACCTGTTGAATGAATGTAGATGGGTGGGGTGATAAGTTTGCGGATGATACCAAGGATGGTGTTGTAGTTAGTGTAGAAGACTGGTAAAAAATACGGTGGGATATAGATCAGTTCCAGATATTAGAAAACCGTAAGACATAGGTGCAGAATTAGGCCTTTTGGCCCATTGAGTCTGCTCCCCCATTCCGTCATGGCTGATCCATTTCACTTTCAACCCCATTCTCCTGCCTTCTTCCCTTAACCGTTTACTCCCTGACTGATCAAGAACGTATTTACCTCTGCCTTCAATGCACCCAGTGACTTGGCATCCACAGCTGCCTGTGGCAACAAATTCCACAGATTCACCACCCTCTGGCTAAAGAACTTCCTTCTCATTGCTGTTCTAAATGGACATCCCTCTGTTTTGAAGTTTTGCCCTCTAGTTCTAGTTTCCCCCACCAGAAGAGACATTATGTTCTCACCCTCTCTATGTTGGCCTTTCAACATTTGATAGGTTTCAATAAGATCTCCCCCTCATTCTTTTAAATTCCAGACAGTACAGGCCCAGAGCCTTTAATTGCTGGTCATGTGATAACCTTGTCATTCTTGTGAACCAGCCTCTGAACCCTGTCCAACATCAGCACATCCTTTCTTAAATAAGGGGCCCAAAACTGCTCACAATACTCCGTGAGCTCTCACCAGCACTTTATCAAGCCTCAGCATTACATCCTTGCTTTTATATTCTAGTCCTCTTAAAATGAATGCTAACATCACATTTGCCTTCCTCACCACGATTCAGTCTGCAAGTTAACCTTTAGGGAATCCTGCACAAGGACTCCTAAATCCCTTCGTGAATTTTGAATTTTCTGCCTGTCTTGAAAATAGTCTACACTTTTATTCCTTCTACACAACCACTGTACTCAATCTGCCACCTCTTTGCCCATTCTCTTCATCTGTAACCTCACTGCTTCCACAACACTACCTGCCCCTCAACCATCTTCATATCATTTGCAAACTTGGCCTCAAAGGCATCAATTTCATCATCCAAATCATTGACAAAAAGTCTCGGTCCTGACACAGATCCCTGTGGAATACCACTAGTCATCGGCAGCCAATCCGAAAAGGATCCCTTTATTCCCACTGTTTGCTTCCAGCCAATCAAAGGCCTTCTGAAAATCCAAGTACCCAACATCCTCCGATTCTCCTTTCCCTGTTGTTATTTTTTCAAAGAATTTTAACAGATTTATCAGGCAAGATTTTCCCTGAAGAAAATTATGCTGACTTTGGTCTATTTTATCACATGCCTCCAAGTACCCTTAAACCTAATCCTTAACAATTGATTCCAAATTTCTCAACCACTGACATTAGGCTAACTGACCTAAAATTTCCTTTCTTCTACCCCCCCCTTCCTAAAGAATGAAGTTATATTTGCAATTTTCCAGTCCTCTGTAACCATTCCAGAATCTATTGATTCTTCAAAAAGTTATTCCTAGTGCCTTCACAATCTCTTCAGCTATCTCTTTTAGAACCCTAGGGTATATTTCATCTGGTCCAGGGGACTTAAAGTATCTACCTTCAGACCTTTCAGCTTCTCAAGCACCTTCTCGTTAGTAATAGCAATTATACTTGCTTCTGCCCCCTGACATTCTCGAATTTGGGTGGAGAAATGGCAGATGGTGTTTAACTCAGCCAAGTGTGAAGTTTTGCACCTTGGTATGTCAAATGCAAAGAGACATACACTGTTAATGGCAAGGCCCTTACCAGCATTGATGAGCAGAGGGATCTTGGGGTTCAAGTCCATAGCTCTCTGGAAGTGGTTAAGAAGGCATATGGCGTGCTTGCTTTATTAGTCAAGGCAGTGAGTTCAAACATCAGGAAGTTATGTTGTAGCTTTATAAAACTCTAGTTAGGTCTCATTTGGAATATTGCAAACAGTTCTGGTTACCCTGTTGTAGGAAGGAGGTCGAGGCTTTGGAGAGGGTGCAGAAGGGGTTTACCAAGATGCAGCCTGGATTAGAGGGCACGTGCTATAATAAGAAGTTGAATGAACTTGGGTTGTTTTCTCTGAAGCGGCAGAGCCTGAAGTAAAATCAAATAGAGGTTTATAAGATTATGAGAGACATAGATAGAGTAGAGAGACAGTATCCTTTTCCCAGGGTTGAAATGTCTAACACCAGAGGGCATGCATTTAATATGAGAGGGGGGTAAAATTCAAAGGAGATGTGAGGAACAAGTTGTGGTACACAGAGAGTGCTGGGTGCTTGAAATGCACTGCCTGGAGGAAGCAGAAGCATAGAGACTTTTAAGAGACGTTTAGATAGACACGTGAATGTGAGGAAAATGGAGGGATCTGGGCATTGTGCAGGCAGAAGAGATTAGTTTATTTGGCCTTTTGATTTCTAATTTAATTGGCTCAGCACAACATTGAGGGCTGAAGGTCCTGTGCTGTACTGTTCTGTATTCTAAGAGAAAACATTGGCCACCTCTATTGCCTGAGTGGACTCACATCACATTGTCCAACGAGGGGGCAGTGCTGAGGCATTCTCGCTGAAACCCCCTTGCTCTCCAAAGCCCACACTCTAGACCAGCTATCTGACCTGGTTCACATGCCGTTTGTACTGTGCTGTACCGTTCTATGTTCTTGAGAGCCCTACAGCACAAAAACAGGCCATTCAGCCCACCCAGTCTATAGTCTCAGCCAGACCATTAATCATGCCACCTGGACCATTCCCCTCATACCTGTATATCTATCCAAATTTATAGAGTCTATGTTAAAAGCATCAAAATAGAACGTAGCAGCAGAGTATAGGCCCTTCAGCCCGCAATTTTGTTCCAAAGTTGAAATGTCAGTAATTATGATTTCTGTCTGTATTTCTCACTGCCTTGTTAAAACATCCAGCAGAATCAAAGACCCCTCCCACCCCAGACATCTCTGTTCTCTCCCATCAGACAGAAGATACAAAAGCCTGAAAGCAAGATGCACCAGGCTCAAGGACAGCTTCTACCCCACTTCTATAAGACTAATGGTGGTTCCCTAGTACAGTAAAATGAGCTCTTGAACTCACAAGCTATCTTGTAATGACCTTGCACTTTGTCTACCCGAACCACACCTTCATGGTAACTGTTACACTTCATTCTGCACTATCTTGCTCTATCCTAGTGCACTGTGTAATGATCTGATCAGTATGAACAGTATGCAAGACAGGTTTTTCACTGTATCCCCATATGTGTGACAATAATAAATTCCAATACCAATTAAATAAATAATGCAAACAAAGGAATAACCTAAAACACTGAGTGTTTGCAGACTCCTGTATCTCCTCCTAGATGGTAGCAACGAGGAGCAAGCACATCCCAGATGGTGAGATGCCACTTCTTGAGGCTCTACCTCTACCTCAAGATGACCTTGACCATGGGGAAGGTTTTGTCTGTGATGGAGATGGCTGAATCTGCAACCTGCAACCCTCTGCAGCCTCTTTCAATCCTGTGCACTGGAGCCTCCGTGCCAGGCAATGATGCAACCAGTCAGAATTATAGGAAGAATGTGGAAGAATTGGAGAGGGTGCAGACGATGATGGAGTCACAGAGTCATAGAACAATACATCACTTAAACAGGCCCTTCAGCTCAGTTAGTCTGTGCCAAACCATTAATCTGCCTCGTCCTGTTGCTGGAGTTAATAGTGTTATTCCTATTCACTCGATTAGCCAATCCCACATGGGAGGAGTTCACATTCTGTACAAGTTGTGTTAGCAATAAGGGTCGGTGAATATCCTGCAAGACTGGTGTCCTTGTGTGCTCTGCAATCTCTCTCAATGTTGCACCTTCCCACTGAGTTACAACTTAACTGTAACCCTCCTTATCCCTCTCATCCATGTACCAATCCAAATTTCTCTTAAATGTTGAAATAGACCCCACATTCACCACTTCCATTGGCAACTCGTTCCACACTCTCACCACCCTAGAGTGAAGAAGATCCCCTCATGCACCCCTTAACTGTTTCACCTTTCACCTTTAACCCATGACGTCTAGTTGTAGTCTCACCCAACCTCAGAGAAAAGTCTGCTTGCATTTACTCTATCTATACCCCTCAGAATTTTGTTTTTCTCTATCAAATTTCCCCTCTATCTTCCAAATTCTAAGGAATAAACTCCTAACCAATTCAGTCTTTCCCTAAAACTCAGGTCAAGTCCTGGCAACATCCTTGTAAATTTTCTCTGCCCTCTTTCAATCTTGTTTACATCTTTCCTGTAGGTAGGTGACCAAAACTGCACACAATACTCCAAATTAGTCCTCACCAATGTCTTATACAACTTCAGCATAACACCCCAACTCCTGTACTCAATACGGTACATTGATTTATGATGGCCAATGTGCCAAAATCTTCCTTTACGATCCTGTCTACTTATCCTATCCTATCCTATCCTATTCACATTCAATGAATTATGGATCTGTATTCCCAGATACGATTTGGCGTATTCCCAGATACGATTTGGCGGTATGAAGCACTAAGCAGTGCAGCTGATTCATATCGTTTCATACCACCAAATTATATCGTTTCCTCTGAGGTGGTTGGGGACCACTGATTTAAACCACTTCCAACGACACTAATAAACCTGCCCACAAGAATTTTGGTCCCCTTCGGATTCAAGTGCAACCCATTCTTTTTGTACAGGTCCCACCTGCCCCAGAAGAGGTCCCAATTATCCAGAAATTGGAATCCCTATTCCCTGCTCAATTCTTCAGCCACATATTTATCTGCCAGCTCATTCTATTCCTATCCTCACTGTTACGTGGTACAGGCAGCAATCCCAAGATTGCTACTCTCGAGGTCCTGCTTCTCGGTTTCCTTCCTAACCCCCTGTATTCTTTTCTCAAGACCTCATCCCTTTTTCTACCTACGTTGTTGGTACCGATGTGTACAATGACTTATGGCTGCTTACCCTCAGGATATTGTGGATGTGCTCAGAAGCATTGTGGACCCTGGCACCTGGGAGGCAAACTACCATCTATGTTTCCTTTTTGCGTCCACAGAATCGCCTATCTGTCCCCCTGACTAAAGAGTCCCCTATTAATGCTGCCATGCTCTTCAGGTCCCTGTCCCTCTGAGGGTCAGATCTAAAGGCAATGCTGTTGCTTCTCCCAGGCAGGTCATCCTCCCCCACCAGTAAACAAAACTGAGTACGTTGTTGAGGGGAATGACCACATGGGTGTTCTCTACTTTCTGACGTTCTCCATTCCCTCTCTTGACAGTCACCCGTTTATCTGTCTCCCGTAGCCTTGGGATGACTACCTCCCTCTGGCTCCTGTCTATCACTGTTTCACTTTCCCTAACAAGCCGAAGGTCATCGAGCTGCAGCTCCAGTTCCCAACACGGTCTCTAAGGAGCTGCAACTCGATGCATCTGGTGCAGATGTGGCCATTGGGGAGTCTGGGAGCTTCAAGACCCTATTCTCTCAAGATTTAAATAAGATTTGAATTTTACTTACTTTGCCTCTGCCTGTTCTCGCTGAAGCCCTGTTGAGCCAAAGCCTTGCCACTCTGTCCCAGACTACCCGACGGTCCGCTAGGCGCTACCTCTCTTTTATAGAGACTGAGTCTTACAAAGGTCTTTGCCAGTCCCGTGTGTGACCGATTCTGTTGCACCTGCGCAGTGCTCCCATTGAAATGCTTCCTGCATTTTAAAGCTCTTTGCCGTTTCTGCTCAGTACTCCGATCGACCAGCGTCAGTTCTGTGCCTCACCGCTAGTCACTGTCCTCCAGTCAGGGAGGCAACCATCTACTATGATGCCATGTCTCCTGAGGATGCCTAGGAGTGAAGATATGTGGAAGGTAATAAGAGGCATAGATTGAGTGAAGAGCCAGGGACTTTTTACCAGGGTGCAAATGGCTTATAGAAGGGAACATAATTTTAAGGTGATTGGAGGAAAGTATAGAAAGTATGTCAGAGGTAATTTTTTAGTGGGTGGAAGTGTGGGGTGGTGTTAGAGGCAGATACATTAGTCATATTTCGGAGACTCTTAGACGGGCATCTGGTGACAGAAGAATGAAGAGCTATGTCGGAGGAAAGGATTTTGGAGTAGGTTAAAAGGTTGGTATAACATCATGATCTGAAGGGCCTGTACTGTGCTGTACTGCTTGATGGTTTAATACTCTCCACAGAACATCTGTAGAAATTTGCTAGTCTTTAGCGATGGGCTGAACGTCCCCAATTACTAATGGACGTACTCTTTTTTCCGCTGACAGGTATCCGCCAGCTGCAACTGATCCTTGTCAAGGTGGCCTTGTTGTTAGGGGTGGAGATCCACGTTGGTGTGGAGTTCCAGCAGTTACTGGAACCCCCTGAAGACCAGGACACAGAAGGTCAGTTAGATCATTTCTGTCTCTTGCACGGCCCTCATAGGTTCTGATGCTCATGCCCCATCCCCTCCCTGAGTGTCTCCTTCCCTGAGTCTTCATATGGCAAAATCTTCAGGCCTGGTTTTGTCTTCCTGGCCATTCGGCTATAGAAGGCAGCTCCTGCATGTCTTTGGACTATGTGTGGAAACCCACACGGTCACGGAAAGAACATACAACCTCTTTGCAGACAGCGGTGGGAATTGAACCCAGGTCACTAAAGCAGTAAAGCATTTATGCTCGTTGCTGCACCACCATTATAGAGTATTATCACCAAGGATGAAGTGCTGAGGCTTTATAAGACATTGGTCAGACCACACACACAGTATTGTGAGTAGTTTCAGAGCTCTTATCTACAGAAGGATGTGCTGATGTGGGAGAGGGTCCAGAGGAGCTTTATAGGAATGATCCCGGGAATGAAGGAGTTAAAATATGAGGAGCATTTGATGCCTGTGGGCCTGTATTCACTGGAGATTAGAAGAATGAGGGGGGATCTCATTGAAACCGATCGAATGTTGAAAGGCCTTGATAGGATGTTTCCTATGGTGGGGGAGTCTAGACCCAGAGGGCAGAGCCTCAGAATAGAGGGATGTCCATTTGGAATGGAGATGAGGAGGGATTTCTTTTGCCAGAGGGTAGTGAATCTGTGGAATCCATTGAAGAATACAACTGTGGAGGACAAGTCATTGGGTACATATATGGTGGAACTTGATAGGTTTTTAATTGGCAAGGGGGTTGTTAATGGTTGTAGGGAGAAGGCAGGAAAACGGAGTTGAGAGGTCTAATAAATCAGCCATGGTGGAATGGTGGAGCAACTCAATGGGCTGAATGGCCTAATTCTGCTCCTGTGTTCTAAGGTGGAAGACTGAGGTTGAGAAACGGAAGGAAAGTCAACGATGATTGAATAACACGTACTAAATGGTGGAGGGACCCTGAAATTTGGGCAACATGGCACAATTACAGCAGCAGCTGCAAGATCAGAGTTCAGTCCTTGCTGCTGTCTGTAAGGAGCCCTGTATGTTCTTCCTGTCACCATGTGGGTTTCCTCCGCATGCTCTGGTTTCCTCCAAAGGTGAACAGTCGAGGGTTTGTGGCTTGTGAGCATTCTATGTTGGTGCCCGATGCATGGAGACATTTGTGGGCAGCCCCCAGCACAGCCTTGGACCGTGTTGGCCACTGACACATTTCACTGTATGTTTTGATGTACATCTAACAAATAAAGCTGATCTTTCGTCTTTACCTTTACAAGTGAGGCAGCAAGACTTCCAGCATCTGCACAGTCATTTGTGTTTATGAGCTGATTTTGAACGTCGGGCCAGACTTGATTCAGTTCCTATATCTTATAGTCTTTTAACCGCCAGGTTCACCTCCTGCAGGTCCGTTGCTTTATTTATTTATGTGGAGATATAATGAGGAACAGGTCCTTCTGGCCCATTGAGCTGCACTGCCCAGTCACCCATCGATTCAACCGTAGCCTAATCACAGGACATTTTAAATGACTAATTAACCTATTAACCAGTCTGTCTTTGGACTGTTGGAGGAAACCAGAGCACTCAGAGGAAACCCAAGCGCTCGTGGGAAGGACCTACAAACTTCATACAAAGGACATTGGAATTGATCAGCGGATTGCAACACCCAACGCCGTTAGAGCATTGTGCGAACCGCTGCACTACAGGAGCACTGCTCTGAATGTCAGTGGACTGGTGCAGGTATTTTGAATAGCCCTGTTTATGAGCTCGGCTGATATGTTGAGATTAGCTCAATTTACATCTAATCATTTGTACATCTTGTTTTCGTGATGCACTGAGAACAAATGGACAGTGTTAAATGACTGTCAGTACGCAGAAGGCGTAATGGATACCCTGCCCTGCGTCAGAGTCCCAGAGCACAAGGCAGACAGCGCCTGAGGGTCGAGACCAGTCTCTGCCCTGAATTAACCCAGGACGGGCACTGGTTCCACACAGCGAGGGCTGCCTCAGTGCTGTGGGATTTAGCACAATCCTGTTACAGCTTTGGGTGTTGGGGTTCAGGGTTCAATTCCAATGTCCTTTGTGAGAATGTACTGGTTAGTAGGTCAATTGGTCATTGTAAATTATCCTGTGATTGGACTAGAGTTAAAAAGTTGTGTTGTCGGGCGGTACAGCTCGAAGGGCAGAAGGGCCTGTTCTGCGCTGTGTCTCTGAATAGAACAAAATAAATATCACAGGTACTTCAGGACATACAGTGAAATGCAGTGGATCAGGCAGCATCTGTGGGAAAGAGTAAACAGTCGATGCCTCGGGCTGAGACCCTTCATCAGGACTGGAAAGGAAGAGGAGAGGTCAGGGAGAGGTCCTACCCTCCCCTCTCCCACCTTCTTACTCTGACTTCAGCCCCGATGAAGGGTCTCAGCCCGAAACGTTGACTGTTTACTCTTTCACACAGACGCTGCCTGACCTGCCGAGTTCCTCCAGCATTTCGTGTGTGTTGCTCTGGATTTCCAGCAACTGCAGAATCTCTCGTGTTTGTGATACAGTGAAAAGCAATGTTTGCATTAACGACCAACACAACCCAAGTTTGTGCTAGGGGCAGCTCGCAAGTGTGGCTTCACACTCCAGTGTCAACATAACATGTCCATGACAGAACAACACAGAACACAACAAGCAACAAAACAACAACAGCAAGACTAGCCCCCTTCCTCCCTCCCTCCCTCCCTCCCACCCACTCACCCACATGCACAGACAGGCCCCACCCACTCATCCACATGCACAGACAGGCCTCACCCACTCATCCACATGCACAGACAGGCCCCACCCACTCATCCACATGAACAGACAGGCCCCACCCACTCATCCACATGAACAGACAAGCCTCACCCACATCCACATGAACAGACAGGCCTCACCCACTCATCCACATGCACAGACAGGCCCCACCCACTCATCCACATGAACAGACAAGCCTCACCCACATCCACATGAACAGACAAGCCTCACCCACATCCACATGAACAGACAGGCCTCACCCACTCATCCACATGCACAGACAGGCCTCACCCACTCATCCACATGCACAGACAGGCCTCCAACCTCATGACTGGTTGCTTCTGGGCCCCCAACGACCAGTCTTTGCCCTAGCTCTCAGATTCACAGATACTGGGTCTAAAACTTCCAGTCCTTGGCCCAGACTTGCAGATATGAAACCTCTGGACACACCAATAAACCACAATGAGTAAGGTTAGGCAGCAGCAGCTCGACCATGACTTCTGAAGTGTTCCCTAGTGGGATAAAATGGACTCGACCTCACAAACTACCTTGTTATGTTCTTGCACCAGTTTTGTTTACGTGCACTGCACTTTCTTTGTAAGTTTAACACTTTATTTTGCATTCTGTTGCTGTTTCCCCTTGTTCTACCTCAGTACACAGTGTAATGATCTGATCTGTATGTAAGCCAGGCTTTTCACTGTCGGTGCATGTGACAGTAATATTCCAATTCCCTTGTCCTCCCTGGTGGCAGGGTCACCGGTTGGAGAGGTGCTTCTGCCTGGGTGGGCTTTGAGCAGGCCTTTCGCTGATCATTTTAGGTCGAAAGATATTTAGGCTTTTGGTGAATGTATTAGGTGCAGACCCCTGGGGGCAGGGATGGGCAGGGAGTCCATGGGTCACTGGCAGGGTCCTGATTATAAACCTCTTACAAGGTAATAATAGAATCACAAACTGGAAAGTATTTTGAGAATTTCTGGAATGCCGGAGTCGTCTGTCCAAAGCATTCCGAAGATCAGAGCCGTGCTTCCAGTTCCCCGCTGTTTCCAGAACAGTCTTCACAGGAGTGAGTGTGCGAGTGTGTGCAAATCTGTGTAGGAGAGACTGTGATTGTATGTGTGAGAGCGTGCAGTGGAGAAAATGTGTGCAAGAAGTGCGTGACTGGAGAGAGAGTGTGGAGAGAGAGTGAGAGCGTGGAGAGAGAGTGTGACTGGAGAGAGAGTGAGAGTGTGGAGAGAGAGTGTGACTGGAGAGAGAGTGTGACTGGAGAGAGTGAGAGTGTGGAGAGAGAGTGTGACTGGAGAGAGAGTGAGAGTGTGGAGAGAGAGTGAGAGTGTGGAGAGAGAGTGAGAGTGTGGAGAGAGAGTGAGCGTGGAGAGAGAGTGTGACTGGAGAGAGAGTGTGACTGGAGAGAGTGAGAGTGTGGAGAGAGAGTGAGAGTGTGGAGAGAGAGTGAGAGTGTGGAGAGAGAGTGTGACTGGAGAGAGAGTGTGACTGGAGAGAGTGAGAGTGTGGAGAGAGAGTGTGACTGGAGAGAGAGTGAGAGTGTGGAGAGAGAGTGAGAGTGTGGAGAGAGTGTGTGAGTGTGGAGAGAGAGTGAGAGTGTGGAGAGAGAGTGTGACTGGAGAGAGAGTGTGACTGGAGAGAGTGAGAGTGTGGAGAGAGAGTGTGACTGGAGAGAGAGTGAGAGTGTGGAGAGAGAGTGAGAGTGTGGAGAGAGTGTGTGAGTGCAGGGAGTGAGTGTGTTAATGTGCACAGGCAGTGTGTGAGTGTGCAGGGTGAGAGTACTGTACGTGCAAAGTGTGTGTGAGCGTGCGGGGAGGGTATATATGTGGCATGTGAGTGTGTTTAGTGAGTGAGTGTGAGAGGAAAACCACATTCTGATTATACCCCTTTATCTGCATTTGGCCAGTAATTCCTGGTGAATGGTCCTCAGTGTTCTGTGGAATTTGATTCTGTCCCTGCCCTTTGCCCACACAAGTTCAACTGCTGTGGGAAGGACTGTTGTGTCTTGAGAGAATCAATCCCACCCACCAATCCCATCACTGTTACTGTTAGACCCATGGCACAGAATTCAGGCCAGTGACCTCTCCTCAGAGTTGGACGGAACAGAACGGGAACACCAGAGTTTGCAAAGAAGGCAGAGCAGTGCCTCTGTGGAGATTCGACATGTCATTGAAAACCTTGGCAAACCTCTATAGATTTATGGCGGGAAGTGTGCTGACTGGCTGCATTATGACCTGGTATAGAAATGCCAATGCCTGAGTGAAAAAAATCCTACAAAAGGCAGTGGATTCAGCCCAGCACATCACAGGTAAAACCCTCTCAACCATTGAGCACATCTACATGAAATATTGCCATAGAACAGCAGCGTCCATCATCAAAGATCCTCACCACCCAGGCCATGCTCTTTTCTTGTTGCTGCCTTGAGGAAGAAGGTACAGGAGCCTCAGGACTCACACCACCAGGTTCAGGAACAGTTATTACCCCTCAACCATCAGGCTCTTGAACAAAAGGGGATACAGTGGCATGCAAAAGTTTGGACACCCCGGTCAAAATTTCTGTTACTGTGAATAGTTAAGTGAGTAGAAGATGAACTGATCTCCAAAAGTCTTAAAGTTAAAGATGAAATACTGTTTTCAACATTTTAAGCAAGATTAGTGTATTATTTTTGTTTTGTATAGTTTTACAATGAGAAAAGGGAAAGGAGCACCATGCAAAAATTAGGGCACCCCAAGAGATTTGAGCTCTCAGATAACTTTTACCAAGGTCTCAGACCTTAATTAGCTTGTTAGGGTTATGGCTTGTTCACAGTCATCATTAGGAAAGACCAGATGAAGCAAATTTCAAAGCTTTATAAATACCCTGACTCCACAAACCTTGTCCCAACAATCAGCAGCCATGGGCTCCTCTAAGCAGCTGCCTAGCATTCTGAAAATTAAAATAAATGATGCCCACAAAGCAGGAGAAGACTATAAGAAGATAGCAATGTGTTTTCAGGTAGCTGTTTCCTCAGTTCATAATGTCATTAAGAAGTGGCAATTAACAGGAACGGTGGAGGTCAAGTTGAGGTCTGGAAGACCAAGAAAACTTTCTGAGAGAACTGCTCGTAGGATTGCTAGAAAGGCAAATCAAAACTCCCGTTTGACTGCAAAAGACCTTCAGGAAGATTTAGCAGACTCTGGAGTGGTGGTGCACTGTTCTACTGTGTAGCAACACCAAGACAAATATGTCTTCATGGAAGAGTCATCAGAAGAAAACCTTTCCTGCATCCTCACCACAAAATTCAGCATCAGAAGGTGGCAAAGGAACATCAAAACAAGCCTGATGCATTTTGGAAACATATGGACTGTGGACTGATGAAGTTAAAATAGAACTTTTTGCTCACAATGAGCAAAGGTGTTTGGAGAAAAAACGGTTCAGAATTTCATGAAAAGAACACCTCTCCAACTGTTAAGCACGGGGATGAATCGATTATGCTTTGGGCTTGTGTTGCAGCCCAAATGGGGAACATTTCATTGGTAGAGGGAAGAATGAATTCAATTAAATACCAACAAATTCTGGAAGCAAACATCACACCGTCTGTAAAAAAACAAAAGCAGCTATTCTCAAACTGTAAGAGATGGAAATAAAAAAGTAATCTTGTGTAAAATATTAAAGAAATGTGTCATCTATATGCCTTTTGGAGATCAGGTCATCTTTTACTCGCTTAGCTATTCACAGCAACAGAAATTTTGACCGGGATGCCCAAACTTTTGCATGCCTCTGTAACCACACATTCTATTTCTGTTTTCCCACAACTGATGGTCTCACTTTAAGGACCCATTATCTTATTTCATGTTCTTGTTATTTCTTGCTATTTATTTGCATTTGCACAGTTTGCTGTTCATTGATCATGTTTACAGTTATTGTTTCTATAGATTTGCTAAGTGTGCTACAGAGTCTCAGGGTTTTATGTGGTGGCATGTATGTACTCTGATAATAAATTCTACAAGAAGGGTCAGAGCCATCTCTATTTCCTGAGGAAACTGAGGTCCTTTAACATCTGCCGGACGATGCTGAGGATGTTCTACAAGGTTGTGGTGGCCAGTGCTATCATGTTTGCTGTTGTGTGCTGGGGCAGCAGACTGAGGGTAGCAGACACCAACAGAATCAACAAACTTATTTGTAAGGCCAGTGATGTTGTGGGGGTGGAACTGGACTCTCTAACGGTGGTGTCTGAAAAGAGGATGCTGTCCAAGTTGCATGCCATCTTGGACAATGTCTCCCATCCACTCCATAACGTACTGGTTAGGCACAGGAGTACATTCAGCCGGAGACTCATTCCACCGAGATGCAACACTGAGCGTCATAGGAAGTCATTCCTGCCTGTGGCCATCAAACTTTACAACTCCTCCCTCGGAGTGTCAGACACCCTGAGCCAATAGGCTGGTCCTGGACTTATTTCCACTTGGCATGATTAACTTATTATTATTTAATTATTTATGGTTTTATATTGCTATATTTCTTCACTGTTCTCGGTCGGTGCGGCTGTAACAAAACCCAATTTCCCTCGGGATCAATAAAGTATGTCTGCCTGTCTGTCTGTTTTACGTTGAGATGCTAGAAATCCAGAGCAACACACACAAAATGCTAGAGGAATTCAACAGGTCAGGCAGCATCTATGGAGTGGAATAAACAGTCAATGCCTTGGGCTGTAACCCTTCTTCAGGGGGCAGAAGCCAGAATAAGGTGGTGGGTAGAGAGGAAGGAGTACAAGCTGGCAGTGATAGGTGAGACCGGGTGGGAGGAGTGCTAAATGCATGGAAAATGATGCTGGGGTGATGGTAGAGGCAGATACACTGGGGACATTGAGAAGGTTCTTAGATAGGGACGCAGATGATTAAACAATGGAAGATTATGTGGGGGGAAGGGTTAGATTGATTTTGGAGTAGGTTATAAATTCAGCACAATATTGTGGGCCGAAGGGCCTGTACTGAACTGCATTAGTCTGTGTTAAACCAGTGGAGTTCGGTTTGTGTTCCTCACCACTCCCTCATCCTTTGTTTAGACGTAGGATGGCGTGCGGAGGTATTACCCAGGGACCACCCTACCTCCGCATTTACCTTCGATGTAATTATCGGCGCTGATGGTCGGAAGAACAGTTTGCAAGGTGAGCATTGCCAATCAAAATCCCTCCTCATTGTTCGTCAATTTCCACTCCCTCACCCCCATCACTCCAGCATTTCCCTGCTCTGCCCCCACCTGACTCCCACCCTCCATCCTTCCTTCTGGTTCCTGTCTCACAAGCCCTGCTCCACCCTCATCTGCCCCCTAGCATGTGTCACCCCTCCCCCATCCTATCTCCTTCCTTCCCTGTGGTCCCTTTTTAATCCCCTCTGCCGTCTGCTCTCTACTCCCTCCTCCCATCTCCATCCCTCCCTCCTATCTCTTCCAGCACCCCACTACACCGTTCCTCCCTTCTCCTCCCTATCCTGCCTGCACTGTGGGCAGGGATCTGTGCTGGTGGGCACAGTGGATGTTGCTCTGACGGTACCTTGCTTCTGCAGGTTTCAGGAGGAAGGAGTTCCGGGGTAAGCTGGCCATTGCTATCACAGCCAATTTCATCAATCGCAACACCACAGCGGAGGCGAAGGTGGAGGAGATCAGCGGAGTGGCTTTCATCTTCAACCAGAAGTTCTTCCAGGACCTGAAGGAGGAGACAGGTGAGGTTGACCTGGCTGACGTGTTGGTGCTGGCTCATGGGCTGTCCGTCCAACGGTCCCCAGGGCAGGGCAACCAGCGGCTTCTTCTTTCACCTTCCTGGGATGACGCAGGACTCGTCCCTCAGCCCACCAGAAAAATGGAGTGGTTCTCTCTCAAAACACTTCTCACTGCCTCAGTGAAGCAGCCATCCACCCCAGACATTCTCCCCCACCTCCCACTGGGCAGAAGATATAGAAACCTGAAAGCAAGTACCTCCAGGCTCAAGGACAGCTTCCGTCCCAATGTTATATGACCATTGAAATGGCTCCCTATTGCTATAAGATGGACTCCTGACCTCACAATCTACCTCATTTTGACCTTGCACCTTATTATCTACCTGCTCTGCAGCTTCTCTGTAGCCGTTACACTTTATTCTGCATTCTGTTATTGTTTTACGTTGTTCTACCCCAATGCACTGTGTAATGATCTGATCTGCATGAACAATACACGACAAGCTTTTCACTGTACACGTGACAATAGTAAACTAATTCCAATTCCAGTTAAGTAAGTAGTGCATGGAAAGGGATAATGACAAATGGGTTCATTTGCCTCTCTATCTCAGTGTGTACGACAATAACAAACTTACTCCTATTCCAATTCCAATTACAGCAACAATTATTGAAGATTGTTTAATGTCATTTCCAACATACAATGTAAAGGAGAACAAAATAATTGTCACTCCGGATCCGATGCAGCACAAAAACACACAGTAAGATAAAGAACACAACAATAAAAAACACAAGAAATAGAAATACATAGGATAGCTTATATACACAGATTGATTGTGTGTCCATAAAGTGACGCTGGGCACCGGAGTGTCTGTACATAGGGTGACTGACAGGAAATGATAAAGTAGTGGTGGTTGGGGGTGTGGAGGGGTGGGTTAGGGGGTGGAGGTGTTGATCAGCCTCACTGCTTGGGGAAAGTGACTGTTTCTGAGTCTGGGAGTGGAGGGCTGGGTTAGGGGGTGGAGGTGTTGATCAGCCTCACTGCTTGGGGAAAGTGACTGTTTCTGAGTCTGGGACTGGAGGGGTGGGTCAGTGGGTGGAGGTGTTGATCAGCCTCACTGCTTGGGGAAAGGAACTGATTTTGAGCCTGGTGATGTT